>NC_066620.1:214418478-214720387 GCF_025201925.1 Gopherus flavomarginatus | reverse complement strand
GTTACCTTGTGTGTTAACAGCCACAACTTCCAGCTACTTAAGAACTGATGGATTCGGAAGGGAGATCATTCGCTCCTCGTCCAAGAGGAGATTGGATTTAACATGGCCCTCAGTAATGAAGAGATACAATCTTCACTGCAGTTAACACAGGTTATTGCTTCCTGGTTTGGCTTGGCTCAGGCGTAAGCAGCTGTAGTCAAGTGTGTCCACTCTACTGCATCCACACTAGGACTTCTGGGGGTATATCCCATGGTTCTTAGCGCTGCAGAAAGCTAAGCTGCTCTGACTCCTTCCCAGTGAATTGCGGGAGAACTTGATTGTCCTTTTGAACACCCAGGGAGCAAGGGAGGTGGAATAATGGGATGGCATTAGCAGGACTTACCAACCCTAGTGTAAGCAATGCTTGGGCCTTAGCCTGTATCCCAAACGTGCTGGCTAGGCAACCCCACCATGCTCAGGTGAGAAGTCTGTGTGTGTGGATGGGCACTGGGTAGGGGCAACACCCAGGAAGGCGCCAGAGTTAACTTTACAGCAAAGATATAGCCCTAAAGGGATGCTGGAAAAGTGATTGCCATGCTTACAATTGAAATAATATTCTTTTGCTATTTTATCCAAGGCTAGCAGCTCATGAAGAGTGAGTCTCCTCCTGTACACTTCATCTGCTGCATAGTTGTTAGCACATGAGATGCTCTGGTCACATGAAGTGTCCTTCCTCTCACAAGGCATGTAAGTTAGGAAATTACTGTAAGGAATTGACGATGTCCGCTTCACATCGAGGTCCCCAAAGGGATGCATTGTAATCAGAGAAATGACCTGTGTTCTGTTGGCAGGTAGGAGAAATTAGCACTCTGATCAACACACATGTTGTAGTTTTAATCCCATCAGAAAGACTCAACAACAATCCTGTGACTGTTTTGCATCTCTACTACAATAAATCCTATTATAAATGTTCTCTGCTGACTTACACTTGGTGCTTGGCTTGCTGGGACTGTTTGAAAAAGTACTTCAGCTCTTTATGGAAATCAAAGTATTGTTTCCAGTCCCTGGCTCAGAAAATGGTTACACAATTAGGGCTTGCACGGTTTACTTAGCTCAGTGTACCACTCTACTGTTTTGCTTTTTATGAATCTCAAGACTTTCCTTTGTGTAGGACACCTGTAAAGAATGCTATTTAACTCTTATTTGCCCACACCTCTGCTAATGGAGAATGACTAAGGGCTTGTCTACACTGGCAATTTACAGCGCTGCAACTTTCTTGCTAGAGGTATAAAAAACCACCCCCCTGAGTGCAGCAAGTTTCAGCGCTGTAAAGCCCAGTGTAGACAGTGTACTAGCACTGGGAGCTGCGCCCGTCGTGGAGGTGGGTTTTTTAGAATGCTGGGAGAGCTCTCTCTCAGCACTGCACTGCAATCACACAAACCACGTTAAAGCGCTGCTGCGGCCAGTGTAGGCTAGCCCTTAGAGTGAGCAGTAGCAAGGCTGAGAGAGGGGTGAACACAAACACTACAGCCCCAGCCTTGTCTGTACAAACAGCAGTTTACCATACAATGTGCTCCTTTCTGTCTGCGTCAGATAAAGGCATTGCTTGAATTTCAAGAGACTTTTCCTGCAGTTCTTGGCTCCTGGTGAAATCTTTCCTTGTTTTTGCTTTGGTAGATTTGTTTAAAAGAAGGTTCTGAGTATTTCCTCTTTGCATAATGTAATGAGTTTCTCTGCTCTTGCGTGGAATTCTCAAGTGTTTTTTCTGGTTTTAAAAAAGAGTGCTCGGTACTGTGCTAGATACGGTGCTGTCCCTGCCCATAAGAGCTAATTAAGGTCTTGTCTACGCTACAGGGAAAATTCGATCTAAGCTACGCAATTTGAGTTACGTGAATAGCATACCTCAAATTGACGTAGCTTAGATCTACTAACCGTGGGGTTCACACTACAAAATGTCGACAGGAGACGCTCTCCCATTAACTCCCCCTACTCTTCTTGATCCGGTAGAGTGCAGGATTCAACCGGAGAGTGATCTGTGGTCGATTTAGCGGGTCTTCACTGGACCCGCTAAATCGACTGCTGATGCACTGATCGCTGTTCGTGATCCCTCGGTAAGCGTAGAGAAGCCCTAACGGTTCAGAATGTACTGGGGGACTCAGAGGAAGGTTATGACTTACGGCATCTCATCCTTTGCCTCTGTCTCTCTCTTCTTGAGCATTTAAAAATTCTACCCCTGCTAATTGGAGTTGCAGCTAACAAGGGATGTGAAGGGTAACAAGAAGCATTTCTACAAATATGTTAGCAACAAGAAAAAGGTCAGGAAAAGTGTGGAACCCTTAATGAATGGGGGAGGCAACCTAGTGACCATAGTTGTGGAAAAAGCTAAAGTACTCAATGCTTTTCTTGCCTCGGTCTTCACAGACAAGGTCAGCTCCCAGACTACGGCACTGGGCAGCACAGTGTGGGGAGGAGATGAGCAGCCCTCAGTGGTGAAAACAGAGTAAAGACTATTTAGAAAAGCTGGACATACAGAAGTCCCTGGTGCCAAATGCACTGCAACCAAGGGTGCTGAGGGAGATTGCAGAGCCATTGGCAATTATCTCTGAAAACTCATGGCGATTGGGAAGGTCCTGGACAATTGGAAAAAGGGAAATATAGTGCCTATGTTTTAAAAAGGGAAGAAGGAGAATCTGGGGGAACTACAGACTAGTCAGCCTCACCTCAGTCCCTGGTACAATCATAGAGCAGGTACTAAAGGAATCCATTTTGAAGCACTTGGAGGAGAGGAAGGTGATCAGGAACAGTCAACATGGATTCATCAAGGGCAAGTCACGCGTGACCAACCTGATTGCCTTCTATAATATGACTGGCTCTGTGACAATGGGGAAAGCGGTGGATGTGATATATATCTTGACTTTAGCAAGGCTTTTGATATGGTCTCCCACAGTATTCTTGCCAACAAGTTAAAGTAGTATGGATTGGATTAATGGACTACAAGGTGGATAGAAAGCTAGTTATATCGTGGGGCTCAACGGGTAGTGATCAATGGCTCGATGTCTAGTTAGCAGCTGATATCAAGCAGAGTGCACCACCCCTGGGGTCTTGGTGCCGGTTTTGTTCAACACCTTCATTAATGATCTGGATGATGGGATGGATTTCACTCTCAGCAAGTTTGCAGATGACAGTAATCTGAGGGGAGAGGTAGATATGCTGGGGCGGGGGATACGGATAGGGTCCAGGGTGACCTAGACAAATTGGAGGATTTGGCCAAAATAAATCTGGTGAGGTTCAACAAGGACAAGTGCAGAGTCCTGCTCTTAGGATGGTAGAATCCCATGCACTGCTACAGGCTGGGGACTGACTGGCTAAGAAGCAGTTCTACAGAAAAGGACCTGGGGATTACGGTGGACGAGAAGCTGGATATGAGTCAACAGCGTGTCCTTGTTGCCAAGAAGGCTAACGGCATATTGGGCTGTATTAGTAGAAGCATTGCCAGCAGATTGAGAGAAGTGATTATTCCCCTCTATTTGGCACTGGTGAGGCCACACCTGGAGTACTGCTTCCACTTTTGGGTCCCCCCACTACAGAAAGGATGTGGAAAAATTGGAGAGAGTCTAGTGGAGGACAGCAAAAATGATTAGAGGGCCGGGGCACATGATTTATGAGGAGAGGCTGAGGGAACTGGTTTCATTTAGTCTGCAGAAGAGAAGAGTGAGGTGGGATTTGATAGCAGCCTTCAGCTACCTGAATGGAGGGTTCCAAAGAGGATGGAGCTCAGCTGTTCTCAGTGGTGGCAGATGACAGAACCAGGTGCAATGGTCTCAAGTTGCAGTGGGAAAGGTTTAGGTTGGATATTAGGAAACACTATTTCACTAGGAGGGTGGTGAAGCACTGGGATGGGTTACCTGGGGAGGTGGTGGAACCTCCTCCCTTAGAGGTTTTTAAGGCCCTGCTTGACAAAGCCCTGGCTGGGATGATTTAGTTGGGCTTTGAGCAGGGGGTTGGACTAGATGACCTCCTGAAGTCTTTTCCAACCCTAATCTTCTATGATTCTATTCTATCCTGACATGCACAACTCCTTGTTCAGACCGTAATCATCTCACTCCTCAGCTATTGCAGTCTCCTTATCTCAGATCTTGCTAAAACAATCTGTTGCTTCAACAGTGTCATCCTGTCGCCTTTGTTTTTTTGTTTCTTATTTTTCTACGCATCAAGTTCAGGCTTCTAATTCGTTCTTTCACGGAACCCCATTTTGCAGCTCTTGCCTCCATCTCTGACCTGGTCTCATTTCATGTTCTTCCCTCATCCTCACACCCAGCAGTACCCACCCTAACAGTTATGCTAACCTCTATGCCCCTTTTTTAGCCTCCTGTCCTTATTCCATGCTTCTTCCTGTGCAGGATATGTTTTCTAAACCCTGTCAATTTTCCACCTCTGCCTCATTCAGATGGCTTCTAAAACCATAATTCTGCAGCATCACCTATGCAGATATTTGCATTAAATATATATTGAGGCTGGAACAGCGATCCATCCAAACATACCTCTACCTAATATGAGTTACTGAGGCCATCTTTCTTTTATTCCTCTCTGTCCCCTGCTGAGGTCTGATTATACCCCTGCCTGGCAGTCATGTTCATCACTTAGACTGTAAGCATTTTGGGGCTGGGATCAGTGATATGCACTTTCTGTAATGTGTCCAGCACACATGAGGATGCCCAAAAATAATTAAAACTAATGCTTAGGGGTTGTGGGGTGTTTTTTTATTTATATTTTTTTGTGCGTAAACTATATCAAAGCACAGTGGAGCTCTGAGTAACGGGGGGTCTAGGTTTTTTCCTGCATTCCTCTTCTCCTCTAGCCTGGAACTGTGGAGCAGAACTTCTTCACAAGCACCTGGAATCTGGGTGTATTTGAAGAGCTTTCTCTTGCTGTCTCATCAGCTAGGAATGGGGAGCTTCCCCAAACACTAAGTTAGAGTTTGATAGAGAGAGGATCCCTCTTCACATATTTATAGAAGGTAGGGCTGATATCCCAAGCTGAAGCTGTGAGCTGGAGGCTCCAGCTCTGACTGACACCTGAGGAGAATGAGCGGGGCAAGGATCTGGTTTCTCAAATGAGGAACTTGTGAACTCTGTTCTGCATCATTGATTCTATTCATGGAAACTATGGACACACCTGCACTTGAGGACGCAAGCTGCAAGTGTCTGTTAACTCCTCATGTCTGCCCTGATAGCTCCTTGCCTTTTTTCAGCATTGACAAAAGGGGAACCTTGCCTTCTGTTTTAGAGAGGGTTCTTTAATGCCTTGTGTGCATGTAAGCAGTGTTGATGTAGCCATGTTGGTCCCAGGATGTTAGAGAGACAAGATGGGTGAGGTAATACCTTTTTATTGGACCAACTTCTGTTGATGAGAGAGACAAACTTTCGAGATACATAGAGCTTTTCTTTAGGTCTGGGAAACTTGGGGCTAGTCTACACTAGAACTGTTCTATGCCGTGCGGCAGTAGCTGTGTTCGTGGGAGAGCTTCTCCGGTTGACATAGCGCTTTCCACACCGGCACTTAGGTTGGTGTAACTTATGTCGCTCAGGGTAGGGTAGCTTTTTCAAACCCCTGAGTGACTTAAGTTATACTGAAGTAAGTGCTCGTGTATAGGAGCCCTTACTCCAGTTGTCACAGCTAAATACAAGATGGAGCAGATTGTTTAGCATAAGTACATCTCAAGGGACCATTCAAGGTGGAGTGCCCTATTAACACCCTTCCAGTCATAGAGAAGACAGAATGTGGAGCAGCTGAGGGGGGGTTCACTCCCATAGTTGCTATTGGGGCGTTAAGTGCACTGGCTGAGATACAGCATGTTATGATAGGCACACATAGGACCATGGATCTTGAAAGCAATGTTGTGGGCAGTGTTGATCATTGTAGCAGTGGTGGGATGTCTGCAGGTTTTGTATCTGTTGCTCTGGCAGGGTCTGGTGCTGCTTTGCGTTTGTGTGCCCTGGTCTCTGGGGAGCTTGCTTCTGGTGATGAGCTTGGAGAGGTGGGGGGTGGTTTGAAGCCAGAAGAGGGGTTTCAGGGATGACGTCTTTCAGGATGAGGTCCTCATCAAGTGTGAGTCGTAATTGTTTGATACCCTGTATGGGTTCCAGTGTGGGGTAATGGGTGACAACTAGGGGTGTGCGGTTGGAGGGGTTTTATTTCTGCTTTGAAGCAGATTCTCTCTGGGTATTTGGGTAACTCGTTACATGATGCAATCTACTTCTCCAGTGGAGTGTCCTTGTTTGGTGAAGGCAGTTTTGTCTGTGTTAAAGTTTATATCCAGGACTGTCTCCTCAGAGCATATGCATGCTATAGCCAGGAACTCCAGATACCACAGATAACAGATTTCTTGGTGTGTTTGGGGTGGTTACTGGATCTATGAAGGTAGAGGTGATGATCCATGGGTTTATTGTTTATGGTTGTCTGTAGGGTTCCATTGTTGAAGCTGATCGTGGGGTCCAGGAAGTTGATGCTGGTGTGGGAGTGTTCCAGAGAGAGTTTGATGGATGGGTGGTGGCGGTGACAGTGGTGGAAATCTGTGAGGGAGTTTAAGCAGTCTGTCCAGAGAATGAAAATGTCGTCAATGTATCTCAGGTATTTCACTGGTTTTGTGGTGCATTTATCCAGAAATTCTTCTTCAAGGTGGCCCTTATTGCAAGGCATTTAAATATCATTCAGTTCGTACTTTCTTTAAAATAGATTAGGGGTGCGGAGGGGGTGGGGGTCGAGGGGAGATAAAGAAGGAAGGTGGTTTGGCTAGTGAGTGCTGCCCAGCTCAGGAGGGCTAAGCTGTGTCACTGACGGACATGCTGGAGACACTATTACTTTCCAGTCTGTTGTCTGCCTTCTCTTGTCCCCCACCAAAATAACCTCCCGGCACACAATGCTCGCGGCTGTGAGATTACACTCACGAGGGACTATCAGTGCTGTGTTACTGGTGTTGGAGCAGAACTGGTAAGTTCTTCCCAGGTGAACCTGACATGCAGATCATATTAAACTTACTTTTTGATGGCACAAAAAGTGCCCAGACAAAGGGGAAACAAGGCCAAGTTAATAAGTACCAGCATTAAAAGCACAAGTACTAAGTTGCTTCCAACTCATCACTTCCATGTGTACATAGAGCAAATGGGGCTTGTTTGCCTTGGTGTGGCTCTGCTGGCTGGTTTATTTTAGCTGTAAATTGGATTTACAGGCACTTGTCAAATGCAGCTGCATCCTTTTGAGTTATCCCAATCTTAAACTAAAATGTTTTCTCCTTAGTCATTTGTCCTTTGTACAGAAGCAATCTGGTAGAATGTTATCTGGAATAGATTCTACCTATAGCCTAAGAGTTTCTGTCTGGGATTAGGATTCCCTGGGGCACATATCACAAATCTTCTTTTTTTTTTTTTTTTTTTAAAAAGATACAAACATCAACAGTTTGGGTCTTATTGTAACTTTTTATAAACTACTCCTCATGCAATGATACTGTAAATCACGATCACAAAAGTGGGCTGAAAGGGCAGGGTGCTACCCAGGGGCACAGAACGCCTGGGTTCAGCTCTCAGAGCCACCACAGATGTCCTGTGCGATGATGTGAAAGCCCCATCCCTTCTGTGTGCCTCAGTTCTCCACCTGTAAAATGGAGACACTGGTACTGCCCTGCCTCACCGAGGTGTTGTGGTAACTGTGTTAAAGTTGGAGAGTTGCTCAGGTGCTGTGGTGATGGAGTGTTTAGGAGTATCTAAAACAGGGGTAGGCAACCTGTGGCATGCATGCTGAAGGTGGCACACGAGCTGATTTTCAGTGGCACTCTCACTGCATGGGTCCTGGCCACCAGTCCGGGTGGGCTCTGCATTTTAATTTAATTTTAAATGAAGCTTCTTAATCATTTTAAAAACCTTCTTTACTTTACATACAACAATAATTTAGTTATATATTATAGATGTGTAGAAGAGACCTTCTAAAAATGTTAAAATGTATTACTGGCATGTGAAACCTTAAATTAGAGTGAATAAATGAAGACTTGGCACACTACTTCTGAAAGATTGAGGACTCCTAATCTAAAATAAGCTAGATGAGCACTACCCCTGTGTCATGGTACAATTCCCCACTCTGAACCTTAGCGTCCAAAAGATGGGGTACCAGCATGAATTCCTCTAAGCTTAATTACCAGCTTAGAACCTGTAGCGCTGCCACCAACCAGGAATTCCAGTGCCTGGTACACTCTGGTCCCCCCATAACCTGGCCCGGGGACCCCCGAGACCCAGACCCTCTGGATCTTAACACAAGGAAAGTAAACCCTTTCCCTCACTGTTGCCTCTCCCAGACTGCCCCTCCCTGGGTTACCCTGGAAGATCACTGTGATTCAAACTCCTTGAATCTTAAAACAGAGAGGAAAATGCACCTTCCCCCCTCCTTCTCTCTTCCCCTCCCAGATTCTCCCTGAGAGAGAAAGTAATCCTAACACAGAGAGAAAATTAACCTCTCTTTCCTCCTTTCTCCCCACCAATTCCCTGGTGAATCCAGACCCCGTCCCCTGGGGTCTCACCAGAATAAGAAAACAATCAGGTTCTTAAACAAGAAAAGCTTTTAATTAAAGAAAGTTTTTACTGTTTTTTCTTTCTTTGTAAATTTAAAAGAATGGAATAGGTACAGGGTCTTTCAGCTATAGACACTGGGAACACCCTCCCAGCCTAAGTATACAAGTACAAATTAAAATCTTTTCAGCAAAATACAAATTTGAACTCCTTCCAGCCAAATACACATTTGACCTTCTTCCAACCAAATACACATTTGCAAATAAAGAAAACAACCATAAGCCTAACTCGCTTTATCTACCTAGTACTCACTAGTCTGAACTTATAAGAGCCTGTATTGGAGAGATTGGAGAGAAACCTGGTTGCACATCTGATCCCTCTGAGCCCCCAGAGTGAACAACAACCAAACACTAACAGCACAGCACAAAAATTTCCCTCCCTCAAGATTTGAAAGTATCCTGTCCTCTGATTGGTCCTCTGGTCAGGGGACAGCCAGGCTTACTGGACTTGTTAACCCTTTACAGACAAAGAGATATAAAGTACTTCTGTGCTATTAACTTTTCTTATCTGTTTATGACACCCTGCTTTACAGATGGGGACCTGTGGCACAGAAACTGACTTACTTGTCCCAGGTTATGCAGCCAGCCATTGACAGTAATGGAAGTAAAACCTGGGTGCCCTGATGGTCAGTGCATGTGACTGACAATAGTACATCAAGCTGATGCTCTAGCATTACAACTTTGAATAAACATCCTATCCTATATTTCAGTCTTCATTTGTTTATTACTGTCCTCGTGGTCTGCTCTTAGCTCCTTTTCTGAAATGAGCTTGTCTATTCAGCCACTAAGCCCTTCTGCCCAGGTAGTCTCATTATACAGACTTTTGCCCAACTAGAAATGACTTGATGTGGGATCCTTTAGCTTTGGTGCTTTGCACTGAAACGGCCTGTATTTTCCTTTAGCATCAGGAATCTGGTCTCTGAACACACAATCTGGAAACATACTCTGTCAAAGAAACTGCATCTTCTAAAAACTGGTTCTAAAAGCCCAAACAGGTAACAAACAGCCCAGTTTTCAAAGACAGTCTCTGATTTTGGTTGTCCAACTTCAGATATCTAGGTTTTGATCTCAAGGGATACTAAGCACCACAGCTCCATTTGAAGCAACAGGGAACTGCAGATGTTTACCTCCTTTGAAAACCAGCCTATAATTTGGCACTACTAAAACACAGCTGCTTGTAATCTTATTTTAACCCAGGTGCTAAAATAATGTAACTGTTTTAATCTCCACTTTGTAACAAGGTTCCATTGGGGCTTCTTTACTAACATTTATAATGCTCTTCCTCCACTAATAAATGTCCGACTGCAATTATGGAGGTACACTTCTATGAAAGGGTTAATGCCTTCAAGTACAGACTTCAGTCTCCAGTTCCTGTTCAGAGAAGAAGGAAATATACTAAACTTTGTGAATTTATCTCAAATGGGTTTTGGGAATGAACTGGTGACCAGTAATAAGTGGAAAATTGTTTCTCTGAGGCACCATTGTTTTACCTCTGAATACTGGTTTTCTCCTTCAGTGGGAAGTGGCACAGAGCAGTGTTGTGAATGTACTGTGTTCTAAGGAAAAGTTCAGCTTGTTCTTGTTGAGAGAAAGTTGGCTTTGAGGTGAGGATTTTTTTCCTGAGTAAAGGTATTAATGGTACCGCTAACCTTCCCCGGTGGTGCAGGTTTGTGAATTTAGGGGACATAATATTAAGATTAGATGTAAATGGGGAAGGAATAGCTTGGGCAGAACTACTTCACTTTATTGGCAATATAATCACTAGTCTTGTGATTATCAGAATACATTATCTGAGGCCTGGTTTACACTGCATGGTTAGGTTGACATAAGGCAGCTTATATTGGCCTAACTATGTCAGTGCATGCACTATAGCCTTGCTCCCACATACGTAAGTGCCCTACTCCACTGACCTAAATCCACCTCCCCCAGAGGTGCAGGGTTTATGTCGGTGTAGTAAGGGGGATGCAGTGTCTGTGTAGATCCTGCATTCCTTACATCTGCTGTTGGCAGTCTTGTCAATACTGTAGCCATGACATTTACAAGAAAGTCTGGCTCCCCACCTAGGCTGCTGCTTGGGTGTCCCTGCAAGTCAGGCTGCCCCGTGGGATCCCAGCTCCATGCTTCCCAGTGGGAGCCCCGCTGCACTGAGGCTTCTATTTAAAATCACGTGCACACACACACACGTACGTACGTAAGATACAGCCCAGTTTTTCAAAGACAGTCTCTAATTCTGGGTGTCCAACTTCAGACACTTAGGGTCTGATGTCTGAGGATACTAAGCTCCACAGCTCCATTTGAAGCAACGGGAAACTGCAGATGCGTATCACCTTTGAAAACCAGGCTCCTTCCCTCCCCCCTGTTCCCAGCGAGGAGCTGCGTGGAGCCCCTTGTGCTGCCCCTCTTCATTTGGTGGAAGCGCTTTGGTGAGGGCGTGCACCACCAGCAGAATGAGGGTAGTGTGGACATAAGTCACTGACATAATTATTGTAGTGGCTGTAAATTGACCTAGCATAGGTTGATTTAAGGTGGTAGTGTAGACATGCCCTGAGAGTGACTCGTTACTGAATTCCTTCGGAGCAGCATTGGTTTTCTAGACATGGAAGCCATTTGTAGAATCTGGACTATAAATCTCTATTTTCCTACTTAAATACATAATCATCTACTCTGGAGATGTCCCTGTTGGGTGTTGAAATGAAGTTTTAGTGCTGTTTGAGCCCTTCACTTCTCATTGTGAGCTAAAACCAGCAGTCACTAATCAGGAATCCTTCTGTACAGAGCTTGTTCTGGGCTGCTGAAATGCTGTCCATTGTCCTGTTGGCATGCGGTAAGTCAGTGAATGTGGGTTAGAGTATTTCACAAACGGAAAAACACATCGTCACTTGGGGAAGTGGTTCAGCTTTTGCTCAGGTGATTGTGAGCTGAGTTTACTCCTGGGATTTTGAGAAATTTAGTTGTCTTCCTATGTCAAGTTGGAAGAATAACTTCTCATGCTGTTTGTAACATCAGTAACCCAGATGGGATAAACTTTTTAAAACAACTTGAGGCCAGTAATTCTTTTGACTTTTATTGCGCAAGTAATGACTGATAGGTACTGACAAAAACATTAAATGCACACTGACTTGCCTTGAAATGGTTGAATTCTTCATTTTTAAAAACTTCTCACTTCCTCTCTGAAGAAACTTTAAAATTGTAGGCTACCAATAAAAGTGTTATTTTTAAGAAGTGTGCATTACCTTGAAACTGGCCCAATGGTTCCTTGTTCATTTGGTGGTATAGTCTGCGTCTGTACAGTCCAGTTCAGGTTGTAAGCCCTTCTGGAAGGTATAGTCTTCCTCAGTATTGTAAGTGATCTCATTGCAGGCATTACTGTATGTTGTAGAAGTCTCACTTAAGCTAAATTGATAGCAGATACTCTTAAACTGATTTTAAGAATGTCTAACCAAGGGAGTTGCACCAGTTTCAATGGGTTTCTAAATTGATTTATTGTAATCAGTACAGTGTTTGTTTGTATCTAGACAAGGCCTTAATGTATCTGTCTCATTCCTGCCCAGAGTAATGGCCTGATCACCAGAGATCCACACTGGCACATCCAGCAGGCCTGCAAAACTGATCCAAGTAGTAAAAAGCTCTTATCCCAGGGCGTGGATACTACAGTACCTTAGAAATCCTAAAATAGATTCCTTGCCTTCCCAGCCACCACTGTCCTATAAGAATCTGTTGTATGCATGGGCAGGTGTACCTGATTTGCAAACTATTAACCCTATCTTGTTAAATATGGTTTGAAAAAAAGAAACTGTACCTACCGAGATATCCACAACATTTGCACTAACTTGTTGAGGATTGGGGCAAGATTTTTTTTTTTCTTCAAAAGGGTATTAACTTGGCAGAGCAAGCAGTGGTAAGTCAGAAGGTGGTGGCAGCCATACCACAATTAAATGCTGCAAGCACTCTGCTTTGTCCTGAATGGACACGCTCACCCTTGGAATTTTTCTTCTTGTGATAGAGAGACCACTCCAGAGTCTCTTTTTTTTTTTTTTTTTAGGCTCTCTACTGTAGCATTTTTGGGAAATCTACCAACAGTGGGAGCACTAGTGTAGAAACAGGCACAGGTACTTTCTACCAAGGAGTTGTATAAAATTGCTCTGAGTAGGGTTAGAGGACAGTGCTGTGTCTCCGCTATCACTACCACCAGTAGGGCTGTGCTGGGGGTAGATATACCCCCAAATGCTAGAGTATCAAAGGCCCTATTCTATTCATGTTTGGTTTCCTGCTGGAAGAAAAGTGAAATGGTTGTGGTAAGTTTCACCATGGTGTGTGCAATGTGCACATTGCAGTGGAGTGTCATGGAGAGACAGACTCAGAATGGACAGTTTTAATATGAAAAGCGATTCTGTAAAAATGCATTTTTGTTCTGATGTGATAAAAATTTGATTTATTTATTTTTTTTTTTACTGCTGATCCTGGAAACACAGCATGGGATCTTAGAGTCCCACTGGCTCTTCCTTTTCATGAATACCTGTAATAAAAACAGTAAAGATTCCTGTGGCACCTTGTAGACTAACAGACGTATTGGCGCATCAGCTTCTGTGGGTGAATACTCAATTCGTCGGATACATGTATTCACCCATGAATGCGCATGCTCCAATATGTCTGTTAGTCTGTACGGTGCCACAGGACTCTTTGCTGCTTTTACAGATTCAGACTAACATAGCTACTCCTCTGATACTGCAATAAAAGATGGCTGGGCCAAATTATGTTCTCATTGACACCTTTGCAGCTCCTCTGCCTTTTGTGGGTTTGCACAGGGGTAACGGATTGGAACTTAGTCAATTCTGATGCGCAAGAAGAAGCTGAATTATATTCCTTCTGTTAGCTGTGTTGGGTCTGCAGGATTAACAGGAGTGTAAAGCCGTGAAAACTTTAATTGCTAAGCTCAGTCAAGATGATGGAATATATGCAGGAAGCAAACCTGTTCAGTCAAACGTTGAGTTTTAGCTTTGAACTCCACTTGAAAGTAGTAGTTTCCCAATCCCTTTTTAGTTCCCTGTAGACTTTCAAATATAATGTTGTTCCTGTAAATTGGATCAGTGGTTCTCAGTCAGAGGTATGTGTACTCTATGGGTACGCAGAGGTCTTCCAGGGGTACATCAACTCATCTAGATATTTTACAACAGGCTACACAAAAAGCACTTGCGAAGTCAGTACAAACTGAAATTTCATGCAGGCAATGATTTGTTTGTTGAAATGTAAGTACAACATTTATATTGCAGTTGATTTATTTTATAATTCTATGGTAAAAATGAGAAAGTCAGCAATTTTTAGTAGTAGTGTGCTGTGACACTTTTTGTGTCTGATTTTGTAAGCAAATAGTTTTTAAGTGAGGTGAAACTTGGGGTCCACAAGGCGAATGAGACTGCTGAAAGACGTACAGTAGTCTGGAAAGGTTTAGAGCCCCTGTGTTAGTTTATTAATGAAGCTACTATAACTCAAAAGAGTACAAGTGTATGAATTGTGGAACAGGAGTGAGTTGGTGCTTTTACCAAAGCGAGGCCTTCCCACTGTTTCCTAATGTAAGAACAATCTGTAGTCTGTAAAACTGTCTTTGTTCTAGTATATGAATTATGTATTTCTGTGCAGGTAGAACTAGGGTCAGCTAGTTTGTGACATTTCTATGCCACTTGTGTGCAACAATTATAAATAAGAAATGAGAGTTTTTTGATGTAGTTTTACTGGTGCTTCACGTTGTGGGTCCAGTCTGCAGCTTCACTGCTCATGGGAGGACTACATTCAGTTAAGATGCCTGCAGAATCAGTATGCAGCTCATAGCATTTCACACTATCTGATGTGAACACTAGTTCTGCTGCACAGAACACGCCTCCCCTCTCTGACACACAATGGCAGAACGTAATTGATTGGCGTGTATGAGCTGCAGTAATTCCTGTTTTCAGTCAGGGCAAGTCTCTGGGCTGGTCTACCCTACGGGGGGAAATCGATCTAAGATACGCAACTTCAGGTACGTGAATAACGTAGCTGAAGTCGAAGTATCTTAGATCGAATTACCTACCGTCCTCACGGCGCGGGATCGATGTCCGCGGCTCCCCATGTTGACTCCGCTACCACCGTTCGGGTTGGTGGAGTTCTGGGATCAATAGGAGCTCATTCGGGGATCGATATATCGCATCTAGATGAGATGCGATATATCAATCCCCGAGAAATTGATTGCTACCCACCGATATGGCGGGTAGTGAAGACATAGCCTCTGTGGATAGTTTGAAGGATAAGTTAATGGGCATTGTGACTTTTGCATTGCATTCCCAGCTCTCAGTTTGCCCCTGCAGTGTTGTAGAGGGAGGGAAGGGGAGACATTCTGGGACATTTTGTTCTGGTTCTGTATTTTGTTAATGTCAGGTGGTGATTCCAACACTGCAGTTTAGTTCCATCACGCGTGCACGCTTTCTGTAGGAGATCTGCTCGTGCATTTGGGGAGGTAGGACTGAAAGGACATTGCTTTTCTTTTTTAGATAACGATCTTATGGCTTCATTAATATAAATGGTAAATACTACTGAATGGGTTGGGCGAGCAGTGCCTTTTTTTGTAGTTAGTTGCCTTTGTGATGACTGTTGCTAATCTTTAGTGATGTTCTTTTAAACCGTAGAGCGCACGTTCTTAGCTAAGCACAGGAGCTACTGATACATGTTATAGAAATTACACAGATAATTAAAATATGGATGTCTGCCAAGCCAAGTGAAATGTAGATGGTAGTAGTCCCATTCCGAATCACTTTCTAAAAATAAATCTGCAGTTTTTAGGTCTCTCCTATAAACAGTGTTGCCCATTTCAAGTCGTGAAACCCCCCCCCCCCCCACACACACACACTTATACTTTTTAAAGGTGAAATTTAGATGTTTGTTAAAGATTATTTTTCCAAATTAAGAATTACATGAGTAGACAATTACAAGTTCATCTTAAAACAAAATAGTCCTCACTCCCTGCTTCATTTGCCTCCCAGCTTTTTACAACAATTGTTTGTTGTTGTTCTCTCTTACTATAGGAATGTGGTTCTTGGCAGGTTGAAAACACCATTTACTCCTAAAATGCATTAGATGAAGTTTATCCATGTAGCCTGTTAATGGCTTAATCTCTCTTTAAAAGTTTTGGATTCACCATTTAAGGTTAAACCTCACTTCTAAAAGTAGTAAATTGATTGTGCCCAGATATTAAAACCTAGAACAGTGGTTAGCTTTAAAAAATAAAAACACCTCCACCTGCGGGATTGCTTTGTTCAGCAAGGTCTGGTGCTTCCTTCACAAAATCTAGTGGTGCCTGGGGAAACGCCTCTTGTGGTTGTCACGTTTTGGTTTTTTAAATACTTTTAGTAGCCAGGTATCAGTACTGCAGCTTCTCTTAGTTCCCAATGTAATTTTAATTGATTGGGGTATTCATCTCCTGTCCTGAACTATTGTGTAGTACTGCTATGCGCTGTCAGGCAGATGCCACTTGCTGCTTCATAGGTGGGCTGCATTTCAGTCGTGAGTGCAGTGATTATACCAACTACAGGAATCTAAAAGTGCCTCTCTGATCTCTATGTTAGTTGTTAGGTTTTGTGACTGTTTTGAGTATGAATGTGCAGAGGGATCCACTGGAATGAAAGGTGCTATATTAAAACAGAATCACGATTTCAAATATTTGTACGCTTTGAGTGTGAGTTTGCTGTGTGGGTGAGCTACTTGCCTCATATTTTACCCACCACTCACTTGCCCTGCCCTTGAAAGATGCTGGTGAACCATTGTCATAACTGGTGCTACCCATAATCTACAGAGAAGTACTTTGAAAGAGCAGGACTCTGACGAGTGTAATTACATTTGTTTTGTATTATTTTTTTGCACATGGGCCTGGTGATGTTGGACGTCCTGCTAACTTGCATCAAGAAGCAGCAGGAGTGAAGTGACAGAATAGCAAGATTTTAATAAGAGAAGAAGCTGGAATCTGAATTTTTTGGGACTTAACAGTTCTAAGAAAAAAATGGTGCTGGGTTTAAACCTGCCACTCTGCATTTGCTTCACTGGTTATCAGGAGACACTGGAGCCAAGGAAGGTGATGCTTGAGACTGACTGGACAGATTACCTAATTGGATTACTTTTGTCAGTTAAGACTCACATGCTAAACAGTAAGACAAAACGGTCTACTCTGGGACTGCAAAAGAAACGGGGTTTAAATCTACGTTCCAGAAGAGCACGCTGTGTACTGTAGCTGTGTTCCAGATGTACCCTCCCAAGGGCTCGCTTTCACTCAGAGTAGCTTGCAGCATGGAGTTAAGGTTACTTGTAAACCATGAATTGAGAAGTCTGCTCCCTAGAGGTCCATCCAACCTTATGAATGGGGATAGCCCTTAAGTCTTCATCCTGATGGAGATGTAAATTTACCAGACTGATATCTCAGTGCTTGGAAATGTGATTTCCAAAAAGCAACTTTACACACGCAGCCTTCCCAGGAGGCCTGATGATGTGAGTTCTTCCAGCCAAGAAAGATTGGATGAGGGCTCCTTCAAGCCATGGCTTCTCACTCAGCTAGACAGTTGTGTGCAAGTTGTTTGCTTGGATCATCTGGGTATGTCTCACTTAATCAGTTCCCTGCCATTGCCAGGGCCTTGGGCATTGCTGCACCTTGGTCCTTCCTATTATCTGCCTGTGGCACTGTTATAGCATTCACTCTCAGATCTGAACCTTAGAGTTCAGAAAATGAGATACTAGCACCTGAATTCTCTAAGCTTAATTACCAGCTTAGGTCTGATAGCACTGCCACCACCCAAAAATATAGTGTTTTGGGGCACTCTGACCTCCCCATCCTTCCCTGGGGACCCCAAGAACCCAGATCCCTTGGGTTCTTAAAACAAGGAGAAATAAACCATTCCCCCACCTTTCCCCCTCCCAGAATTTCCCTCCCTGGGCTATCCTGAGATACTGATCCAACCCCTTAAATCACCATACAGAGAAGCATCTCCCTTCCCTTCCACAAAGAGGCAAACAGATTCAAGGAAAACAGAGAGAGAGTCTATCTCTTCCCCCCTCCTATCTCCCCCACCTGTCCTGGTGAGTTATCCCAATCCCCTGGAATAAAACAAGGGAAACAAGAAAAAAAATCAGTCAGGTTCTCTAAAAAGAAATCTTTTAATAAAAGAAAGGAAAAGTAAAGATTATCTCTGTAACTTCAAGATATAAATATTACAGGGTCCTATAGCTTACAGACGCCAGAAAGAGATTTCCCCCCAGTACCAATACAAATCAAAATATTCCCAGCAATTACACATATAAAAGTTAACCAGCCAGATCCACAATTGCAAATAGAGTAAAACAATAAAAAAGCCTAAACTGCCTGTTTTTACTTACTATTTGAAAAGAAACTTAGAGAGCCTGTAGTAATGTCTGGTCTCTCTCAGACCCTCCGAGAGAAGAACACACAACGGACAAAGAACACACAACGGACAAAGAACGCACACAAAAGCTTCCCTCCCCTAAATTTAAAAGTATCCTGTCTTCTGATTGGTCAGGTGTCCAGTTCCCTGCTTGTAACTCTTTACAGGTATAAGAGACATTAACCCTTAACAATCTGTTTGACAGGCACATAATAATGTAGCCCCCTCTAGGCTATAATATTTCAGTCGAACTTTGCTTGTTGGTTTTAGTGTGCAGGTGCTGGGTGGCATTAGTGGCCTGTGATCTGCGGGAGGTCAGGCGAGATGAACTGGTGGTCCCTTCTGACTTTAAATTCTATGACTCTAAGTAGCTTATCACATATGTTAGGGAGGTTGTGCAACCTGCCCATGAGTTAGCCTCTGCATTGCTGTACATTTTCCCACAGTGAGGAGAGGGAAGTCCTGTGGCAAAACACAGGCCTGGAATCCAGGAGTTCTGGGTTCTGTTCCCAGCCTGCAAACTAACTTCCTGCATGACTTAGGACAGGTTTGCTTATCTCTGCTAGTTTCCCTGTCTGGAAAATGGAGATAATACTTGCCCCACCACTAGGGCTTTGAGATTTCATTGAAGCTTATAAAGCACGTTGGGATCCTTTGGCTAAAAAGGTGACAGAGAAGTGTATATAGGTCAAGCTGTATAGAAAAAAATTTCTCTTTTTGTCCCAAACTGTTTAGTTGCTTTCTAATTCCAAGTGGTTATGGGGATAATGAGATTGTTTGAATCTCTATCTCCTTTCCCCTCTGTCCCTTGCCATTAGTTTAAATCTCATTATCTCTTAAACCACTTGGAATTCGGTGCTTTAAAATTGCAGTAAGCTGGGTGCTGAAATTCCTAGTAGTATAAGGAGATGAAGTTTAAGATTCTAATGCTGTGGCACAGCTTTGCCAGTTGTCTGGGGTGGTTGATCGTTATGGGCTTGGTGAAGTAAATACAGTATATCAGTTTGTTGAAAGCCACAGCTGTGTCCTTTACAGAATGCAGAATAATCTGTCGTTGAGGGGTGCAGCAACTATATTAAAGAAAAAAATTAAAAAGTGGGTTATCAAACTCTCCGAATAAAGGACTGGAGTCAACTCTTATTTTAACATTCTTTTCATAGAAATAAATTATAATAGAGAGACAAGGTAGATGGATTTTCTCCCACCCGTTTGAGAAGGATCAGTTTCCAGTCTAATATTAAGGCCCTTTCTGCCTTTTCAGCTTCCTGTGCTGTTAATCTTGGGATTGGCTCTGTCTCTTTACAAGAGGCTTACGCAGGTTTGGTTTGCGCCTCTTGCCACAAACTACCTTATTTGGGTGCACAAGCACGTTACCCCGAAACAAGTTTGCGTGGGCTTGCCAGCATCTAATGAGAGAGAATAATTGTTAGTTTTAGCTGGCACTTGCAGGCCATGGCATGACTTTACATTAACATGCTCTGACAAATTCTACAGCTTTTCATAGACAGGTTAGTGTAAGACTTGAATGGGTTGTCTGAGTCTCCTCACTGTGCAGAGTGCTGGGAGCAGGGACGAGACTGTATTATTTTGAATTCAAACCTGACGCTTTGGTGTCTTGTCTCTGCCTCAGTTACTTCTAGTGATTCCCTGTCATCTTCTGGTCCTTCATAACTGCCTCTTGTGTGTTCCTAGGCTGTATTCTTTCCTTGTGGAATATATTTTAATTAGGTGATGAAAATAAACATCTCCTGGTCAATAAATTGTGGGCTAGCGGTTCGACTCTGTCTTGTTTTGATGTCTGGAGCTGCCTTCTCTTTTCCTTGTTCCCCTCTGTTTCTAAAAAGAAGGTAAATGGACATTGCTATCGCCTTCATTTGGAAATGCAGTAAAAGAGATCACTTAGACAGAGGATGGCTTTTGGAAAGTGACTTTTCTTTGGTTGTAGTTGGGGAGAGGAGCTTTCCTTTGGGAGGGGGATGTGCTTGGTGTGTCCTGGGAGCACTTCACCAGGATGAAGCACATAGAATTATGGGCTGAACAATGGAATGACTGCCAGGTCTCTCTCACTTCAGCCCTAAATAAGTCAGCCTTGGCATTTATAGCCTCTGAATTTTTTCTTGGGATTGTATCAAAACGTCACCCGGGAGGAAGGACTTTAGACAGGATAATCTTTGTACCTTTGTGCTGGGTAATAGTTCTGTTATGAGGTAGAGAGCAGATAACAACTTGCAGCATTATTTAGAATTAGATAGTGTCTGGTTTATTGATTGTAAATGAAGCATTTCCAGAGGATTTGAAAATTCCACTGGCCCCAAGGGATTTTTCTAAAGAGAATACTAGCAACTTCTGCAGAGCCTAAGCTTTAATTAAAGTTAAGTACACTTGATGGCTAGGTCTTCTCATGTTCAAGCACGATCCTGCACTGGTTAAAGAAGTGAGCATTGGGTGCTTTCACTGTGCTTGTTCATTTCTGGAGCTGTGCAGATTTCAACTCCAAAAGCAGTGAGTCAGACCTTTAGATATCTGGGTTTCAGGAAATTCATGACATCCCTGTCTTCAGGTAGAATCTGATGGGGTAAAGCCAGGCAGAAGCCATGGTGTCTGACCACAGCACAGGTTCTCGCCGTCTTCAGTCAGACACAATTATTTCTCTTCATACATCCTGCAGCCTCATAAAACTTTTCCTGTGTGCCTGGGGTGAGTAGATGGGGTGTTGTTTAGACAGACGTGGAAAACAATAGTTCTTGACCATGATGGATGTGAGAGAGTGGCTTTTCTGCCTTTGCTTGTATGGGACATTATCAGTGCTTGTCAAGTGAGAATTTCTGCTCCATTTAGCATTTCTGTTTCTGCGCTAACTTTGGTATTGGCACACTGGCTTTTTACAGTGTATTGCAGCAATAATAGCCTAAGGCAATGGAAGGGTTTGGTTCTTATACACTGTAGACCCATGAAGAACTAATTGTAAATGTCGTACTAATACTGCACAGTACCTTATTTATGTTAACCCAGGATTTTCAAGACCTACTAGTGTCTTGAGTGTGCAAGTTGAGACACCTTTGAGGCACCTTTAAGGGGCCTAATTTTCAGGGAGAGTGTGCTGTAAGATGTCTCAACTTGTGCATTAAGAATTGCTAGTCAGCTTTGAAAATTGTGTCCCTCTGCCAAGGAATTACCCTGCAGTAAATGGCAGATCTTTTACTAAGAGAATAGAAGCTACTCAGTGAATTGCTATTTAATGTATAATTTTTATAACCTCTGCATGGTTGTAATTAATCCACTGGCCCAGTTGCCTGGAGCTCAGGGTCCTAACTATTGGGTCGCTATATGACTTTCTCTGTTTTCTCTGTTCTTTAGGTCTGAAACACTCAGGCTAGATCTGACTATGTTCATTGTTCTGAGACAGATTATGGGTGTGGTGTGTGTTGTTTTTTTTGGACAACTGGTACAACTTCTACCAAGTATACCCATATCCTCCCCCTCCCATTTTTTGCAATTTCATATTTCTCTTTGTAGATATGACAGTCTCTCTACATCAACCAGAAGAACAATCCAGTCTTGTACAAGTCCTGTCACTGAAGGACTAACTTTGTTTTAGAGTGTAAAACATGTCTGTGGTCTTAACAGATCTAAGACTACTCTGTTTAGACTATATTCTTTTTTGGGAGTGCCCATATTTTAACTTACAGCTCCAAGCACATCATCAGCACTCAACTGGTTATATACTAATAACTAATCTACGAAATGCTCAACATCTTGGCCTCCAATCTCTTACTCCTGGGAGAATTCTGCGCTACTGTGCGTGTGCATATTTAATGAGCCCTGCAGGTTTCTAATTTTTTTTGTGCAGAAAAAAGCTTCTGCCAAAATGTTGCTTGCAGTTCCACCTTTTAACCACCAGAGAGCGCTGTGGCGCAAGAACAGCAGTAGCTGCCAGGCCAGGTCAGGAGACAGGGGCTGTGGGGGGCTAGTGTGTGTGTGTCTGTCAGACGGGGGCTGTGGGGGGCTAGTGTGTGTGTCTGTCAGACGGGGGCTGTGGGGGGCTAGTGTGTGTGTGTGTCTGTCAGACGGGGGCTGTGGGGGGCTAGTGTGTGTGTGTCTGTCAGACGGGGGCTGTGGGGGGCTAGTGTGTGTGTCTGTCAGACGGGGGCTGTGGGGGGCTAGTGTGTGTGTGTGTGTCTGTCAGACGGGGGCTGTGGGGGGCTAGTGTGTGTGTGTCTGTCAGACGGGGGCTGTGGGGGGCTAGTGTGTGTGTCTGTCAGACGGGGGCTGTGGGGCTAGTGTGTGTGTCTGTCAGACAGGGGCTGTGGGGGGCTAGTGTGTGTGTCTGTCAGACGGGGGCTGTGGGGTGTTAGTGTGTGTGTCTGTCAGACGGGGGCTGTGGGGGGCTAGTGTGTGTGTGTGTCTGTCAGACGGGGGCTGTGGGGGGCTAGTGTGTGTGTGTCTGTCAGACGGGGGCTGTGGGGGGCTAGTGTGTGTGTGTCTGTCAGACGGGGGCTGTGGGGGGCTAGTGTGTGTGTGTCTGTCAGACGGGGGCTGTGGGGGGCTAGTGTGTGTGTGTCTGTCAGACGGGGGCTGTGGGGGGCTAGTGTGTGTGTCTGTCAGACGGGGGCTGTGGGGGGCTAGTGTGTGTGTGTCTGTCAGACGGGGGCTGTGGGGGGCTAGTGTGTGTGTGTCTGTCAGACAGGGGCTGTGGGGGGCTAGTGTGTGTGTGTCTGTCAGACGGGGGCTGTGGGGGGCTAGTGTGTGTGTCTGTCAGACGGGGGCTGTGGGGGGCTAGTGTGTGTGTCTGTCAGACAGGGGCTGTGGGGGGCTAGTGTGTGTGTCTGTCAGACGGGGGCTGTGGGGGGCTAGTGTGTGTGTCTGTCAGACAGGGGCTGTGGGGCTAGTGTGTGTGTCTGTCAGACGGGGGCTGTGGGGGGCTAGTGTGTGTGTCTGTCAGACGGGGGCTGTGGGGGGCTAGTGTGTGTGTGTCTGTCAGACGGGGGCTGTGGGGGGCTAGTGTGTGTGTGTCTGTCAGACGGGGGCTGTGGGGTGCTAGTGTGTGTGTCTGTCAGACGGGGGCTGTGGGGGGCTAGTGTGTGTGTGTGTGTCTGTCAGACGGGGGCTGTGGGGGGCTAGTGTGTGTGTCTGTCAGACGGGGGCTGTGGGGGGCTAGTGTGTGTGTCTGTCAGACGGGGGCTGTGGGGGGCTAGTGTGTGTGTGTCTGTCAGACGGGGGCTGTGGGGGGCTAGTGTGTGTGTGTCTGTCAGACGGGGGCTGTGGGGGGCTAGTGTGTGTGTCTGTCAGACGGGGGCTGTGGGGGGCTAGTGTGTGTGTCTGTCAGACGGGGGCTGTGGGGGGCTAGTGTGTGTGTGTCTGTCAGACGGGGGCTGTGGGGGGCTAGTGTGTGTGTGTCTGTCAGACGGGGGCTGTGGGGGGCTAGTGTGTGTGTGTCTGTCAGACGGGGGCTGTGGGGGGCTAGTGTGTGTGTGTCTGTCAGACGGGGGCTGTGGGGGGCGTGTGTGTGTGTGTGTCTGTCAGACGGGGGCTGTGGGGGGCGTGTGTGTGTGTGTGTCTGTCAGACGGGGGCTGTGGGGGGCGTGTGTGTGTGTGTGTCTGTCAGACGGGGGCTGTGGGGGGCGTGTGTGTGTGTGTGTCTGTCAGACGGGGGCTGTGGGGGGCGTGTGTGTGTGTGTGTCTGTCAGACGGGGGCTGTGGGGGGCGTGTGTGTGTGTGTGTCTGTCAGACGGGGGCTGTGGGGGGCGTGTGTGTGTGTGTGTCTGTCAGACGGGGGCTGAGGGGGGCGTGTGTGTGTGTGTGTCTGTCAGACGGGGGCTGCGGGGGGCGTGTGTGTGTGTGTGTCTGTCAGACGGGGGCTGCGGGGGGCTAGTGTGTGTGTGTGTCTGTCAGACGGGGGCTGCGGGGGGCTAGTGTGTGTGTGTGTCTGTCAGACGGGGGCTGCGGGGGGCGTGTGTGTGTGTGTGTCTGTCAGACGGGGGCTGTGGGGGGCTAGTGTGTGTGTGTCTGTCAGACGGGGGCTGTGGGGGGCTAGTGTGTGTGTCTGTCAGACGGGGGCTCATAAGGGCTAGTGGGGGAGGACAGACTGGGACAGGGGTTGAGTAGGAGTGGAGGCACAGCGCCACAGGGGGAGGGAGGTGCAGACACATGGGGACGGTGCGGTACAGAGCCACAGAAGGATGGGGAGTGGCTGGATGGGGGCACAGACACATGAGGACAGGGGGAGGGGTACAGGGACACAGAAGGATGGGGAGTGGCTGGGTGGGGCCACAGACACACATGGGGATGAGGCAGATGTGCCTCACTGAATGGGAGAGACTACAGATCAGCCAGGGTTTGCATGGGGGAAGCTCCCTAACAATCCCTCCCTGTCCCCCAAAAAACCTGTTTCATGCTTTTCCCACCAATACCCAACAGCCTCCAGGTTCACACCCAGGCTCCTTCCCAGCAATTTACATCCTTCTCCCATAGCTCCTCTGTTACCCCTGTCTGCCTCTGTGCTGCTTCTGGGGGTGTGTGGGAAATATCGTTCTGTGTTGTAGTTCAAATGAACTACTACTCCGAGCTCCGTAGTAAGGAGTCTGTTTGTCAAAAAACATTTCCTGAGTCTTTTTTTGCCTGTGTTGTTACAGATATACTTGCTGACAGATATTTTGAAATTAATCACACCGGTTTCAATTATTTTTGGTCATATTGTGTTATTTTGACAAATAAAATATGCAGAATTTTGTAGAATTTTTAATTTTTTGGCACAGAATTCCACCAGGAGTAAATCCCTGTGATTACTATGCTAATGCTACTTGCGTGTAATCTCCTCGGGCAGGGCTGTGTCTAAGGGGATGTCTATGCTAGGGCTGGAGGTGCAACTTCCACCTCGAGGAGACTTATCCATGCAACCTCTAATCGAGCCAGCGTGCCAAAAGTAACAGTGTAGCTGCAGAGAAGCACACAGCGGAAGGGGCTAGCTGCCCAGAGGACGATCTCATCCATGACCATTGGCATGAACTCGGGTGACTAGCCTCTCCTGCTGCACATTCTGCCTCAACTACACCGCTATTCCTAGCGTGCTAGCTCAGACAGAACTAGTGTGGCTAGTTTTCACCCCTCCAGATCAAGTGTAGACATAGACCCTAAGTGTTTGTACAGTGCCTAGCACACCGGGGTCCTGGGTGCTATTGCAATACAAATAATAAGTATTCACCTTGCCTGTGGATGAGACACAATGAACTTCCGTTCATGCCGCGACCTGTCAGCCGTAATAAGCGGCAAGCAGGATTCTGTGTAGTAACTTGAAACTAATATTCATGGAATCATAGAACCCCATAGGGCTAGAAGAGACCGCAGAGGTCATCTAGTCTAACCCCCTGCCAACGTGCAGGACTTGTTGTGTCTTAAACCATCCAAGGCAGATGCTATCCAGACTCCTTTTGAAAACCTCCAGCGAAGAAGCTTCCACAACCTCTCCAGGCATCTGTTCCATTGTCCTACTGGTCTTACAGCTAAGAAGTTCTTCCTGACATTTAATCTAAATCTGCTGTGCTGGAGTTTGAACTCACTGCCTCTTGTCCTGCCCTCTGTGGCAAAAGAACAATTTTCTCCACCTTTCTTACGGCAGCCTTTCAGATATTTGAAGACCATTATCATGTCTCCCTTTAAACTCCTCTTTTCCAAACTAAACATGCCCAGTTCCTTCAGCCTTTGCTCATATGGCTGCATTCCATCCCTTTGATCATCTCTGTCCGCTCGCCTCTGGGTCCTTTCCAGTTTCTATACATCTTTTCTATACAGCTGTCACAGTACGCCAGCTAAGGCTTAATCAGCATCAAGCAGAGTGGTGCTGTTACCACTCGTAACTTGCATGCGATGCCTCTGTTAATACAACTGTATATGCTTTTTTTTGCAACAGCATTGTATGGCTGATTCATGTTGAGGTTGTGGTCGACAACTCCCAGATCCATCTCAGCAGTTCTGCTGCCAAGCCAGTTATCCCCATTCTGTATTTGTGTGTTTGGTTTTTCTTCGCTAAATGTATCACCATACATTTGCCTTTGTTGAATTTCATTTTGTTATCTATAGCCCAGTTCTCCAATTTATCAAGATCCCTCAGAATTTTAGCTCTAGCCTCCAAAGTGTTGGCAACTCACCATAGCTTTATGTCATCTGCAAATTTGATCAGTCTGCTCTCTAGTCGTACATCCAGGTCATTAATAAAGATGTTAAATAATACCAGACCCCACTTGAGATCTCCCTCCAATCCCACATTGTTCCATTAATAGTTACTTTTTGTTTAACCAATTATGTACCCACTTAATGATAGTTCCGCAGAGCCCGTATTTCTCCAGTTTACCGATCAGAATGTCATGTGGGACTGTCAAAAGCCTGGCTGAAGTCCAGGTATATTATGTCCGCCACATTCCCCCATCCACCAGACCAGTTACCCTGTCAGAGAAGGAAATCAAGCTGGTTTGGCATGATTTGTTCTTAGTAGATCCATATTGGCTAGTGATCACCCCTTCATCCTCTAGGTATTTACAAATTTAATAATGTATATATTGCTCTAGTAGCTTTCCAGGTATTGAGGTCAATCTGACTGGTCTGTACTTCCCCAGCCCCTCCTTTTTCCCTTTTTAAAGATAGGCACCATGTTAGCCCTTCTCCAGTATCCCGGGACCTCACCTGTACGTAAGAACGCCTATCCTGGGTCAGACCAGTTAGGCAGCTTTGGTATTTTGGATCCCAATAAAGGGTTTATTATTAGAATTGGTCTGATAACTGCTGAGCTGGGTGTGTGCAGGTGTTGGTCCGTTATCATCTGGAGCAGAGATCCCCCATCATGCAATGCTTCCCAGAGTTCAGTGTGGTTCTTGCCTTGGAATCTCTGTTCTCCCTTCTGTATGCTAATAGAAATGCCTCCCTATCCCATCTTTGATGCAAATGAGGAGAGTTTCCTTAATCCTGTCACCCTTATTCCAGGGGTTTAGGTGCGTCTCCCACTGCCTTCTCATTGCTTTTTGTAAGACTTGCTTCTGAGTGGCTTTGGTTCAAGCAGGGGGCGGGGGAGTTCTTTTGTGCGTCAGACAGGCTGGATACTGCACCCTGGTTCCCCAAGGACACAGAGCTGATAGGTAACAGTTGGGTGCAGGGGGTGAGGGCTCTGGCTGGGGCAGGGGATGCAGGGCTCAAGCATGGGGCAGAGGGTTGGGTGCAGGGGTGTGAGGGCTCTGGGGTGGGATTGAGGATGAGGTGTTTGGGGTGCAGGAAGGTGCTCTGAGGCTCAGGTGAGGAGAGAGGTCTTCCCTCCCCCACCCCCCCCAGTTCTCTCTCTCCCCACAGCAGCACCTGGTCTGTGGGGGAGAGGTGCTTCTCCCTGCTGTGGGAGCTCTGGGGCTGCAGGATAGGTGCCCCTTCCCCAGCCCCAGCAGGTCCAGGCTGTGGGAGGACTGCCCCAGCCACGCCTGGGGCTGGGCCATGCCACCCTGATTGTGGCTAGGTCCAGGTCACTCCTGGGTCAGGCCAGGCTGCACTGCCCCAGCTGCACTTGAGGCCAACCCAGGTGGCGCCGCCCCAGCTGTGTCTGGGTCCAGGCTGCTCCGGGGTCGGACTGTGCCATGCCGCCTTGTCCACGTCTGGGTCTGGGGTTGGGCCTCACCACGCTGCCCTGTCCACAGCAGGTGCCTGGGCAGGTTCCCTGAGCACATGCATGGCACTAAATAGGCTGCTGCGTGGCCACGCAGCTTATAAGGAATTTAAGGAATATGATATTTTCTCTCTCATTATCTATTATCTATATACCCTTTCTTAATGATTCCCAATGTTCTGTTTGCTTTTTTGACTGCTGCTGCACATTGATTGGATGTTTTGAGAGAACTATCCATGATGACTCCAAGATCTCTTTCTGGAGTGATAACAGCTAATTTGGACCCATCATTTTATATGTATAGTTGGGATTATGTTTTCCAATGTGCATCACTTTGCATTTATCAACATTGAACTTCTTCTGCCATTTTCTTGCGGAGGCACCCAGTTTCGCGAGATCTTTTTGTAGCTCTTCGCAGTCTGCTTGGGATTTAGCTATCTTGAGTAGTTTTGTATCATCTGCAAATTTTGGCACCTTGCTGTTTACCCCTTTTTCAGATCACTGATGAATATGTTGAATAGGACTGGTCCCAGAACAGACCCCTGGGGGACACCACTATTTACCTCTCTCCATTCTGAAATCTGACCATTTATTCCTAACTTTTGTTTCTTATCTTTTAATCAGTTACCAACCCGTGAGAGGACCTTCCCTCTTATCCCGACAGCTTACTTTTCTTAAGAGCCTTTGTGAAAGGCTTTCTAGAAATCTAAGTACGCTATATCCACTGGATCCCCCTTGTCCACATGATTGTTGGCCCCTTCAAAGAATTCTAGTAGATTGGTGAGGCATGATTTTCCCTTTACAAAAAACATGTTGACGCTTCCCCAACAAATCATGTTCATGTGTGTCTGATAATTCTGTTCTTTACTGTAGTTTGAACCAATCTGTATGAAGTACTGGTACTGTCATCCATGAGTTTGCAAATATTACTGCCAGTGGCTTCAAGATTTCTTCAGCTAATTCCTTCAGCACCTCGGAGTGGATAACTTCAGGCCCTGCTGACTTGATTTCTTTCAGATTAGTCGGAAGAAATCTCTGATGTCATCTTTATTTATTCTGATCTGCAGCCCTTCCTTTTTATTGTCTATGCCGCTAGTTGTCCAGTCCCATGTTATTTTTCACGTTATATTCATGGGGTTATTTTTGCAAAGGTGTCTCCAGGGGCTGGGGGGGTTGAAGTTTTAAATATAAATTCAGTGGTCAGATTTTTTCTGAAATATGACGACTTCCGGGCAGGAGTTCCATGAGCGTGGAGACTGCAGTATTTGCAGCAAAGGTGGCAGAGTGTGCTTCAGATTTTCCTATTATCTTTAAAATGTTAATGTTTCCCTGCTCTATAGGCAAGTATGACATCCTTCTCGTGTATGACATACTGTGACTTCTCTGACACACAGCACTTTGAGAACCCCAGAACCAGGGGATATTAGATTCCTTTGAGATAATTTGATATTGTGTCTAGTCAGTATGTTTGGCTTTCTGGGAGACCTGCTGGAGCGTTCATTTAACCATATTTCTCCTCTTCTCCTTTGCAGTACAGTGCGGTGGACAGCAATCCTCTCTCTCTCTACGTTATGCACCCATTCTGGAATACTGTTGTGAAGGTGAGAATTCCTGTTGGTCATGTGGTTCTGTACTGGAAGTGGAAGTGCCAATTTTCTGTCATGGCATAATCTCTTGGACAGGACTGCCTTTTGGTTAAAACTCTGCTTTGTTAATTCCCATGACAAATGCCAACCTTCGTCCTTCAAGAAGGACAATAACTTCGGGTGCGATTGCATAACCATCTTAAAATTTTATGCTGCAGAATCATAAATGTCAAAAGCCTCTATCGCTATCTAAC
This sequence comes from Gopherus flavomarginatus, assembly GCF_025201925.1. NCBI lineage: Eukaryota > Metazoa > Chordata > Testudines > Testudinidae > Gopherus > Gopherus flavomarginatus. The sequence goes on along the minus strand of NC_066620.1, from coordinate 214,690,904 downwards.
ACCAATAAGTCATAACCCCCTCTGATGTAGTTAAAAGCAATGTGTAGTGCCTATTGTGTGCGCTAATGTGATTCTTTGTGTGTATTTTTGCCGCTTTCCCATAGATTTTCCCTACCTGGTTGGCTCCAAATCTGATAACATTTTCTGGCTTCCTGTTGCTTGTCTTCAACTTCTTCCTCATGGCGTACTTTGATCCTGATTTTTATGCTTCCGGTAAGACCGCTTTTTTAGTGTACATTTTAGAGCAAGTGAGTAATAAGATCTGATACTCATCTCTTCCTATACCATAGTTTTGCAATGTCATGTGCTGACTGATATGGCTTGCTTATCTACTGCTCTGGAGCGTTCTTTGGTTTTGAAATATCAATGCAGCAAGAAGAGTCAAGGGCAAAAATCACTGGGTGATACTGTACTAACACAGCCAAAATGACTCATTCCTTCCATTTTTTTTTTGAGGGGGAATAACCAATGTTTAAAAAAACCCAACCAAACAAAAACCCCCAAACCTCAAAATTTCAGAATTCTTTGTACCTTTTAAAGCCAAGCTTACTTGGACACACATACACTCAAAAAAATATAAAACAACCCAAACAAACCCCATTATGCTACTTATAGCCTTGAGGACAAATGATACGTTTGGGTGCCAATAACAGATGATATAGCCTGTCTTGCTGATAAAATACCAATTTTAGGTTACTGCCCTGCTTGTCTTTGTCTAGTTCATTTATTTTTACAGTGCTGTGTGTGAACCAGTGCTATATAACTAATCGTGTTCCGTAAAAAGATAAAATTTGCAACTGGTACCTGTTTTTTGTTGGATTTCAAGTAATCTCAATTGGATTTAAATACACCCAAACACTACATGCTACATGTGTGTACTTTTATCTCCCTCTTCTGATGGATGACTGTTCAGTCTTTTCACAGTCTATTAGTCCTCCTTGTTGTCATGATAAAGGATGGGCAAGCAGCCTTTATATCTGGGATAGCAAATTTATATAGCAGTCTTGCGAGGCTGTTTTGACATTAAGGGCTGATCTGCACTGAAAACTTACATCGACATAGCTACATCTCTTGTGGGTGTGAAAAATCCACACCTCTGGAGAGGCGTAGCTATTCTGATTTAACCTCTGATGTAGAAGGGGCCAAGCTGATGGAAGGAAGAATTCTTCCCTTGGCCTAGCTACTGCCTCTGCAGGAGGAGGATTAACTACAGCGAGAGGAGAACACTCTCCCATTGTAGTATTGAGCATTTACACTGGAGTGCTGAGGTGGCGCTGCTGCGCTCTTATGTGTAGACATAGCCGGCCTTTCTTTTGTCTGCATTTGTTCAAGAGAGAATCTGAAATGATTTGCTTTCCAGAAGTCTTTGTAGTGTACCGCGTAATCTCTATGGTGGGGCATGCCTGCGTCTGTTCGGCATCCCATGTTTGAATGGCTCTTCCTAAACATCCGACTAAATGTTTGATGAGAGAGAAGGCGTAAGAAAGGAATAAGAAGGTCTTGTAACCAAAAAAAAGAGGAAGCAGTTTTGGCCTTTTATTACTTGCCCTAGCACCTTTGTCTTGTCGTAGATCTGGGCGTTGGCTCTAACGCTGTGCAAATAACGAGGCTTAACAAATTGGGTTCTTCTGGGCACTTCTGTCACTTTAATAGTGTTCGAAGTCACAGACCTGAAGCCTATGAGAATCTCCCCTTTGAAAGATGTGCAATCTTCCCTGAAGTGTTTGTCTTCCTATCCTGCAACAACTTCATTCTCCATTGCCCTGCACCTGGCTTAAAGTAAGTGTCAAATGCTACCATTTTGATTTGGTGGCAGTGTTTTGCATCCACATTGTACTAGTGTAAATGACTAGACATGTGCAGGGTAAGAGAATTGGACCCTGAATTAATACTGAACATTACTCTTCTGAGGTTTAATTTGTGTGCCTAGTTACTTGCCACCATATAACCCCTTCTCATGGCTAATCTGTTGTAAAGAACAAAATGTGATGTCTCTTATTGATGACAGCAAATGTAACGTCTCTTCAGATTTTTTGTGTTACATGTCAGCTAGCTAGGATCTTGTTGGAAAAAAAATAGCTGTAATGGGTCAATCATCAAAACCCAGCTGGAGATCTGAGAAGTGCAAGTGAAGCTGCAGTTAGCAACTGAGGGAATTCTGTGCACTTTGTTCTTTGGCAAATGGGCAAATTTCACTAGCAAGAATATTTCTCTGTGCTGCAGTAATCATACACTGCACTGGAAAGCTACGAATTAAAAATGATAACTTTTTAGCTGCAAGAGCAATTCCCTGTATCAACATTTGTCCAACTGCAGGCTCGTGTTGGCTTCTTATGAGGAGAAGATACATTGTGGTGTCCTCCATCTAAGAGAGTTAGTTATATCAAGCTGCTGACTGCTCAAAAGGGCTTGGGAGACAAAGGGCTGGACTAGCCTTTCATCTTGAAGATGTGCAAATTTTTGTGTGGTTTACAAGTGAAATGAGCTCAGGGATCTCATCCTATTCCACAGAATTCTATTAAAATTTTATTATTCTGTCCCCAGTAGGGAGTCAGCTGAATTTCAGAAAAGTCTGGTACTTCTCTAACACTGGATTGCTAGGAGGAGGTGGTGCCACACCATGGTACCTCTGGCATGCCGTGCATCTTTTCTCTTCCCAATGGATAGTTGTGACTGTAGGGAATAGAAGGTCTGCTTCCTTTTGGTCCCTTCTTCCAGCACTGCCCTCGCTGCTCCCGTTTGTCTAATGGATTTTCTTACCAGACCTTCCTGCTTCCTTCATTGCAGTTCCCTTTCTCCCTCAGACACTGAAGTCATGAAATGTGGCAGGCAGCAGGTTTGAGAGGCTCCTTGTCTTGTTCCTCGGTCTTATGATCTGTTTTTCATAGTACCCGCGAATCGTACAATCAGATGGAGAAGCCCCATCAGATCATCCAGTCCTTCTCCCTGCCAGAGCAGGCTTGTCCTCTGCAGGATGTTCTCAAAGTGTTCAGGCCTAAAGTTCCAAAGGATGGGGCTTTCATCATCTCACTTGAGAAACTAGTGTATTGCATGCGCGTGATTTTTATGACTGGTCTTGTGCCCTGTGCTGTGAGACAGGCAGAACACCCCACAATCCAACCCTCTGGTCTGTAAGAGCAGTAGAAGTAGGTCAGCGTGTGAACTCACAAGGGGAAAGTTTTTTTGAGTTCCAAAGCTTCGGTCTCTGATACATTTTTAGGATTTCATCAACTGCCATGAACCCATGAGGGAGGGAAGACTGCTTTGAAGCTTCAAGCAATGTGCATATGGCAAGACATGGTCTATTGTAGATGATCAGATACACTGTCTCTTCTGCCTGGGCATCAGACCTGCTAATGCTCTCAGCATATGTCCTTCCTGAATGGATTTTTCTTTTAAATTACTCCAGGTTTGTCAGAGGCCAGATTGTAGGGAAGGGCTTGTAAGTCAGCCTCTGGATCATGTTGTTGAACTTCTCTGAACACCTTTTCACCTTTATGTCTGTTTGGTAAGGCAGATCCTATAACTGATTTGCTACTGTCAACAAACTGTGCCTCTTAATACAAACAAACACACACGCTCAGCAAAAGAGCTGCCAGAATCAGGTCTCTAAGACCAGAGTGTATAAGTCCACCTCTAGTTTTTTAGAAACTTATTAGTCATTTTATTAAAGTCATTCTTGACAGAATCGGTATAATTTCCAAAATATCATTGGAGAAAAAATGGAAAGAACAATTATGACTAATGGCTTTGTATTGCAGTTCCCATAAAACAGAGATTTGATCTGCAGTGTTTTTTCTCATAATGTGAGGTAATAGGAAGTTTAAACTGGAGAAAAATATCATCTGTCAAGGTCGCTATCCATGTTAATATCCTGCTGAAATGAACGTTTAAATGTGGTACATTATAACTTATTCCTGTATCTAATATTTGGCTCCAGTCAAATGGTATTTCCAGGTGTTCGGCCAAATACTAATACTTGGCACTTATAGATTGCTTTACGTATTCAGAATACTTCTTGGATATTAATCACCAGATTACAGGGACAATGAAAGACACTGAAGACAAATTACTGCACAGATGGTATCTGAGACTACCACAATTCTCCTCCCCTGTAATGGGAGTGAGAGATGTGAGAACAGTTAATGCATGTTATCCTTTTAATGGCTTCAGCTATAGGTGTGTATCCTACCCACGTTACAGATGGGAAAACCGAGGCTCAGACTAAGTGACTCGCCCAAGGTAACACAATAAGTAAATGATCAAGCAGAGATTAGGACTCTCTGGAGTGTCTGGCGCCCAGTACCATGATCAGTTCCTTGGCCCACACTACCTGCTGATGTTACAATTAGTTGCTGCTTACACCAAAATAAAATGCTATATGCTATGGTTGAAGGTTGCTTCAGGACCGTGTGGGGTCCGTGGCCTAGAAAAGCAGATGCTGTGGGTCAGAACTGGGATGCATTAGCTGAGTTAGAACCTTTTCTGACCTGAATGGTAAATTCAGAGCCGGTAAATTCAGAGCCGTTCTATCTGTTCTGGATCCAGTGTGCTGCTACCGTCTCACAATAAAGTTGTGTTGCTTAAGAATTCTGGGGCCACTTCACATTACCTTGTGTTGCTGTGGGGTTTTGAAGGGTCCCATAATCCATATCTAGCAGCACTGTTGAACCACAGAGGTAGCAGGGCCCTAACTTATTATTCAGGAAGTGGTATATTGCTGCAGACCGAAGAATCAGGTGGCTGAGGAAGGTGGTATGGGTACCCCTACAACCTTATCTCAGATTTCATTTCACCTGTCCTCGGCCAGAAACCATACCCTGCAGGTGGAGGCTGTTTGCCACATCGGCTGTCTGCCTAGCACACGTATAAAGCTAATGCCAGCCTGAGTTGGTGGTGTCGGTCAGGATTTAGGTGCACTGGCAGAATGTGCTGTATATGAGAAACTTACACTGAGCTTGCTTCTAACTCTGGGTTTTCATCAGTGGCCCGGTGTGAATCCCTTGAGGTCTAAATCACCAGAGGGTAAAATTCTGGCCTTATTGAAGGCAGTGGCAAAACTTCCATTGACTTTTTCTTACCAAGAATGTTTAGATGAAATGGACACATCCTAGCTGGGCATGGTGTGGACAAGGGCGGCTGTAGGTATTTTGCTGCCCCAAGCACGGCAGGCAGGCAGGCTGCCTTCGGCAGTGCACCTGTGGGAGGTCCCTGGATCCCGTGGATTCGGCAGCACGCCTGCGGGAGGTCTGCCGAAGCTGCGGGACCAGCGGACCCTCCGCAGGCAAGCCGCTGAAGGCAACCTGCCTGCCGTCCTCATGGCGACCAGCAGAGCGCCCTGCGTGGCTTGCCGCCCCAGGCACGCGCTTGGCGTGCTGGTGCCTGGAGCTGCCCCTGGGTGTGGAAGAATGTTGTCCCTGCTCTAGCTGCAAGCTCTGGAAAGCGTTATGCTCCCTGTGGAGTAAGGTTCCATGTTGCAGACTTGACTAACTGCTTAACAAATTCTTGGAGATGAATGACCATAACTGCAACCGCTTGATTGTCTTACTGCCTAGAAAGTACGTCTGGCTGGTGTCCCCGGTTTGGGGTGGGGAGAAAGGATATACTTTAAGTGTAATCTCTGTTCATCCAGCAATTAACTGTTTACAGGAAGCAGACTTTAAAATGCTCTTGCTATGGTACTCCTAGAAAAATTGTCAGGCATGTTTTAGGGCTGTGACTCATGGGGTAACGTTAAGGTTTTGTAATGGGTATTTTTAGTAAAAGTCATGGACAGGTCGCAGGCAATAAACAAAAATTCATGGAAGTCTGTGACCTGTCCCCAGCAAAGACTGACTGCTGCTGCTCCAGCTCAGCACCCCGGGGGCTGCTCTGGTGGGGGCTGAAGTCATGGAGTTCCGTTAAAGTCACAGAATCGGACAAAATCCTATCCTTACTCAAGGGGTTTTGGAAAGTCCTTACTGGTCCTCCGCCATCATTTCGGCTGGGGAAAAGATAAAGTGAAAGTAAGGAAAAGCATGCCTTGGTGTGGAGGATATGGAGTCATTGACAGACAATATACCTTCCTTAGTTCCTAGATGTATACATTTATATTTAACCATATTGTAAATGTGTACATTTAGGAACAAAGAATGCAGGCCATGCGTACGGATGGGAGACTCCATCCTGGGAAGCAGTGATTCTGAACAAATATTGTGGGTGTGTGGTGGATAATCAACTGAACGCGAGCTACCAGTGCGACACTGTGGCCAAAAGACCCTGGGATGCATAAACAGGAATCTTGAGTTACAGCAAAGAGGTTGTTTCGCTCTGTATGTGGCACTGGTGTGACTGCTGCTGGAATCTTGTGTCCAGCTCTGGTATCCACAGTTCAAGAAGGATGTTGATTGATTAAAGAGGGTTCAGAGAACAGTCATGAGACTGATTACAGGATTAGAAAACCTGCCTTGTAATGATAAACTCAAGGAATTCAATCTGTTTGACAAAGAGAAAGTTAAGGGGCAACTTGATTAGTCTATATGAGTATCTACATGGGGAACAAATGTTTTAATAATCGGCTCTTCAGAGAAACATCAAACATGATCCAGTGGCTGGAAGTTGAAGCTCAGTAAATTCAGACTGGAAATAAGGCCTAAATTCTTAACAGTGAGAGTAATTAACCATTAGAACAGTTTACCAAGAGCTGTGATGAATTCTCACTGGCAATTTTTAAGTCAAGATTGGATCTTTCTCTAAAAGTTCTGCTCTAGGAATTATTTTGGGGCAGTTCTCTGGCCTGTGTTATGCAGGGAGGTCAGACTAGGTGACCACAATGCTCCCTTCTGGCCTTGGAATCTATGAATCTGTGCGTCCCCACTGTTTTCACACAGTCCCTTCTCAGAATAGAATCATGCTTTACAGATGTGTTTTACTCATTTTTGGCATCAGTAAGTAAGCAGTTGGGAACTCCTATCTTTGCCCACCTCTGTTTCCATGACAGCAAAGCATCTTCGCTTTCAGTGACAGGATTGTGATTACATGGCACGCGGCTCATGGACTCACTCTCTCCTGGCATTGCTCTCTTAACTCCTATGACTGCAACCTGCCACAAAATTAATACTTTAAAAATGAAAGCTTCATCATGTGGAGACAGAATTTCATCTTGCCCACAACGGTTTTCTCACAGCACAAAGATCTGGAACTCTTGCTCTCTCTGTCCTCCAGAAGGGCAAATGTGGTGGGGTGCATAGGGCAACAAAGCCATCCTAGCAGTGAAATCCAGGATTGTGGTTGTACTGTAACTAGGTACTTCAACTTTCATCCCAGGAAATTCAGATCCGTCTAATTACAGTCTAGAATTTCTCCTGTGCTCTAAAGTCTTCAGCTTAAAATAGCTCATGAGTAAAAATTTCAAAAATGCCTAAGTTCCATTGAAAATGTTATTGCATGTTTTAGGGTATGGGGAAAGGAGGCAGATGCACAGTTTGAGTGTATGAAACCTGAATGTGTGCCCAGATTTCTGACAAATTCAGCAAAAAGTGTGATCTTCAGGATCTACTGGATGCCTTGCAGAAAAAAGCATAAGGTAATGCTGGAAGGAACTGAGCAAGTGAAGGCTGATTTGATGCATCTCCTTTCGGTGGTACAAGCACAGTGAGAGAATTTAAAGGAGCCTCCTCATGACAGATGATCCACAGATTTGGATAGAATCTTGTTCCAATTAATTGCTGAAACAATTCTTGTTGAAAGCATCTCTTGTATCAAAGCATAACCTGCTGATCTGTGTGTACTCAACTCTCCAATCTTCTTTCCAATCTCGACAGCCCCTGATCATGAACATGTTCCAAATCGAGTGTGGGTCATGGTGGGTCTCCTCAACTTCGTGGCATATACACTTGGTAAGAGTTAAGATTCTTATGATGTGTTATAGATTTCTAATGTGCCTATCATCATAATGACTTTAATTAGTCAAGTGAACTGTTGTCCTAGTTCTGTGTTTCCCAACCTCTTCCCCTCAGCCCCCCCTCCAAGAAACAAAACTCTGATTCTGGGTAATTCTTCGGTTCCCTGCCACCCCTTGCTCTGGGGTGTTGTGACTGACATATCACTGGCTGAGATGCCTCTGGAAACTGCCACTTTGTATTGTTTTACCCAATTGTTCCAGGGAGGAACATAAAAGTAGATGTCTCTTCCTATCAGAACTGACTTTATGGGGTTATTCATGAAATATTGAAAGCAGATTTCTGTTAAATATTTAACATAGATTCTTCCTAAGTTTTTTTGTGTTTTTATTTATTTATTTATTTCAATCTCTGCACCCCCATGGACAGTGCTGGATACTGAAGCTGATTGCTGACTTCTCAGCAGTGCACACGTTATCTGGCAGCTGCAGAGGAGTCCCTTGCTTTGCCTGGAGATGTTTAACTTTGCCTCTCTGTCTGCTTCCCTTCCAGATGGTGTTGATGGAAAGCAAGCGCGCCGAACGAACTCCAGCAGTCCCTTGGGGGAGCTCTTTGACCATGGCCTGGACAGCTGGGCCTGCATGTTCTTCGTAGTGACTGTTTACTCCACCTTCGGGCGGGGATCCAATGGTGTCAGCGTCTTCGTTCTCTATTTGCTCTTATGGGTGGTTTTGTTTTCCTTCATCCTCTCCCATTGGGAGAAATATAACACAGGGATTCTCTTCCTGCCCTGGGGATATGACATCAGCCAGGTGGTAAGTAGCCCTTCTGCCTCTTAATTTCAAAATACTAATTTAGAGAACAGTGGGCAAGCTTTGGTGAATTGCCAGAATTATTTGTGTAGCGCGTGTAGGGGTACGTGCTGCCCTGGCATCTTTCCTTGGTGAAATCTGTCCAGCAGTCATAAAGTGCCCATCATCACCATACCTAAACCTAATGATATTCTGAGTTCTTCAGGAAGGAGAGCTTTCTGGCAGAGGGCAGAAAGCTTGGTTGCTTGGTGGCAGGGTGCAATAGTTGGAACTGTATCATCAGTGCTACTTTATGAAGCTCTGATTCAGCAAAGCAGACTGCTCCCATGATTAAAGTCAAGTTTAATGAATCAAAGAACAAGGGAGGAAGTTATCATGAAACTTTTATTGCATAGTTAGACTGGAACAGATCTGATTTCTCTTCAGCAGAGAAGTGATGTGTGTTGCAAGTATCTTTGATAACCTAGGTTTTTGCATTAGCAAGAAATGTCTTTAAAAATTGGATACTAATAATTGTTGGTTGTCCAAAACTGACTGGGCCTGATTCTGTTGTGGCACCCATGTAACTGTGTCAACTTAGCAGTTTATACTTGTGTGCGATTGAATTGGGTCTAGTGGTTGTAGAAGCACCGATTGCCACGAGTTCAGGTATCTCTACTGAATCGTTGAACAACACTAGACATTCCTTTGAAAGCTGCCCCTTCCATCAGTAAAATTGTGGTTTCTCTACTCCTTTGCAATCAGTCATCCTCTGGCCCGCATCTCCAGTTTCTCCTAACCTGGCACTAATCTATGGTGCATTTTCCTGATCGTGCCTCAAATAATCCGAAGATACCATAGTTTGGGTTGCTACAGGAGGCAGTTAGACGTGGCTCTGGCGGCGGGTGCTAGGGTGCTGTTGAAGTACAACTGTCCTCTGTGTTTGTGCTGGTCAGTCCAGCAGTGGGGTGGGGCTGTCCCCAGGTGCATGTGCAAACCGATAGCTCCCTGGGGGTGGGAGCGTGGGCAGGGCAGAGCATCACAGGCCCCTCTCCTTGCTATCCATTTTCCAGACTGGCCTTAAAACTCACGGTGACCAAGCAACCTTTGTCTCACCCTGTCCCTTTCTGGACTAGCAGTGAGGCTTCCTTGGTCATGGTGCTGGAAGCAGAGGTTGGGCTGGTTCCTGACATGCAGTCAGCGTAGGAACCTGGGAATGGTGGCATGCGTTCGGGGCCCCAAGTAGTTCTGAAAGCTGCCCTGGGGTACTGTGGTTGCATCTGACCTGGAGATACAGGCTTCCTCTTGTTTTAAAGCTAAAGCTGGGTAGAGAAAATCTGATTGGAAAGCAACGCTCGTGTCTCCAAGGGCCGCCTGCTGAGGAGTGATCACCCCACCAAAAGCACATTTGGTCCTACCCATCTTTCCAGCTGCTAATGCTTGTCTGTGCTCTCTCTGCATTTCCTTTTCAGACCATTTCAGTTGTCTACATAGTGACAGCGATTGTGGGAGTTGAGGCCTGGTATGCACCTTTCCTGTTTAATTTCTTATATAGAGACCTATTCACTGCAATGATTATTGGTAAGAAGCTCCATGTTGAAGCCTATTTTTAACCACCACCACTTTACCAATAGCCAGTGTTTCACTTTAAAAAACAGTCAGCATTTGTTTATATTTTTAGCAAAGAGAAACTTAATAAAATTTCTCTGTAGAAAACTTGCCTTAACGAGTCTTGGTCTAGACTGAAAGCAACAAAATGCACAGGGTCTGATACTAGTCCCATTGAGGTTTTGGTGAGAACCGTCTAAGTCGCCATGGGCTGCATCTAACTTGTGTAAAATGGAGAAGATTGCAGCCAACTTCCTCCTTTAATACAAACAAAGCTGCAGGAGGGAGGTGGTCCCAGCATGCATGCTCCATACTAAGCTAAGCAGCATGGAAGTAATACATGCCAGCACTTGTTTCCATAGTCTGCACCCTCATGCTAAACATCAGGGGTGGCTGTGAACTGCTCTGCGGCTGCAGTCTGTCCACCCCTGAGCTAGATAATAGGTCTGTAATTTAGATGCCTCAGCCTGCGTGGTTTGAGACACTCTCCTTTTGAATCTAGCTGTTGCAGCAGATTGGTCTGTAGTTCCCAACATCAAGAATGAGTTGAGCCTTGAGTGTGAGAAGATGTAAATCTACATCATCACTCTTCTCCACAGAGTAATGTATCAGAACTGCCCCTTCACGTCAGCCTGGGAGCTGAAGTGTGTTCAGGCTGGCTGACCAGGAAGAGTTGGGTAGCTTTACTGCTGTCTTGTTTTGAATGTATCTGTGGTTCACCCTTTGGGCAGAGAAGTAATTTGGTACCACTAGCCTTCAAAAGATGCCTGCTGAGGCAGCTTTCCTGCTGCGAAGTCATGGTCAAACTTCAGCTTTATCCTATTTAATCTCTTAGCCGCTGGCCACCCTGGCAGCTTTCGAAGTGTGTTGGGGTTTCATGGAACTTTGGCCCTTCAGGGAGGTCCATGAAACTTAGTCAAATGACTGAAGCTTTTGTTAATGGCAGTTCTCATGTCCTAAATGGTGCACATTAAATCTAGGTAGTTTTGTTTGCTTCTAGCCTTATAATAACCTGACTGTGTCTGAAATAGTGAAACCATTGATAATGCTTTCTCTGCTGCCCACTAGGTGTCTTCTTGGGAATTATGGTCAAAATGCAGATAAATACATGTTTTCACAAAAAGAAATAGTTATTTCCATAAATGCATTTATTGGCACTTCACTAACCAAGGTGGTGCTTTTTTTTTTTTTTTGAAGTGCTGAGTCAAATATCATGTTAATGGCCTTTAAAAAAATCTGAGCAGCAGTGGGGTGACAGTGGTTTAAGTAAGCTTTTAGCTACTGTAATGTTGCAAATGACTGTTTTTAAAAAAAGCAAAAAAAGATGCATGATGGTTAGCAGACTGTCACCGCCAGTGCTCATAAAGGAGGTCAGGGGTTACGATGGACTCTGAATTACTACGCTGCCTTCACTTCGATCTCTCTCTTTCAGGGTGTGCACTCACAGTGACTGTGCCCATGAGTTTGATTAATTTTTACAAGTAAGTTTTCCAAAAGTCATGTGAACTAACTAATTCTGCAGGGCTGAGGCACTGCATGTGGTGCTCCTGTTGTGCTAGGAGTTAGCCAGGCAGAAGTAAGTGGAGAGCACGGTGCATTGATGGCCCAGCACTGCCAGGCTGTAATAGAAGGAAAGCCATGACTTGGCATAGCTTTCTGTAAATTAGACTCCTTATAAACCTTCCTTGCCTTCACTGGCAGCTTCCCTGGAGCCCAAAAGGCACTCCTGATTAAGATGGAGAAGGATTGGAGATGACACCCTTGTTAATACAGTAATGTGACTTGCTGTGAGCACAGGTCCCTGCTAGGGTGACCAGATAGTAAGTGTGAAAAATCGGGATGGGAGTGGGGGGTAATAGGAGCCCATATAAGAAAGTCCCAAATATCAGGCCTATCTCTATAGAATCGGGACATCTGGTCACCCTAGTCCCTGCGTGCAGGCCAAGCAGCTCAGGTCAAGTGGAACCAGTGCATTTTGAGATCTCTGTTCTTTGCTGCTGTATTAGCAGCACGTCTGGCGCTATAGTCAGAGAAGAACAGGGCAACCTGGGAAGTGGCCCCTTGAGGGATTGAGTAGGGGAGTGGATTCCAAAACACAATCCTCCCCCATCACCTCCCTTTACTTACTTTAATAACAAAATCCTGCACTTCCCCTGCGGATTTCCTGATTTGCGGAAGTTAATTGGTGACCCTGAGAATGGCTGCTTTGAATATTGAACTACCCATGAATCGCCTGGTAGACACAATGAATGTTAAGCACCTGGCATAAATCTGGGTGATTTGATTCTTGCCTAACCAGACTGAGATTTCGTTGCTCAACCCTACTCTGGCGATATAGCCTCTCACTGGCTCTGCAAGAAGGAAGCTGTGCAGGAAACCATGTTGTTCTCATCCGAATTGTTTTCTGAGCCCAGGCCCAGTGTTGTAGTCTGAACTCCAGTTGGGAGCCCCAGTTCTCCCCTTTGTTGCCAGCTCCTTAAAAGGCTGCATCTGGGATTGGCCAGTTATTACTTCAGCATTGCAATCCATCGTCCACTAATGCAGGCTTACCAAAGACCCATCTGAATAAGCAACATGTAACTATGGTGGGCGCATTATTCACTGGGGTGTCTGACCTGAGCCTGGCCGCCTGCCCATTTTCTCGCACAACAGCTAAATTCCTACTGCTGGGCTCTGCCCAGCCTGTGCATGTCGTACTCTACTTCAGGACAGGTGCCCAAGGCACCTGGATTGGAGAGTTCCCAAAGGAAGGCTTGTGCCTGCCTCTGTTAGAAGCTGTGGCCTCCCAGAGGTTGACTTAAGATTTGTATTCCTCTTGCCTTTCAGGGCCTATAAAAGCAACACTCTGAAGCACAGGTCAGTGTATGAAATCATGCTGCCGTTCTTCTCACCAGCACTGCTGTTCATTCTGTGCATGATCTGGATCTTCATGTCACCATCAGACATCCTGGAGGTCCATCCCAGGCTCTTCTATTTCATGGTTGGAACAGCCTTCGCCAACATTTCAGTAAGAGCGCTATTTCACCTCTAAAATGCGCGGGAACGGGTTGGCAGATTTGAATTAACACAGTGGTGAGGGCTAGCAGTTTGTCAGGCTATGTTGTATGAACGATCCAGTGTGCTAATGAGATGGAAAGGCAAGTCACAAACCCAGAATGAAAATGCCAAGAATTGTGGGTTGTAGCCGTTGTAACTAAACCACTTCGCTGCACTGTCATGACTGAAGTGGGCAGGAGAGAAGCGCTGACCCTTTTAGAGCTGAAAAACATGTCCTGTAAACCAGATCTGACACTTTCCCCAAACCAGAGAAATCCCAGCATGTGCTTTTTCCACCCCTCCCTGATACTGGCTGACAATTCACGTAATAAGAATTCCTGCTCTCTCAGCTTTAACACGGTCACTTGCAAGGTTCTTGGTGAACTTGGTTCAGCTGTGTTGTCACATCTGCCTGCAGACATGAAGCCCCCGCCCTCATCCCCTAAAATCATGAATACTGTTAAGCTATGGAATCCAGGTCTTGCATGACAAAAGGCCAGTCCTGGTGGTGATGATTAGGAAGCTGTGAAGCTTTAATCATAGATCGGTCACTATCCTCGGACTGTGCCCAGAAGCAGGGCTTCCTGTCTTTCCCACTCAGCAGAGTTTTCTACTCACTTTGCAGATAAGATTGGTCAGATTTGACCCGAATTGGCCAATCGATGCAAATCGATCCTTGTGATTGTCTGCTCTTGATGTGGACTTCTCTGGTTATATGCACAAGAGGAATTCATGTCAAAATGGAAACCTTCTCAATATTTGGGAACCTTTAGATCAGACGATTGTCCATGTTTTAATAATTATCGCTCTAGAGATGTACATGGCCCTGTAATGGTGCGAGACTCACCCCTGCGGTGCCTCCTGTCTGCCATCCTGGGAATAAGCTCTTCGACCCAGGAGCGCCCTCTGCAGGCTGGTGCCTCGTGGCGGCTGGCCCCCATGTCCCTCCCAGACCCAGTGCCCCTTGTCCTTGGGCACTGCCCCTGGCAGTACACGCGCTCTCAGGGTCTCCCCACCCAGGGGAACCCCCACTCACTATCCCCACCTCGCCTCAGTCTTGGGCTACTGCCAGTCACTATCTAGCCCCTGCTCACTGGAGCAGACTGCAGTGTGAAAGCCACTCATCACAGGCTGCTTCTGCCTACCCTGGGCTGCACCCTTGCACCTTTCGGGCCTTTGACATGGCCGCAGCCTGAGGCTTTTCCAGGCAGGAGCTCCCCTGCTCCTTTGCCCTATTCCCCAGCCCTGCTCCCCTCAGGTACCCTGCTCAGCTTCCCAGCAGCCAGGCCCTTCTCCCTCTAGAGACAGAGAGAGACTGACTCTGCTCCTGGCCAACTGCCCTCTTATAAGGGCCAGCTGAGCTCTGATTGGGGCGTGGTCACAGCTGACCCTGTTTCCCCGATCATCCTGGGAACTGCTTGCTCCCAGTCACAGCTGTCTCCTGGGCTATTTTAAGCCCTTTAAGGCTGGAGCGGGTGACCACCCCGCTACAACCCTCACTGCCGTATTCTGAGTGAGTGATTCATGGGTTGGAGGCTCACGTTGGAAGGAAACCAAAGCATATCTAACAGACCGTTTTCTCCCTCCTGCCCCACAGTGCCAGCTGATCGTGTGTCAGATGAGTAGTACCCGGTGCCAGCCTCTCAACTGGATGCTGCTGCCATTAGCCCTGGTCATCTTTGTGGTGATCTCTGGAGTCGCACCACATTGGGAAAATCTTCTCCTATACCTACTGACTGCTTTCATCACCCTGGCGCACATCCACTACGGAGTAGGAGTGGTAAGTGACATCTGCCTTTGGGCTTGGGGTTTCACTGCAGCGGCTCTGCTTGTAGGATTACCCTGTCCCATTGCTGTTCATTTAACACCTGGAATACGAGGTGGAATACCACTGGTCCAAAAGTATTTGCCAGGCAGATGGAGGCAATTATATAAAACATGAAAGGAAGCTAAATAGGTGGCATCCGAAAGCTCTTATTTTGTATACCAGGAACTGACAGCCTGGCTGCAGCAGAAATTCTTCTAGTTCTTGAAATTAAAGACTGGGTCTAATCCAAACCCTGGATCCACATCGTGTTTTAGATCACAGTTTGCAGCTTAAAAGATAGGACCCGAACACAGGTGAACCATGGATTTAATGTGCCCAAGTTCTGATGTAGTTACGGTTCTATCAGTCAGAAAAATGACAAGATCAGAATGGGATCCAGAGACCAGGTTGGGCCTATTTCTAATTTTAATTAAATTATTCGGGGACTTAGCTAGGTACCATTCACTTCCTAATATTTCACCTTACTTAGAACTTCTTTTCTAAAGGCCGCAGCTGCTGCTGGGTAGCACATGACTGTACACGTGAATCAGTTTGACACTCTCTCCAGAAGGGGGCACTGCTTGGGAGGACAGCCTTAATGTGTTAACCCGAACACAGTGTTTCTGCCCTGTGCACAGATTTATAAACTTTCCCATATGCATTAACTGATTTTTTTTGTACTGCGCCTTTGAAATATTGCTTTCAGATACCCCAGGCATAGTGTAACTAGAACTCTGTCTGAAGTGCAGTGGTCATGTCTGACTAAATAAAGAGTGAACAAAACTACTCAAGAACCTGAATTACTGACGAACCTGCCATATTTCAAGCTTCTGAGAGGAGCCCCTCTGCTGGGGAGAAGCTGGGGAGGGAGAGCACAGTGGAATAGTCTCCCCTGTATACAGATGCCTTCAGGGATCAAGAAAGCACTGTCGCTAACTGTGGGAGACTGTTGCTGTGTGAAGGAATTGGCAGGACGCAGAACATCTAGGCGGTGGGAGTGCTGCTCAGTGGGAAGAACCCAGTTGGGTTGTCCTAGGTCAGTTGAACAGGGAAATGACCGCTCAGCAGCCAGAGTGGGACCATAAGCACTTGTTACTTCAGGCCAGCTCAAACATATATACGCTAGCTCCTTGCAAGATACGGGTGTGACGCAGGACTCAGTGGGTACGTTCTCGGGCCTGTTACACAGGAAGGTCTCCTCTCGCCTTATACTCTCTGAAAACCCCCCACCCATTTGGAACCCCTTTGTAAGACCCACGATGGGGTGAGAGTGAATCTGCAGTTTCTCCTCCTGAGTTGCGGGTGAGCAGGCCTTGGGTGATGTGGTTGCTTAGCTGCCACGCTGTATGTGTTGGTCTTTTCCTGCCAGCCATGTGAATTGCTTTAAAAACAAATCTGAAGTTTCAGCCAGCCTAATGACTTGACGTAGCTCTCTGCATAATCTCATCAAACAGCAAATTTCCTGAATGCAGCCTTTAAGTCTGACATGGCTTTCCACTGTCTGTCAGGAGGAAATGAGCCCTTTCTATCTTGTGAAGGTCACTGTAAGAGGAGGCTTCTCAAGGATAATTAAAAGCGGGTCTCCAAATCTGAGACATTCTGTCTCTTGGCACAGTTACATACCGATGTCCTGTTGTAGTGTCGTCTCGTGGAGTGACTAGGCAGGACAGTCCAGTGCTGGCACTGTTAGCTCAGAGCTATAAGAGGGTGCTACGTAGATGCTGTCTGACGATCACGCTCTGGAAGCGAGCCAGCCTCTGCTGCTTGTTTTGCAGTTCATGTATGACTAGTATTCAACTGAGTGACTTATGTATGCCCTTGTTACTTGTTTAGCTAAAGCATGCGCATTGGCTTAACAGCTCACAACAGGCCAGGCGCATTCGAGAACAAGTGCACGTTCAGAGAGGAAAGGCAGTAAACTTAAAAACTGATCAAAGGAAATGCATTTGGTTTACAATGTGCAATTAGCCTGTAGAACTCACTGCCACAAGATACCATTTGGGACCAAGGGTTTAAGATTCCATATAAAAATGTAATGAGACTATCCAGGTACTTTGGGTAGGGTACAAATCTCTTTGTAAGGTGTAGAAACCTTAATGCTTCAGGGCTAAAACCAGCCACTAACTGGTGAGGAAGGATAGGGCATACATTTCCTTTGGAGAAGCCTGCCCAGAACTGATCCTTGAGGGGGGTTTCTTGCGCTTGCCTCTGGTCACAATACTGCACTAGATGGACCGTCGGGAATTGCTGTAAGTATTTCTATTCATCAGAACCTCTTAGTCTCATGCTGGACCCCACAATGCAAGCTCCAGTGGCATGGTTTGAAGGAGAGTCTGTCGTCCCCCGATCCGGTAGAGTGTAGAATTGGTGCAGCCGCCCCACCCCAGGCTGGAGTAGTGGCTTGTGGGCCCAGTGTCTCAGAGGCTTTGACTTGGTGGGAGCCTGCTGGCATTATCACAGCCCATCCTGGGAGAGAGGTACTCCAGTTTGTGGAGTGTCGTGTGTGGCTGGGCTGGCCCTGCACAGCAGGAGCCTCGTGTTTCTGAGAGACAGGTCTCTTGCGCCCATGTGGGGTGATTCAGCCTTTTTAGCCGCACACGTGGCTTGCTCGGTCCGTCATGTGGTGTGTAAGGGGATGTCTACGCTGCAGTAAAACACCGGCGGCTGGCCCATGTCAGCTGAGCCAGGCTCATGGGGCTTGGCCTGTGGGGCTATAAAATTACAGTGCAGATGTTCAGCGTCTCGGAGACCCTCCCCTCTTCATGGGGTCCAAGAGCCCAGGCTACAACATGAGCCCAGATGTCTACACCACAGTTTTACAGCCCAACCCCGGCAAGCCAGAGTCAGCTGACTGGCCAGCCTAGGGTGTTTTATTGCAGTGTAGATGTACCCTTAAGGGCTTCTGTAAAGGAGTGACTAATAGCCCTGGCTGGGGTTGAGCATAGTATGGGCAGGGGCTGTGCATCCTTCCCATACATACAGCACTCTGCCAATTCACTGCAGTCCTGGGCCTGAATCTTGAGGCAAACTGAGCTGCTCCATTCAAGTCCCCTTGATGGTTTGAGGCTGAGGTGGAAGACATGTTGGTTGACGTACTGCTTTCATTTAACTTTTCTTTCTCTCTCGTCCCACCCCAGGTAAGCCAGCTGAGCAAACATTTCAACATCCGGCCTTTCTCGCTACAGAAGCCCCGTACGGATTGACTAGAAGGGGAAGAAGAGAAAATCAGCCTGCAGTCTGCACAAGTACTGTAAATAACTGCTGCAAATAGCCTGCACTTCCACCATCACCACAGACCTACATCGATCTTCTAGCCAGACACTGAGGCAGCGGGGGCTCAGCACCAGGACTGCCATTGAGAAAACACATACCGCCCTATGGTGAGACCAGGCAAGGGGAGTAGCCTTTCCAATTATTCCTGTATATTAGATTAGCCGGACATCCTCAAGTCCTAACTCTGTTTGGGTACAGCTGGCTTGGGAACGTGGATGGCATCACTCAGAACGCAGGGTCACCAAAATAACCTGGCAGCTGAGTTAGTAGCAATGGCCTCAAGAAATATGTAACAGAGACGTTTGAGCTGCAGGGGCAGTGAGGAACGTCCTCGTCATACATGAAGGCACGAGTCACACACGCGGCTGTCTAGTGTTAGGTCATCTGACAGGGTCTTTGTCCCTTGATGCTAGTCTAGGGAGCAGTTCCCCAGCATGTGCGCGCACACGTCCATTCATGCAGAATGTTTGTTTAGAAGCTTCAAATGATATTCCACTAGGACGACTTGGGAATTGAGGGGTTTGACTAAGGCAGCTTTGCCATCTCCTTCTCTCTTCTCCCCCCCCCCCCCCCCCCCCCCCCCCGTTTTTCCAGCTGTGGGTAACTGGGACCATGTCTTGACAGTATACTTCTTGTTAACCATACACTGGCCACGTGTGTTCTTTAATCACGAGCCCATGAAGGGAACTTGAGCTCTTAGCAGGAATAGTTATTTTGGGGTGGAGGGTGGCTTATTACCGCCTGCAAGAGCCAAATTCTCCCTTCTGATAAATCAGTGCAACCTCATTTAATATCAGAGGGTTGGCTTCCAGGGGGAAAGGGAGTTGTTACTTGCTACATGGAGCTTGTCTCATTTCAGACTTGCTGTATGCACTACAATTTGTGTGCACGTTCCCGGGAAGGGTGGGACAATCTGTATATATGCAGTATCACAGCTCCAGATATCTGCACTGTGGCAAATCCCACAGCTTGGAAAAACACTTGAATAGTTCTTACAGCCACTGACATGCACATACACTTGTGGATATTTTATTTGGGGAAAAGGAGAGGTGATTTTTTTTTTTAAATTACCATTTAATTTAGGTCACACCTGTCCTGATGGCTAGGCCACACATCTCATCCAGCGATAGCTTTCTGTTTACCATATGTTAAGCCGTTAGTGTTCAGTGGTTTTATTTTTTGTAATTCATTTAATTGAGTGGTGGTGAAGACTGAGTGCTGATTTTCTTTTCTGTCCATTGTATTTAATGAATATTTGTGATTGAATGAAGAGTGCAGCCTAAACCCAGGCTCTGGACAGGCTGCACTCGGAAGTGGGCAAGCACAAGGAATGTTCATATATAATGTATTGTGGGAACAAATTCATTCAGACCTGGGGAGTAGCTTGGTCACGGTGTATTCCTTCCCTGGGTGAAAAATCTCCTGCTCTAGGAAAACTGAACTGTCATTGTTATTTAATGCTTTTCTTTTCTAAATTTAAATCATTGTCATGAAAGTTATACAAAACAGAACGTCCAGAAGCTAGTTCTCAGCATTTATTGTAAATAGGTTGGTTTTAATTTGAACTTGAATTCTCACTGGGGTGTCCTGTACAAGATCATAGCTGATGGATAGAGGTACACCCTGCAAGACACAATGGGGAGAATTTAATTTCAAGTGGGAAAATACCATTACTGCTTCCATCTCTAGGTGTTTCCCATCTTGTCTTTTTTGACTGTGGGGCTGATTGGACTAAACACGTTGTAGTTGTTTTGTTAATGTGTCATGACTGTACATCAGGAACTGGAGGACGGGGTTAATCTGGGAGAGGAAAAAACCTTTTATCCCCTCCCCCCCCATGAAATAAGAAGCTTACTCTCTCATATATATATATATTACTGACATTGTACAGAAAAAGCTTAAGTGTACAGAGGAATTGGGCTGTGCTTCAATTTTTGACACTCACAACTGTTGAATTAAATATGTAATTATGGGCAAATTAACTTAAGTGAAAGTTGCACAAGAAACATTAAGAAATTGAAACCAGATGTTGAAAATGGGACACACAGTTTAACTCTGTGGAACGTTCTCCTACTGCACAGTCTGCCTTTGCAGCCGTGACATGTTGCTGAGGTTGGGTTTTTCCGTTTGCATGCTGATGGATCATGGAATACTTGGGCCAGTTCCCCTGGACTAGTCACGTTAAGAAATGTCTGGGTCCCAAGCATGAAGCTAAATGTGTTATGCATTTCCTTTTATGGCATGTCCTATTTCTCTGCCCCATCCCCGCTCCTCCGGCAGCACTGCTGTGTTCAGATTGGGGTGGTGTTTACATTGTGATATTCTATCTGCTCGGTTCCCTAGTCACTGTTCCTCTGGCTGTGGAGTACATTGAACTATTCCTTTGGGCAGTGCATGGAAACATACCCTGAAAAACCCACACTCAGTTGTGTGGAAGCTGGCAGCTAGAGCAGGGCTTGCAATCTAAACGCCTTCGTGCATTTTACTGACATGTCCTTAAGGCAGGATGTCTCAAAACCATTTCCGTGCACAGGCTTATCTTTGGGGAGTCATGGAATTTGGTGCCTTCACTTACTGCATGTTGTGGCTAGCAAAACATCTACAATCAAATTTATGCTAGAAACAAGTTGTAATGCTGCTGAAGCTCAGGCAGATGGGGGCAGGATGAGCTCTCTACCCTGTCCGATTCTGCTCCCTGGGCACGGTCTGCCCCCCAACACAATAAACAGTTTTCATTCACGCAGTTTTTATCTGAATTTAGTGACTGACATGCTTGATGTCATGGATTCTGGGGAATGAAATGTTTGATCAGAAAGAGACAATTACAGCCACCTCACCAAAAGTGTGCGCGAGGGGGAGCTAATCTTTTGGGTTGGTTTATTTTTACAGAAAACTGGTGTGTTCTCCTAATTTGATCTTTAAAAATAACTTGTTCTCTAGTGAAGGGTTGGATTTGGCCATTGTTCTGGCCTCTGAAATACTGGGTAAGGAGGAGACATGAAGGTGGAAATTCTGTTTCCTCACGCTGGCCTCTTCCTTTATAGAGGTGTGCGTTCCTTTCCGGTGCCGTGCTGTTCGGAAGGGATGATGCTCTAACTCGGGAGCATATTTTCCCATGCTTAGAATTCCCCTTCTGCATATTTGAGAGGCACTCTGAGCCCTTGTGTTTCTCGTTACTTGTTTTGTGTCCTTAATTCTTGAGACCTCTGCCTTGCCCTGAGCGAGCTGCACAGCTGCTTTTACGATCCTTAAAAATGCTCCCCAACTGATGCCTCAGTGCTGTAAATTGTACCTCAGCCTGGAATATTGGCAGGTGGAGCTGAGTACTGGGGAAGGACACCTCTAGGCTGTCAACGTGCCCAAGGCAGGTAGTGTATGTAAGTGGGTGGCTTCAAAATGGACTGTTCTGTGTCTTGTCTTGGTTAGTCATTAAATCTCCACAAGCCAGTTGCTGTAACATCATCCTGCTCCCGTTCCTGTGCTAGAGACTAGCTGGAGCACTGTGAAAATAAGCCAGTGGCTTGATGAAGACACTTTGACCCCTTGTGTTCCTGCGATTAGGGGTCTTTGGTTGAAGTGAGTGTTGGGAGCCTTGGGAGCAGACACAAATGCCAGTGCGTGGCTTCTTCCGCTCGGAAAAACGGTTTGTTATGCACGCAGCTTCATTGCCATGCTGAGGCTTCCTGAGCATGTGTAACGCAGACTTGCACTTTGCCCCGAGACCTGCAGCCCCCTTCCCTCCCATGCAACATCTTCTGCCGACCCCCGTGTTCATCCCCGTGACTGTAAAATCTGGCTCATGGGACATGCATTTAGCTGGGGCACATGCATGCGGGTTTAAGAGCTCTCTGAAGTCACTGGTATGTTAATGAAAGTAGCCATTGTGGTCCAAGTTAGCATCCCTCACAAGCGTTTCTGTTGCGGTTGGTCCATTGGGTACAAACAGTAAGAAAGGCAGAAACTGCAGTGCTGAGATTGTACCTGGCCTGCTGTGCCCTGTGTGGTGAATTTATCATGCTCGCATCCTGATCTAGAGTACCGATGGGGAATCAGCCAATACCGAAGCTCATGGCTTTTTTTAAATGGATGACTAATGTCTTCATGCAGCTTGGGGGTTTCTTGGTCACTACAGCAAAAATATTCAGATCTTGGGTTTCTGAAGTTAGGCTCCTGCAGTCCATACTTAAGTTCCTAACTAGAACTGGCCTCTAAAAATCTGGTGTCCTCTACCTGGGCTCCTAAACCTTAGCAGAATGTTTTGGCCTGTTGTGACTTCCCGAAGTGACAGATCTGATTTGTTGGATCTTTATAAATAAATGTTGCTTTTTTGGAAGCTGTGACCCAGCTGAATTTTCCTACCCGCTGAGGGCTGGGCTGCGCTACTGCGTAAGTTGATGTAACTTACAGCGCTCAGGGGTGTGAAAAAGACACCCCCATGAGCAACACAAGTGACATCGACTTAAGCGCTGACCACACTGGCACTAGGTTGGCAGGAGACGCTATCCCGTCAGCATAGCGGGGCTTCACCAGATGCGCTACAGTGGCTCAGCTGCATCCATGTAGCTGTGCTGATGTAGCCTCATAGTGTAGACTTGTCCTTCAAAGATGCACTCAGCGCTGCCGCTTGCTATGCAAGTAACTTGAACAGCTGGGAAGCTCTTGTGGTTATAGCTAATGGTGTGTTAACAGTGGCATAAAAACCCAACAACTTGGATTTAGGTGATTTGGTTCATTTGTAAAGGAGACCGGCTCCTCTTTCCTTGTGCTGCAGCACTGGGATGATGGTAAATCATCTGCCTGCTGAAAGCCACGGGAGAATCTCTCTGTCACAGGTGGTGTGCCACTCACTGGGGGCATCTTGGGCTATGGGTTGAGATCAGCTGGGCTGTCTTCAACCTTATTGGTGCTTTGCTGAAATGCAGATGGACGGCAAACTGGGCAAGGGTCGTAGTAGCCAAGGGAAGCCTTCGCTAGTACCTTGTTTGCCTTATGTCCCCAGTCTACCTCGCAGCATTGTATTGGAGGTGGCGGCAGGCTAGGGTTGCGGAGACGACGTTTTGTGTCTTCTGACTTGGAATGTGGCTGCAACAGACGTTTGTGTAACCTCTTTGCTGCTGAATGAGGTCTTGATTAAATTGGAAAAATCCTACACTGCAGCTGGACTTGTCAGTGTCACCTGTTTTGTATCTTACGGCAACAGCAAAAAACCTAACAGAACAGGGAGGTGTCACGTAGCAGCACGTTCTTAGCAGACCTGCGTCCCAGAGGAAAGCTGTACCTTGGTTAGCCACCATCACGGCGTCTTATGGAACATGCTCCAGGAATAAAGATCTATTAATAGGTAGTGCTAGTTGTTACTAACCAGTTAATTGTTCAGGTGCATTTGGGTTGGAGCGATGGTCTCATTCCCAGATATAAATCTGCCTCATTCGCTCCATTCTACCAGGACCTATTTCTTATTACTTGACAGCTGGTCAGACTGGTCCAGGGTGACATGCTTTTTGGGCAGCAAGACGTTCTTTCTGACACAGCATCCCCTGCCAGGGCAGCCCTTAACTGAGTGCAGAGCCGACTAAACCGAACGGTGTGCTTTGGGGGCAGGCCAGCGGGAGGCCTGAGCTGAAAATGCTCGGGAAGGTGACTCTGTAACAATGACGTTGTGGGCTGTGTGTTTGTATCTCCCAGGCTTCCAGATCAAACGGGTCTTCTAACGGCCCGCCCTGCTCATTCAGCCTGCACTCTGAGAGTCGAGCTGGGCTCGTGTATCATCCCCAGCAATGGAGACTGTGCAGGCCACACCCTACCCTCAGTTACACCCATACAACGGATGGCAAAGCAGAGCAGAATCCTCCTCGTTCGGGCTCTGCAGCGCCAATGGTGTTGGAGCAGAAAAGGCTCATGCTAGTAGTTGTGGGTGGGATTTTCCAAAGTCACTTAAGTGCAGGTCTGTTGAGTAAGAAGGGGGCATCTTAATGGACTCTTAGCATACAACTGCCTGCTCCTGCTCCCTTCACTCTTTGCGCTAAGTGGGGGAGTAACCCCCATGACAACACTTCCCCTTCCACCTACAGAAACAAAAGCTTCCGTGGCAAGTAACTGTAACGTGGACCCATCGTGTTCCCTGATCCTGGCCCTGTGGGACTGTGGCCTGGTATCACGGCTCTGAGAGCCTCTGCTTGTCATTTCACTGCCGTGAGTCGGTCTGCAAGCACATCCTGTCACATCCTGCCCATAGCCTGGCCAGGACCAGTCACCGCTAAGCAAACTGATTGTACAGAGCTTTATTTAAACAGGAAAATACAGTGTAACTAGATATTGTCTTGTCAATGCAGAGTTCTACCAAACCATGTCTCTCTGTTGGGAGCTTAGAGTTCTGCAGTGGATTTGAATGCCAATCTGTTAAAGGCTATTGCTGATAAATATTTATTGTAAAAAAAAAAAAAAGATTGAAAATGAAACTTCAGTAAAGAATAAAATTTTCCAAACCTTTTAGCTGTTTTCTCATTGTCTGTTTTTGCTAAAGGTTTCAGTAGAACTCGTCGTCCAGTTGCCTTTAAGAGGGGCAGTCTCATCCTTTTAGCTCTAGAATTCACTTGAGGGTTGTTCGGTCTGGGTGGGTCAGATCACACCTCCTCAATGGGATACACTTTGTTGGAGCCGGCACAACATCGAACAGCTGGCGGACGTTCCCAGGTGTACATCTCAGTGCCTGCACTCAGTGACCAAAGGAACCAGCTGTCAATTAACCTAACATCCCCCCCATGGTGCCAAGACACCCCCCACCCCAAAACAATTCCACAGAGCTCTGCCAAGATGGAAGAAAGTGTTGCAGTCTCCCAACTAATGATGTTGACTTTCGGCATATGCAGTCGAATGGGTCCATTCAGAAGGTGGGCGCTTTATGCATGTCTCCAGCAAGTGCACTGAAACATCACACTTCGGAGAGCCTCAAAGGTGATAAAAGAGTGCAAAGCACTTTATGAACCCTCGTTCCAGTGCAGTCCAGCTGCTATAAAATCCTGCAGTTCCAAAGTCAATTGCACTCAAATTCCTCCAACCTCCCAGAATTTAGCTGAAGAACTGGAGTCCTGTCCAGCTAGCTCATGTTAGATGACAATTAAAAGTTCTTGAAACACCCATGTATGGTAAAGAGATTTATCCCTCTATGGTGGGGGAAGACTGAACTGCAGAGGTTAAGGGACTTGCCCAAGTCGTCACAGCAAGTCTGTGGCAAGGATGAGAGCAGAATCCAAGAGTCCTGACTTGCACTAGCAACCTAGTTATGCTGCTGCTTTGACATTCCCCGTGTGTGAGGCAAATTCACTCTATTCTCATCACACACATGACACCCGAGGAGAATGAATCTGCCAGCTGGATTTTCCTTCACCCTCCTTGCAAAGCAGGGGTCACCTCCTCCCCTCTGGGAACAAGAGCTGTGCTGGGGAACAGACCTGACTGCCCTGGTTTGCTGAGTTTCAAACAGGTCCCCCAAACAGCAGCAGCAGTAATTGGGCTTGCCTTCACTACTGCTGCCCTCTGCTGCTTTTTCTACCCCGCTCCCAGCTTGGGATCCTTTCCTCTTCCACCCTCCTGGCCCAGGCCCTGGCACTCCCCTCTGCACTGGCTTCCCATTTGACTAGCCCAGTTTGGGGTTCTGCCCTGATACTCAGAGCGCTGTGAGCCACAGCTCCCCCACAACCGTGCCCTCTGCTGAGAGCGGGGCTGCCATGGAGTTACTAACCCCACAGAGAGCCCCCTGAATGGGAGCTGGGCCTGGCCTGGGGGGAAGGAGAACCATGTCCCTTGGGAGAGGCACTGCTACCCTGCTCCCAGTCTCCCTCTTGGCCAGATTTTCCCAGCCACTGGCATTGAAGCCTGATATTTTATGCTGAGGTTCGTGGTTGTATGTTAACTAGGTAATTTGTGTAACACATGGGTGCAGCAGCAAGCAGGCATCCCCGAAAGGTGGAGCCTGGCTCACTGGCTGCCAGTATCAGCCAAGAGCCCTGGTCACTTCTGCTCCCCCTGAGGGCAGGGGCAGAGCGTGGCTCTGAGTCAAGGAGCAGAGGGGCAGCTGCGGTGTTTTGGTGCAGAGGGTGAATAGGCTGGGACCCTGCCCCATAACCAGCCACCCGCTTTGTGGAAGGAGCAGCTGGTGCAAACCAGGGAACAGAGCTGAGCAGTGGGGCCTAGTGCACAGAGCAATGGGCGATGGAGGACCTAGGTTCTGTTCCTAGGGTTGCCAACTGTCTAACCGCCCATCCCCAAACACCCTTGCCCCACCCCTGCCCCTTCTTTGAGGCCCCATCCCCGGCTTCCTCAGTCGCTCCCTTTTCCCCTCTCTCCCTTTCACTGGGCTGGGGCAGGAGGCTGGGCAGGGGAGGGGGCTGTGGTTTGGGGTAGGGGGGGTACGGGGGGGGTTGGGCTCTGGCAGGGAGTTTGGGTGCTGGAGGGGGCTCAGGGCTGGCTTAGAGGGTGCGGGAGGGGTAAAGGGTGTGGGCTCTGGGTGGGTGGTGCTTACATCAGGCAGCTCCTGGAAGAGACCAGCCGAAAGGCTCAGGGGTGGCCCCGGGGGCTTTGTGTGCTGCCCCTACCTGCAGGCACTGCTCCCACAGCTCCCATTGGCTGTGGTTCCCGGCCAATAGGAGCTGTGGAGTCGGTGCTTGGTGTGGGGTCGGCACATGGAGCTCCCTGGCTGCCCCGTGCCTAGGAACCAGAGGGATGTGCCACTCGCTTTCGGGAGCCGTTCTCAGCCAGAGCAGATAGGGAGCCTGCCTTAGCCCCAGGGCTTTCAGCGACCTACTAAAATCTCCTGGATTGCTTTCAATAGCCACTGGGAGATCGAGGCCAATCCGGAAGGGTTGGTAACCCTATGACTGTTCCTGGCTCCCACCTTGACCTGCTGGCTGACCTTGGGCATGGAGTTCCATTCTCTGTGCCTCAGTTTCCCCATATGTATAATGGGAATAATGATCCTGACCTCCTTTGTGAAGTGCTCTGAGAGCTCTGGATGAAAATCCATGTGCTGCCAGGGGCTGAACATAGAACTCATTGCAGCTGCTCTGACCACAGTGCAAACCAGATGCCTTCCTCTCCTGCAATCAACTGACTGCGGTGGCCCCGCTCTGCCCAGGGCGGGCCTGAGGACTGGGGGGAGGCCAGTGCAAACAGGGTACAGCCCAATGCAAGGGCTCCCTGCAGTAGGAGAAGGGCAGCCCCTGCTGCTTGTCCTGGGCACTGCGCTAACACTTGCTGCTTTGCAAAGCTGCCGGGTCTTGTGGGCGTTCAGGTGAGTCTGACTGTGTCTAGTGCAGTCTCCCCGTGGGGTGCTGCTATTGCCTGGGGCAGGTGATGCGCGGGCACCTCGGGCGTTGTATGGTCAGTGACGGGGCAGTGCAGGGAGAGAAGCTGGCATGGCACGGGGGCTGTGGACGGGCAATGCACCGACCGACGCTGGGGAGCATTGCATGGGGGAGGGGAGGCACAGACAGAGGCTGTGTGGCATTGCCCGGGGCCCGTGGAAGGGCAAAACACGAGCAGAGGCTTTGTGGCATTGCATGGGGGGCGTGGACGGGTGGTGCACAGGTGGAGCCTGGCTGGCATTGCACGGGGGCTGTGAAGGGGCAATGCACGAACAGAGGCTGTGTGGCATTGCACGAGGGCTGTGCATGAGCAGAGGGTGTCTGACATTGCACGAGCGCTGTGGAGCGGTAGTGCACAGGTGGAGGCTGGCTGACATTGCACGGGGGCCATGGAGGAGCAGTGCACAGGTGGAGGTTGGCTGGCTTTGCACAGGGGCTGTGGAGGGGCAGTGCACGAGCACAGGGTGTCTAGTATTGCACGGGCTGTGGAGGGGCATTGCATGAACAGAGGTTGTCTGGCATTGGTGGGATGTGGAGGAGCAGTGCAGACAGGGAACAGAGGCTGTGTGGCATTGCACGGGGGCCATGGAGGGACTGTGCACAGGTGGAAGCTGGCAGGCATTGCACGGGGGCGGTGCACGGGTGGAGGCTGGCGGGCATTGAACGGGGGCCGTGCACGGGTGGAGGCTGGCGGGCATTGCACGGGGGCCGAGCACGGGAAGGCAGGCATTGCATGGGGGCTTTGCACGGGTGGAGGCTGGCTGGCATTGCACGAGGGCCGAGCACGGGAAGGCAGGCATTGCACGGGGGCGGTGCACGGGTGGAGGCTGGCGGGGATTGCACGGGGGCGGTGCACGGGTGGAGGCTGGCGGGCATTGCACGGGGGCCGAGCACGGGAAGGCAGGCATTGCACGGGGGCCGTGCACGGGTGGAGGCTGGCGGGGATTGCACGGGGGCGGTGCACGGGTGGAGGCTGGCCGGCATTGCACGGGGGCCGAGCACGGGTGGAGGCTGGCCGGCATTGCCCGGGGGCTTTGCACGGGTGGAGGCTGGCCGGCATTGCCCGGGGGCTTTGCACGGGTGGAGGCTGGCGGGGATTGCACGGGGGCCGAGCACGGGTGGAGGCTGGCGGGCATTGCCCGGGGGCTTTGCACGGGTGGAGGCTGGCCGGCATTGCCCGGGGGCTTTGCACGGGTGGAGGCTGGCGGGCATTGCACGGGAGCTTTGCACGGGTGGAGGCTGGCTGGCATTGCACGGGGGCCGAGCACGGGAAGGCAGGCATTGCATGGGGGCTTTGCACGGGTGGAGGCTGGCGGGCATTGCACGGGGGCCGAGCACGGGAAGGCAGGCATTGCCCGGGGGCGGTGCACGGGTGTCAGTCAGGCTGGCCGGCATTGCCCGGGGGCTTTGCACGGGTGGAGGCTGGCCGGCATTGCCCGGGGGCGGGCGGGTGCTTTGCAGCAGTACAAGGCTGGACGCTTTGTCTGCAGCAGCAGCGCAGACTCGCTCCCTGCTGAGGTGCAAGCCCTGGGCTGGGGCAGCCGGTTGCCCCGCCCTGTCCCCGGGGAAGGGGCCGCGCAGCCCCGGGCGGTAGTTGGCCGGCGGAGGAGGTCGGGATCCCCGCAGCCCCCGGAGCGGAGCCCGGTGCAGCCCAGGCCGGGCGAGGTAGGTCCCCGGGGGGGGGGACCCCGAGAGGAGCTTTGAACCGGGGCTGGCTCGGACCCGGGACCCGGGAGCCCCCCGCTGCCAAGAGCCCGCGGGGGGGGCGCAGCGTGAGGCCCCTCGGTGCAGAGCGGAGCCCGGGAGAGCGGCCGAGCCGGGCCGGTGCGCTGGATCCGGGGCACCCAGGCCCCCGGGGAGTCCTTGCCCCAGGGACCGTAACGGGCCGGTCCCAGGCCGCGCTGCGGGCACGTGTTCCGTGTCCAGCCTCTGGAGCCTGAACCCGGGGGGACCCCAGAGCCCGGAGCCCCGGACATCGGCCCCGAGCTCCCGCTCCGCCAGCACCTGGCCACGTGGCAGCTCCGGCCGGTGTCCAGGGGGAATTGAGTTTAAATCCGACCGAGCCACTGAAAGCTCCAGTTAAATCAGCAGGCAGGAGCCTTGGTTTGAAATCACCGGGTTTAGTCTCGGTTTGCATTAGGGATTGTAGTTATTTTTCCTAAAGACAAATTTGATGAACTCTTAAAACATGTTGATTTGCAGTTAAATAGAGTCCACTATTTTTGGTGTTGCTTTTTTGCTAACCACTGTATCTGTGCACGTTTATTTAAGTAATTACAAAGCTTAACTTACGTTTATTCAATTCACCGTGTTTTATTTTTATTATATTAGGGAAATGATGAATGCTGCGTTTCTTAGTTACTAGATGATGATTTTATTATTTGGGTTTGTTTCAAGCTCTGTTTTGATGGAAATCGGAATTCAATTAAAAATGCGTAAAACCAGCATGTAAATTATATTTGGTCTTATTAGTTAAATAAAACTACCTCAAATGTGCTGGACAGATAGAGAGAGAGAGAGAATATCGAAACATGTTTTTCATTTAAAACTAACAGATTTAATAAAGAAAAGAATATTCTCTTTAGTTAATGAGTTGAATTGTTTCTGGTCGTCTTGTGCTTCCAGATTTCAGAACTCCCCAGTCAGCTTCTTAACTTTGAGTGAACCAGTCATTGAACTTCCCTGGTTGAATAAAATAAACTGAAGAAAATATTCCCTTTGCACTTGCAGAAGAGGCCACTGCTGGCAAATGTTGGGGTCTAGCACGTCACCAAACTCTAGTTCCAGGTGCTCAGACAGTGAATTTCATCAGTTCAGTGATTTCACTTTCTCTAGAAATTCAGGTGCAAACTCTCTACTGCTTAATGTTCATGTGTTTAATGTCCGTGATTTGAGTACACTATGGTAAGTTTAGGCCTTACTGTAAGGTGCCATAATTTCAAAGAGGTTTATTTTAAAACAGGTGTATTTAATGTAAATGCAAAAATCCAAATGAAATAAAAATCGGATTTCTTTTTTTAAACCTAGATTTTTGTCCACTCTGCTGGTGGGTCTTTGGAAACCAGCCGGGAATGAGTGTGTACATGTAAGTCAAAGAATTGTTACAGGTGTTGATGTTTAAAATAAGTGGGGAAAAGAAAAGAGGGTGGTTGAGGGATCTAAAAAGCTGCTGGTCCTTTAGTGAAAGGAGACCAGTCTTTATGCTATCTGGAAATTAAAGGAGGCTGGAATTCCAGTCTGAAAACTTGGCTCTGGTCTCTCCTACCCGTTATGGGAGTGACAAGGTGGTGAGCTATTACCTTTTATTGGGCCGGGTTCTGTTGGAGGAAGGTACGAAGTGTTGAACCACACACAGCTCTTCTCCAGGTCTGGGGAAAGAAATGGTAGTGTTTGCACTCAGCGTGAGTTGGGACAGATAGCTCAGCACAGGGGTTAGCCTCGTATGCAAAAGGGGTTTCAAGTGGGCCCTTAGGATTTTGCGGGCAGGTGTCTATTATGAGAGTGGCTTGTAACCAGGGGGAGTTTGGCTTGGGCTTCCCATCTCGATCAGAGGCTTTGAAATTCAGCAGGGAACAATTGTGGAGAGAGGAGCTCTGCACAGAACAGGCCTGGGGGTCTGTGTGTTAGGAGCTTTGAACCGCTGAGTGGTGTGGTATCAGTGCCACCTTTGATTATTGTGATGTGAGACCTGCTGGTGGTGGTGTCTGCTGACGTGAATCTGGGATTGTGACCAGGGCAAGTGAGAGAAGAGGGGCTGATGCAGAACAATCTGCTTCTGAGATGCTGGTTCTCTTGGAGCTTTAAGGGGAGTTTGAATCCCATCATGGGTCTAGGCTGCATGCCCAGTTTTGCTCCTGGACTCTGTCCTGAGTGCCGGGGTGGATGTCATAGTAGCTTAAAAGCCCTGATTGTGTGTATTAAATTTCTGGAGACAGCATGCAGGGCTCAGCGAGGTCTCCTGGCATTGCTTTTAACTCCAGAATACAGACTCCAAGGAGGTCTGTGCACAGATGGCTGCGAAAGAACCATTGAACAACCTCTGGTCCTGAGTGTCTGCTTGGGAATGCTGTGGGTGGACCAAAAGATGAGGCAAAGATTGCAAGGCTGACTTTCCAGATCCATACTGTGGCACTGCTGAGCCTACCTGCCTCTACTTATCCTTTTGCCAATACATTTTAATCTAGTTTATTCATTCATATTGCTCATGCCCTGTGCCTCAGTTTCCCCACTGCCAAAAAACCCTACCTTTACATAGGAAGCGAGGGTAGATCAGGTAAAGTTTGCACTTTGCTTTGGAAAAGCTCATTGCCAGGATTCTGAATTTGCATTCTATCTCTGAATGCCCAAAGCATGTTCTGTGCTTCCTGCAAAACAAGTTAAAGACACAATAGGTGCCCTGGAAAGTGTAATTTCAGTTGCCTGTTTTCTCTGTGGTGCTTCTCTGTGGTTTTCTCGGAGGAGCTCTGTGGTGCTTGACGGCTTGTCGCAGATACTACTTCCCCCATCTTGTCTCTTTTTAAAATTACTGCCCGTTTCTATTCCAGGAGGACCTTCAGATGTTAACATAAGAACGGCCGTACCGGGTTAGAGCAAAGTCCATCTAGTCCAGTATCCTGTCTACTGACAGTGGCCAGTACCAGGTGCCCAGAGGGAATGAACAGAACAGGTAATCTGCGTTGTGTGAAGGAGTACTTTATTCTGTTTGCTTTAAACCTGCTGCCTATTGATTTAATTTGGTGGCCCCTAGTTCTTGTGTTATGAGAAGAAATAAGCAACACTTCCTTATTTACTTTCTCCACACCAGTCATAATTGTATAGACCTCTATCATATCTCCCCTTAGCCGTCTCTTTTCCAAACTGGAAAGTCCCAGTCTTATTAATCTCTCCTCATATGGCAGCTGTTCCATCCCCCTAATAATTTGTGTTGCCCTTTTCTGAACCTTTTCCAATTCCAATATAATCATGTGTCATTGTGCCTGGCATTGCCATAAAAATACAGTGTCAAGCTGTCTAGAGCTCAGGAACCTAAGTGCCAACCTCAGAGCAGACTGTAACGAACCCAGGCACAAACCCCAAACTGGCTGTGTTTCTCTGTACTTAGATTTCACCAACCAAGTATCAAATGTGAGCTCCTGGAGCCCTATGACAGCGTAACCATGGAGTCCCAGACAGTCCCCTTGGGAATCGGGTCTGTCATGCCACCCAGATGAGCCTGCCTTTGTGATAGATGGTCCATTACATCAAGGATCACAACAATATTCAGTAAAAGCAGCAAAGAGTCCTGTGGCACCTTATAGACTAACAGACGTTTTGGAGCATGAGCTCTCGTGGGTGAATACCCACTTCGTCAGATGCATCTGATGAAGTGGGTATTCACCCACGAAAGCTCATGCTCCAAAACGTCTGTTAGTCTATAAGGTGCCACAGGACTCTTTGCTGCTTTTACAGATCCAGACTAACACGGCTACCCCTCTGATACTTAACAATATTCAGGTCATTCTTCACACAACATGCACCCAACGTGTGGAACACTTTGCCAGGTGATGTTGTGAAGGCCAAGACCGTAACAGGGTTCGAAAAAGAACTAGGAAAGTTCCTGGAGGATCGGTCCATCAATGGCTACTAGCCGGGAAGGGCAGGGATGGTGTCCACAGCCTCTGTTTGCCAGAAGATGGGAATGGGCAACAGGGGATGGGTCACTTGATTATTCCCTGTTCTGTTCATTCCCTCTGGGGCATCTGGCATTGGCCACCGTTGGAAGACAGGATGCTGGGCTGGGTGGACCGCTGGTCTGACGGAATATGACTGTTTTTATGGCCTTAGGGGCTAACCCAAGATCAACAGAGAGGGAACTCTTGCTTCTGCGTAAAAGTCTGAAGTCCTGCAGCGTAGGGATTACAATTTCTTCTTGACATGGATTTTTATTCCCTTTCCCCCAGAGCTCACGCTGATGGGACGAGTGTTTGTGCAGGTCTCCTCTTCGTCGGTGTGGAGGGAGCAATCGAGAAAGTCCTCGGTCCACTGATGGTCCACGGGGGCTTGTGTGTTGTCTGTGGCCTTCTTGTGTTGGAGAAGAGATGACACCTCTTGTGGTAAGCTAGCACTTCACACTTGGGAATGCTTCTCTCCTGACCGGGGGGCTCAGAGTTTTAGAGCAAACACGTTAATATTCCCTTACGGCATTGGGATACAGAGAACATCAGCGAGATTAATGCAGGCAGCAGCTCCCAAGCATTTCAGAAACACTAACCACATTGTTATAACCCTAATACTTGTTTTAGCAGTGCTAACACACAGGAGAGCCAGGCTGGGTTCCAGCTCTGCATTTCAGCGAGGCCAAGGGGCCTTGGCGTCAGCTGGCACCTGGTGTGCCAGCATCACATGCAGTCCTGGCCTCGAAGAGTTTGCTGTCTGCAGACGGAGGGTGAGGAGGAAGGATTGCAACGGACAAAGGATTGGTCGGGGGTTGTTCAGCACACAGCACGATGGGTCCGTGGTGTGGTTCTGTCGCTGGGGGGTTTGTTGTGTCCCCCACCCCAGTCCTGATAAGATCCTGCGGCTTTGTGCCTCTCTGTCCTTTTGCTGCAGAGATTTGGAAACAGTCTCAGAATCATTGGTCAGTTTCCCTCCCAGACTCTGTTAGAACTGAGGGGAACTGGGAACAGCTCGTGCAGTGGCTTTCGTTTTTCTAAGAACAGATGTCGAGTCTGACCTGGAAGAAGACCCAGACGCCTGAGGGCCTGCGATGCGACCAGGACAGATGGGACCTGCTGGGCAGCCCAAAGAAAGGAAGAAGTGAGTCTTTAGGGGCAGGGGACTGAGTGCTGCATGAGGCCTGCTGAAGGGGCCAGCCATTGGCAGTGATTAGCCAGGGACGGGGCCCTTCCCCCCAGCCTGTCGTGTCTAGCTTTTTGCTTGCTCTTCAGCACCGTGGCCAGAGGCAGGTGGGCTGGGCTGCTGCAGACAGGCCTGGAGGACAGGGGAGGTGTGAGCAGGGCCGGATTAACTTTTTGTGGGCCTAGTGCCAAACGTTTATGGGCCCCCATTGGGGAAATAGGGCATGTGATGGGAGGCGATCCGCAGAGCAGGGGGCCGGTTGGGGGCAGTGAGGCGCAGCAGGAGTGGCCCCACTCAGCCCAGCACAAGGGCATTGTTTACAAACCCACAACTGCTAGACACACACTGGCCTGTCTAGCCCTGTGCTGCCAGCGTGCCCCTTCCGCACTGCCCCCTTGCCCAGTGCCCTGCCCACCGCCCCCTTGCCCAGAGACTTTCCTCACAGATCTCCATGCCCAGCACCCCCTGCCCAGAGACCCCTCCTGCTGACCTCCCACCACAACTGCACAGCACCCTGCACACCGTACCCCCTGTCCAGCTCCCTCCCCCACAGATCTGCTACTATCCAGCACCCCTTCCACAGTCCTACCATCACAGCTGTACAGTGACCCATATTCTGGAGGGGATTCTGCATCAAACTCTGTGTATAATATTTTAAAATTCTGATTATTTATTCACAATAAATAAATGTGGAAGCTCCACCATGGCAGTGGGGAACACAGACCACTGGCTGCATGGAGGTGGGAGATCACCCTGCAGCCTCCCCTACCCCCCGGGACAGGGACTTGGCAATGAGGCTGAACCTGACCCTGACACAGCACGGGGGCCGGACCTGCCACAGAAGCACCCTGGGTCCCTGCCCCTTTTGCACCAGGCACACCAGATGTGGGCAGGGAGGCACAGCCCGGCGGCAGGATCCAAGTGCAGAGGGACTTAGTGTGGGGTGATCCAGGTGGGGGTAAGAGGGTTCTGTGGGGGGAAGTCTGGGTGCAGGCAGCTCAGTGGGGGATCTGGATACACAGGGAGGTGCCAGGTGCAGGGGCAGTGGGAGTCTGCAGGGGGGACCAAATGAAAGTGCTTGGAGCTCAGCGGGAGGGAGGGGAGTCTGCGTGCAGGCAGGTGGGGTTCATGGGGGGGGTCTGGGTGTAGGTGATTGGGGGTCAGAGGGGAGGGTGTCAGGGAGGCTCATCGGGGCGGTACAGATGCAGGGAGGTGAGGGTTGTCAGGGTGAGGATTTGATGGGCCTGCTTAACAGGGGAGCCCCAGCTGTTGCCAAGGGGATCCGCATGCTGTCCCCCCTTTTCCCCTATCTCAGGGATTGGCAACCTTCAGCATGCAGCTCACCAGGGTAAGCCCCTGGCAGGCTGGACCGGTTTGTTTACTTGCCGTGTCCGCAGGTTCAGCCGATCACCTCCAATGGGGGCTGCGAGAAGCCGAGGCCAGCACATCCCTCGGCCCGCACCGCTTCCTGCAGCCCCCATTGGCCTGGAGCGGCAAACCGCAGCTAGTGGGAGTCGCGATCGGCCGAACCTGTGGACGCGGCAGGTAAACAAACAGCCCAGCTTGCCAGGGGGCTTATCCTGCCAGGCCGCGTGCCGAAGGTTACCGATCCTTGCCCTGTCCCCTTCTCTTCCCCATCCCATGCCCCTTCCCCACCACTTCATCTCCTCCCCATCGCACCCCCGTCCTTCCCCCTGCCCTGCCTGCCCCACCGCAGGCATGCACTGTTACACAAGGTGAAGGGTGGCTCCCAGCACACAGAAGGGAGCTCAGCCAGCACGAGGACCCGGAAGGTGGTGTCCAGCTGCAAAGTCCAGGGAGCTGAGCCTCACCTTCTGTTTTCAGCCAGGCTGCGCAGCTCGGCCATCAGACTGGGTATATTCATTCCACCCCCGTCCTCAGGGCCCCGCCCCAACGCTTCTCTGCCTCCTCTCCCCAGGGCGAGCTGCTGCAATCGCTCTTCCCCTCCCTCCTGCTGGCAAACAACTGAGAAAAGCAGAGGAGAGGGAGCTTGGCTTCCCTACTGCAGCGAGAGCCTAAGTGCCAGCAGCACCAAACTTCTGCCCCCGCAGGAGAGAGCCGGGGGCGGAGAAGAGTGGGCCTGGCCGGGGCCCCCCTCGAGCGTGGGCCTGGTGCCAGTCCGCTACTGGGTGTGACGGGTCTTTTTCCCTCTCATGGGCCCAGACCAGCCAAGCCAGATGACAGGGACCCTTAAAATGCAGATAAACTAGAAACTAAATACAGCCTGGAAGAGCTCTGCAGCTCGAAGCCTGTCTCCCTCCCAGTATAAGAGAATACCTCCCCCACCTGGTATCTCTCATCAGCCGAGCTACAGCCACTCTGCATCC
This sequence comes from Gopherus flavomarginatus, assembly GCF_025201925.1. Lineage (NCBI taxonomy): Eukaryota > Metazoa > Chordata > Testudines > Testudinidae > Gopherus > Gopherus flavomarginatus. The sequence goes on along the minus strand of NC_066620.1, from coordinate 214,653,962 downwards.
AAGTCAAAACGTGTTCTTTTTATAAAGAGACGAGGCGGGTGAGGGGGAGCAGTGTCACTGTGTCTCTCAGACCCTGGGCCCGACACAGCTACACCTACGATGCAGACAGCAGTGTCAGACAGCCTGTTTCTACAGTCAGCTCCATTGAGTGCTTTGTAAACCTGTGTAGCTGAACAGCGGGGCAGTTCTTGGCATTCGGGGGCTGCTCGCTAGGTTCCCCTGCCTGCAGTGTTGGGTTGGGTGGCCCTGGCCAGGCTGGCTCTGTGTGTGAGGCCCGTGTTAGCCCGATGCACTGGTGCATTCTCTGGGGTGTCCGGCTGAGTAACGGTGTCTCTCATGAGCCGTGTGATTGTTCCCAACCCTCTCCTGCATGCGGAGATGTGTAGAGAGGTAGCTGCGAGGTGTGGCCTTACCGAGCTGACAAAGGGCTGGGGGACACCTTCCTCCCCCCGTGCACTCCAGTCAGTGCCAGGACAGTGGCTGGAGAGAAGACCAGGGAAGTGGGTTTTGTGGAGGGATTTGGAGCAGTCCAGGGAAGGTGCCTGCCACGTGGGCGGGACTGTCCCACACCCATGGGGTTGGCATAAAAGAGATGCAAAGCCAGGAGGGAGAGGAGGCGGCCAAGGAGACAGGACGTGAAGGAGAAGCCGAAGGGGCATGGGGTGAGCTGAGAGGGGGAGTCCCTATCTGTGCAGAGCCGTGGGGGAGAAGGCTGGTGTCGGCGCACAGGAAAGTTGTGGGGCTGTGTATAAATGACATAAGGACCCACCCAGCCCTAGTGTATTAATTCCTTGTCTTTGTGTTGGTGTTAAAGTGTTACAAGGGGTGGGCAGGTCTTGCAAATCATCAGAAACCGTGCTGCATAATTTACAGGCAGCCCTGCGAGTGGATGCAGGGGCCCAAGGGGTGCTGAGGGGGACAGACAGCGTGAGCTGGGGGAGAAGCGTTTGAGAGAAGATGGTACCAGGGGATCCAGAAGGGGAGGAGGTTCCGAGCGTCTTGGGAGCATTGAGCAAGGCCAGTGAAGGAAGGAGGGTCCCAGGAGTTGGCCATGCCTAGCTGGTGGGGGGCGGAGGTGGAGAGGGGTCAGTATGTGCTTTGGTCCAATACCTCCCATTCCTCTGATACCAGCACACAGACTTGCCATTTATTGCAGGCAAAGAAAGAAACGTGCAGCCGTGATCCCCGCCCCCATGCTTGCAGCAGGACAGAGCAGCCTTTCGGAGGGGAGCAGACTGGGCCCAGCAGCGCCACGGGAGAACCGTGAGATAAGGACCGTCTAATAGTATTGTGTGTCTGCCGTCTGGGGGATGCGGAGCTGGGGCAAAGGCAGCGGGAGCCTCTATCGAGGACAGCCGGGATTGCAGCTCCTGCGTGGCTATGTTTGAAGAGCGCGGCCAGCGGGCGCCGGGGAAGCTGGTCGGATGGGAGGGGCAGAACCGGAGCATCAGGGAGGGTTCTCGGTGGAGCTGCTGCTCTTTCCTGGAGGGAGGGACTGACCGGGAGGGGAGAACGCTGGAGTATGAGCAAGGCAGGGTCACCATGTAGCTGCTCTTCATTCAGAGGGAGGAAGGGGAAGCCAATCTGGGAGACGTCTATTTCTCAACCTTCCTGTTGCCGGAACGCTTGGCTGCTAGCCACCTGCTCCAAGCACCACAAAATGCTCACAACCCTCTGTGAAGCACCAGGTAGAGGCATGTTGTCTGTTGTACAGGCAGGGAAACTGAGGCACGGTGACTTGGTGGTGGAGCTGGGAATAGAACGCAGGAGTCCTGGAGCTCAGTCCCCTGCTCTAACTTGCTTCATGCTCAAACCGAGCTGGCTTTAAACAAGCCCCCAAAATTTACTGACCATGTTCCAGGGCCGCCTTCTAAAGCATGTGCGATTCGTGAACGGGATTGTTAATAATGTAGATGGTGATAGCATTTCCGTAGCACTTTGCATTTTCAAAGCACTTTGCAGACATTAACTAATTAGTCCTCAGACACCCCTGTGAGGAAGGTAGGTTTGTATCCTCATTATACAGATGGGGAAACTGAGGCACATACTTGTCCAAGGTGAGTCAGTGTCAGAATCGGATATGAGATGGCACAGAAAATTGCAAGTAAGAGGTTGAATTTTATTTACTGTGCTGTGTAAAATGACTCGATTCAGGGATACGAAAAGTCAGTATTTCTGTCACCTGAGGGGGTCAGTATGTGCTGATTCCAGGAGCTGCTGTTACAGCTTCAGGCTTTTTTGGATGTTCAGTGCAAGTAAAGTACCATGCAGATGCTTAATGAACCCTGTAGAAGTAGTGTAGGGTAGAGGTTGGGGGGAGGCAAGTTGGACTCTCTCTGAGATGAGAATAGTCTGTCTGTTCCTGTACGTCTGCTTGTGTTTGCCACCTCTGAGCCTTTCTGATCACACAGCTGCCTGTTCTCACAGTAGTTCTGTGGCAGGAGCTTGTCTGCTGCTGAGGTGGGTCTGTCACCTGGAACCTGTGCTGCTGGCTCCTGGTGATCTGTGTCAGTGACTGCACGTGTCTTCTCCGAGCACACAGGTCCTCCCAGCCCTTGTCCTTGGGCTTGATTGGAGGCCTTCTGTTCTTCATGTAGGACTGGCCCTGGGGGTGGGTAGGATGCATATGACCTTGGTGCATACTTTGCAATGGGGGTAGCTGGCCACTTTGTCATAGGACTATGGAGGACACCAGCTGTCTCTGCTGGACCCTTCCAACAGGTGCCCCCAGGCATGTACCACAGGCTCTGCCCCAACCCCAATGAGGCTTAGCCGCGTCCCTAACAATCTCAGGATGCATGTTATAGCACTTGGAAAAATCAGTCCTACTACAGACAACACAACTTGATGTTGCCTGCACCGGCAGCCCCTTACACCAGTGGTTCTCCACCAGGGGTACACGTACCCCTGGGGGTTCGCAGATCTCTGCCAGGAGGTACATCGACTCATTTAGATATTTGCCTAGTTTTACAACAGGCTATCGAAAAAGCACTAGTGTAGTCGATACAAACTGCAATTCCGTGCTGACAAAAGGAGAAAGTCAGCAATTTGTCAGTAGCGGTGGGTTGTGGCACATCTGTAGTTGGACTGATTTTGTAAACGAGTAGTTTCTAAGTGAGGGGTAACTTGTGAGGACGCAGGACAAATCAGGCTCCTGAAAGGGGCAGAGTGGTCTGGAAAGATTGAGAGCGACTGCCTTAGACCAGAGAGGACGCGGGCAGAGAGCAGTAACGTACGCAGTAACGTTGGCAGAAGTGGCCCAAGGATGGGACTAGAGCCCTGCCCAGGACTTCTTTTTAATCCTGCTCCAGTCCTGCCCCGCAATACCCACTCCTACTGGCTCCTGGATTGTTTCTTGCATAGGTGCCGACTCCGTGGGTGCTCGGGGGCTGGAGCACCCATGGAAAAAAATTGGTGGGTGCTTAGCACCCACTGGCAGCTCCCCGAAGCCTCCCCCCTCCCCCCGCTCCAACTCGGCTCCACCTCCGCCGCAAGCATGTCGCCGGTGTCCTACTTCTCCCCCTTCCCTCACAGCACTTGCACCACGAAAGAGCTGGTTCACGGGGGAGGACGGGGAACGCAGCGTGCTGGGGGAAGAAGTAGGGCCGGGGTGGGGATTTGGGGAAGGGATCCAATGGGGTAGGGAGGGGGCAGATTTAGGGCGGGGACTTTTTTCTTTTCTGAACATCATCTTCAGTGCCATTATTGGCCTGCTGGGAGGATTTGAAGACTGGCCCTGGCCCTGAGGTCAATCGAGTTTGAGATCCCTGACATAAGTGTTTGTAACCTTTGGCATAGATTAGGGATGGAAAATGTTAACCGATTAACAGATAAGCATCAGTCTTACCAGTAACGTATTCAGTAAACGGTAACGGGGCAGGGTGCGCAGCTAGGACTCCGGGCGCAGGATGGGCAGCTGGGACCCCGCGTAAAATGTGGGGGTGCTGCAGCAAACCCTGCACCCCTAGTTCCTGCACCTGTGCAGTGAATTTAACCAGTTAAATGTTTAACTGATACAGTTTTAATAATTTAAACAGTTTCTTTTTTTAAACACTCTTTACATCCCTGGCATAGATAAAGGCCTACCAGTGACCCCATTTGTCCACAGGGAACTAAATGGAGAACCGAAGAGAGAACTGAAGGTGTTTGCCATGGGTCTGGAACAGGCCAGTAACCACAAGGCACACCGCAGAATGTGGAAGTCACAATTTATGCCCAAGGCAATGGTTTCGGGAGTGAGAGAATCAATATTAATATGTATGAACATATGTCATAATATGTTAGCCTATTGAGTAAGTGTTTATACCCTAAGATTTATCTGGGTGAGGAAATAACATTTGGGCATGGTAGGCTGGGCGCTGATACGAATATTCAGGGCAGTGTCAGGACCCTATAAGAGGGCAGTCAGCTATGCAGAGGGGGTCGCTCTTTCTATCTTCTGTTAAGCTTTCAGCTCAGCTTTGGCAATATAGCTTAGCTACTCCACACTCCAGCCTGATCTTTACCAGCTTGGGGAGCCTGGACCATTGAATTCATTGGACATGGCAGAGACGAGGCTGGTCCGGTCTCTCAGTACCGGGTCTCCAGGGAAGGGTGTGTGTGTGCTAGTTTTTGATTTCGAATTTCTTAGAAATAGTAAAACTGTCATACAAAGTTACACATTTCATCGCCTGCCAGAGTGTTTTTAGTGTTTGCCAGACACCTGGCAATGCTTCAGTTCTGTCAGTCTGTTGACGTTTGGCCTCTGTGACTGAACAGTTAAAAGCTTCAGGATTGCAGCAAGGGGTGCGTCAGATAATTGTGTTCGGTATTTTGACTTGTTTATATTCATTGTGGGGAAAAAAAGTGATGCTGCCTCCATGACTGACTCTGCCTGGCAACTAATGATGCTGCCTCTATGGCTGACTCTGCCCTGCGACTAGAGATGGTATCTCTGTCCCTCTCCCCCAGCCAATGGGAGCTGTGAGGGTGGTGCCGGCAGCAGAGATTGCTGGCAGCGTGTCTGCCTGCTTCTCTCCTCCGCAGGCCGCAGCGGGGACATTCTCGGGCCGCAGATGGCCTGCAGGCTGGGGCTGCGTCTAGACTACCGGCCGTATCGGCGGGTTAAAAATCGATTTCTTGGGGATCGATATATCGCGTCTCAACTAGACGCGATATATCGATCCCCGAGCGTGCTTATATCGATTCCGGAACTCCTCCAACCCCAACGGAGTTGCGGAATCGACAGGGGGAACTGCGGACATTGATCCCGTGCGGTGAGGACAGGTGAGTAATCCGATCTTAGATATTCGACTTCAGCTACGTTATTCACGTAGCTGAAGTTGCATATCTAAGATCGATTTCCCCCCGTAGTGTAGACCAGCCCTGAGACTTTGAGACCTCTGATTTATGCTAATTTGCTCTAGCCTAATCATACAGGATATAGGCCTGTAAGTTCCTTGTGTTACAGCCAAATATTATGAGTAATATGTACTGGAATTTGCTATAAACAAAACCCCAAGAAAATAACAATATAATCAAACCAATGAAAAAAAACACATTCTGCAGTATAGCAAACCAGTAACATAGACCATGGGGTTAGCCTGCTAACCCTTCTGTAACTTGTTCTTTGAGATATGTTGCACACATCCATTCCCGTGTAGGTATTTGTGCACCCCAAGCACAATTGCTAGAAATTTTCTCCTTAGAGGTATCTGTTGGGTTGCCTCTAGCACCTCCAGCGTCGCTGTTAGACTAATAAAATAATACCAACAGGATCTTATAAGAGGGATAAGACAAAATGCCAGGCTTATTGCAAATAGAGAGAGCGAGAAATCAGGATATACAATTCAATATTATTTCACTACGATTCCTTATTCACTCACACACTCATTCATACAAGTTCTGCAGAGTTGTTATAGTTCCAGCTTAGAGGTTGCTCATGGCAGAGTACTGCCCAGGTAGCCTGCACACGAGGGGGAGGGGAGTGGAGTCCTTGTCAGATGCACATCGATGCTCCTGGAGGGTGGCTGCAGAACCAGACTCAAAAGTTTTCAGTCTTTAGAGTCTGTTCTTACAGGATTTTATTTCTGTGCCAGTCTGTGGGAGTTGCTTCATCGTGCTGTTTCTGCATTTGAAGTGTTAATCACTCCCTGGTCTCATGTTTGAAATAAGTCCATCAGGCAGATGGCACAGCGGTGACGGCTCCATGACGGCTGTCAGGTGTTTATCTTGTTCTTTGATTCTTTCATCCTTGGGATCATTGGTTGGATTGCGGTTTGCCCTCCGGGGGTCATCCGGTTATCTCTGCTCTGCGCATTCTTTGGTGAATCGAGACAGAAGTTGTAATTCTTAGGGTGGCACTTCCCTCACCATTCATCCTTTATCTAAATCAAGCATCCATCCACATCCATCCTCTATTTTAACATACATTTATCACTTATGACTTCACTATCTCTTAACTTACAAACAACTCTCAGGATGTTGCAGTTCTGCTTAAACTTTAACATACATCACAAACAAGTTAAGTTACCAAGAGTGGGAAACTGTGGTCTGTTTTGAAGAACAGTTGCAGTTGCTTTTGCAAAGCCTTATCACTCTTTGAAACCAGACTTTGTCTTAGAATGTGTTAACACAATTAGCAGTTTGGCCTTGCATATATCTCAGAGAGAGAGACACACACACAGAAATGAGAAAGTAAGAGGCCTGTTCTGTTACCAATATCTTAAGAGTTTAAGCTGTGGGGAATTCAGTGTTACCCCTTGTCTCTCCTGGCCGCAGACTTGTTACAGACGTACACTTTATGGTTTGTGACAGACCCAGGCCAGTGAGGTGCAGGAGTCTGGTAGAGGACAAATATACTGGTCGCTGGTTGAGTAGTTTTCTGTTCCCTGAGTGAGCAGGAGTCTTCAGTTTGTGGTGCGCGTGTGAGGAGCTGGGAGCAAGAGGTGCAAGGAGCTGAGTGAGAGGCTGCACTGCTGGAGGACTGAGGAGTACAAGCGTTATCAGACACCAGGAGGAAGGTCCTGTGGTGAGGATAAAGAAGGTGTTTGGAGGAGGCCATGGGGAAGTAGCCCAGGGAGTTGTAGCTGTCATACAGCTGTTACAGGAGGTACTGTAGACAGCTGCAATCCACAGGACCTTGTCCTGGAACCAGGAGTAGAGGGTGGGCTCGGGTTCCCCCCAAACCTCCCAACTCCTGATTAGACACAGGAGGAGTTGACTCAGACTGTGGGTTCCACCAGAGGGGAAGATCTCTGAGGTGAGCAAATCTGCTAATAAGTGCAGGACCCACCAAGGTAGAGGAGGAGCTTTTTTACAGGTTCGAATACAGAAATTCCCTGATATGGTCCAACATAATCCCCCTGTTGACACTAAGATTTGTAATCGCCAGTGTCACCTTCTATGTAACCTATTTAAGAGAAGGTGATGTGAGGCAATGTGAGTCTGCAGTTCCAATGTAACAGACATTCTTTTTATCCAGCAATACACGCCACACATTCCAATTAGGCAAATACAATTCAAGACCAGGACTACTAACAAGGGGTGTAACATTACCAAAAGAATGGCAGTGGTAGTTGGGGACCACCCAGAAAATATATCATACCAATGATAAGTTGTTTTTCTATGGTGGCAATTCTTAACATGTCCCCTTTGGCATGTACAGTGTGAATGGTTCAGTTTTCCGTCCTTATTTATTTGCTCTGTAAACTGTGTTACTACTTTGCTTTTCATTAGGCTATTGGTTAACTCTTGCCATTTAATTTCAAGATTAACAGAAAACTCAGTCAGCTCAGTATTTAAGGTGAGCTGGGACTTCTTTGGCTGTGGTAAATAGTGTGTATGGTTCTTAGTAAACACTGTGCTTACATTGCATTTACATTCATCTACTGGAGGATTACTGACGCTTCCTCTCAAGAATTAATACATACACATTGTCCATTGTACAACACTTCGGTTTCATTATCATAAAATCTCAGGGTTGGAAGGGACCTCAGAAGGTATCTAGTCCAACCCTCTGCTCAAAGCAGGGCCAATCCCCAGACAGATTTTTGCCCCAGACCCCTAAGTGGCCTGCTCAAGGATTGAACCCACAACCCTGGGTTTAGCAGGCCAGTGCTCAAACCACTGAGCTATCCCTTCTACTGCCCAAAAAATACATGGAGATATACCTACCTCATAGAGCTGGAAGGGACCCCAAATGGTCATTGAGTCTAGCCCCCTGCCTTCACTAGCAGGACCAAGTACTGATTTGCCCCAGATCCCTAAGTGTCCCCCCTCAAGGATTGAACTCAAACCTGGGTTTAGCAGGCTAGTGCTCAAACCACTGAGCTATCCCTTCTGCGTTTGCCAGTTTACTTCAGGGGAGCTTCAGATGTTCAAGGCACCCATACACTTTGTCGTATAAATCCAATCCCTCAGTTGTGCCTTTCATTGATTCCATTGATAAAAATTCTTCCGTGATTTCAAGTTTGTCATCAATTCCTCTGATAAAAATCAGTAACTGTGCTGTCCTTAATGTCAGTGCTGTCATCGGGAGCTAATGAAAACTATGTAAAGCCCTGTGCTTTCTTGCTCAACTCAGAAGCCAAAGGTTCATCAGTCACTTCTACACGGCGAGTAATGGTTCTTCGTGACAAACTAATGTTTTCAGATTTGTTATGGTGTTCCGGGCACCGCACGCCAGAAACATCACCCATGCAGTCTTTCAAAAAAAAAAAAAAAAAAAAAAAAACCCTTTAGCAAAAGGCTTATTTTGTTAAGTGATTTTAAAGGCCAGAACGTAACTTGCCTTTGTAATGGCTTCCAGAATTGCAGACTGTTGCACACAAATATTTTGCTGAGTTTTTAAGTTGCGAGTGTCTCAGCTTTTCTTTCCCTTTCCTGAGTTGTTAAATTGCTGCCATAACTAGGATGTTTCGTTGAAAGATGGTGATTCAAGTTGTACTTTTTGAACACAGATCAGGCATACAGTCTTCGAGTTCATGTTTGTGAAAAAATATTTTGTATTCCATTCTTTGTTGAAAACCCGACACTCATTGTCCGCTTTTTTTGCAGCACTCATTTTTGAAAGGGAAAAGAAAATCGTAACTGCTGGCCTTATTTCAAACTGCTGTTTTACAAGCAGGCATGCACTGTGAAAAAAATGGGCCCGCTCTCTAGCCTGGGTTTGTTGGGCATCAGTGCCCCTGACAATTTTGAGCCATGGGCGCTCTATCCCAGAACCCATGTGGACAAGAAGAGCCAGGTGTAAACTCACGTGTAACTTTATGCCCCAGCCTCCCCCCCAAAAGTTCTCACGGTTGTACTTTGAGTTCTGTTTGCAGGGTTGGGTTCATTAAAAGTTTGTAAAAAGGGATTTTACTGCAGTGTGGCGAGAGGACTCATAGGGGTGGTGTGCGAGGGGCTTCATGGAGTGGTACCAGGGACTCCTACAGGTCCTGCTGGTAGTGTGACACCAAGGCAGCTGTGCTGTGTGCAGAGGAACCCAGATGGGAACTGGATGCATGGGTGGCAGGTTTGTAGAAATTTTGGTGGTGCCCAGAACCCGCCCACCTCAAACTCCGCGCCCCTAAGGCTCTGGGAGGGGGGTTGGGTGGGGGGAGGAGGTCTGGGGTGCAGGTACTGGTCTAGGGATTAGGGTGAAGGAGGGGTGCAGGGTGCAGGCTGTGGGATGGAGTTTGGGTGCTGGGTGCAGGTTCCGGGCTGGGGCAGGGGGTGGGTGTGCAGGAGGGGGTGAGGGATGCAGGCTTTTGGATGGAGTTTGGGGGTGGGAGGCAGTGCAAAGAGAGGAGGTGCAGGCTTTGGGAGGGAGTTTGAGGATAGGAGGGGTGCAGGGGTGAGGGGTTCACAATGCAGGAGGGGGCTCAGGGATGGAGCAGAGGTTTAGGGTGCGGGGGGATGGGGGTCGGGGCTGAGGATGAGGGGCTCATGATGCAGGAGGGGGCTCAGAGCTGGGGTAGAGGATTAGGCTGTGGGGGGATGAGGGCTGAGGATGAGGGGTTCATGATGCAGGAGGAGGCTCGGGTGTGGCAGAGGATTAGGTGGGGGGGATGAGGGCTCTGGCTGGCTATGAGTTCATGATGTAGGAGGGTGCTCAGAGCTGGAGCAGAGGATTAGGGTGCAGGGAGTTGAGAGTTGGGGCTGAGGGTGAGGAGTTCATGATGCAGGAGGGGGCTCAGGGCTGTGGCAGAGGATTAGGGTGCGGGGGGATGAGGGCTCTGGCTGAGGCTGAGGGGTTTGGGGCGTTGGAGAGGTTCAGGGTTAAGGCGGAAGGGCAGGGTAAGGGCAGCCTGCCTTGCTATTAGTGGATGGGGGGACTAGGACCCTGGGGCAGCAGACAGCAGTTGCTGGGAGCAGGGCTCTGTCCGGGAGAGGTGCATGCTGCTTTCTTTCGGGCAGGGAGGCGGGGGCAGGGGTGGCAGGCAGAGGCTGGGACCTGCTCCAGGCAGGGCAAGGGGAGAGACCCAGCTCCAAATATTGCTGGAGCTTGGCCCCCACAAAAGAATATAACCTGCCACCTGTGGCTAGGTGGTTTCCCTCCTCTCGAAGATGGTGCTGAAAATGACTGCTCGACACTAAGGAGTCCCGGGTGGAGCGCGGCAAACCTGCGGTCCTGCTCCCCTAGTCAGAGTGTGGCAAGCCCCTGGGGTCTCTGATCTGGGAGTACACCCGGGGGTGGGGGCCTGTGGTGGCTGGGCTCCTGCAAATTCAGGGCCCTGGGGGCCTAGCTCCACCAATGTTTGGAGGCAGGTCTCTCTCCTGGCCCTGGCTGCCGTCCTGGACACCTTCCCCGGAGCGTTCCCCTGACCCCGCCTGCCTGCTGCCCCTGTGGGCCTCCTCCACCAAGCATCTCCTCCCAGGGCCGTCAATAGCTATTTTGGTGCTCTACGCAGGCCCCCACCCCAGGCCTCGAGGGGAGAGGGGCTGGCTGGCCCCGGCCTCCATGGGGCTCGGTGAGGAAGGGGCGCTGGCCCCAATCTGCTGTGCTCCCCTGGCTTGCAGGCTTGGGGGAACTGCCTCCCAGCACTTGCTGGCTGTGTGGCTGGGAGCCAGGGGAAGAGCCAGAGCAGGGGCTGGAGCAGCATGCAGCTGCGCAGGGCACCAGGAAATGTTACGCAAAGTAATATCTTTGTTGGGACCAGCTTTGGTCGGTGAAAGGGAGAAGCCCTTTTGAGCTCCACAGACCTGAGGAAGAGCTCTGTGGGGTTCGAAAGCTTGTCTCTTTCACTAACCAAAGTTGTTCCAGTTAAAGATATTTCCTCCCCCACCTTGTGGCTGTCATATCCAGGTACCAACATGACCACAACAAAACACCAAAAACCACTCAGTGTCAATATCGTATGTCAAGATATGCAAAATAAATGTCCGAAAACCAGAAAGAATTTGTTGATTTAACTCAGGCCTGCACAACTCATAAAACGGTGAGGGACATATTACTCCAAAGAAAATAGCTGAGGGCCTAACCCCCCCGGCCCCGCTGAAACCTCCCTCCCCAGCGTCACCTAACCCCACCGAAACACCCCGCCCCCCCAGCACTCGTGTAAGCAAGCAGGACGCATAAGATTTTTATTGAATAAATTCACACACAAGGGAAACAGTCACACCCAAAGCGAAGAGAGATCTCACAGTTATGGCACACTAGGAGGGCATTGACAGTGTGTGGAAGTCTGTAGTGTAGAGGGGGAAAGAAACGGCATACATAGGGTGACCAAATCACAGCAGTAAAATAGATTCATAGACTCTAGGACTGGAAGGGACCTCGAGAGGTCATCAAGTCCAGTCCCCTGCCCTCATGGCAGGACCAAATACTGTCTAGACCATCCCTGATAGACATTTATCTAACCTACTCTTAAATATCTCCAGAGATGGAGATTCCACAACCTCCCTTGGCAATTTATTCCAGTGTTTAACTACCCTGACAGTTAGGAACTTTTTTCCTAATGTCCAACCTAAATCTCCCTTGCTGCAGTTTAAGCCCATTGCTTCTTGTTCTATCATTGGAGGCTAAGGTGAACAAGTTTTCTCCCTCCTCCTGATGACACCCTTTTAGATACCTGAAGACTGCTATCATGTCCCCTCTCAGTCTTCTCTTTTCCAAACTAAATAAACCTAATTCCTTCAGCCTTCCTTCATAGGTCATGTTCTCAAGACCTTTAATCATTCTTGTTGCTCTTCTCTGGACCCTCACCAGTTTCTCCACATCTTTCTTGAAATGCAGTGCCCAGAACTGGACACAATACTCCAGTTGAGGCCTAACCAGCGCAGAGTAGAGCGGAAGAAGGACTTCTTGTGTCTTGTTTACAACACACCTGTTAATGCATCCCAGAATCACGTTTTCTTTTTTTGCAACAGTATCACACTGTTGACTCATATTAAGCTTGTGGTCCACTATGACCCCTAGATCTCTTTCTGCCATACTCCTTCCTAGACAGTCTCTTCCCATTCTGTATGTGTGAAACTGATTGTTCCTTCCTAAGTGGAGCACTTTGCATTTATCTTTATTGAACTTCATCCTGTTTACCTCAGACAATTTCTCCAATTTGTCCAGATCATTTTGAATTTTGACCCTGTCCTCCAAAGCAGTTGCAATCCCTCCCAGTTTGACATTGTCTGCAAACTTAATAAGTGTACTTTCTATGCCAACATCTAAGTCGTTGATGAAGATACTGAACAGAGCCGGTCCCAAAACAGATCCCTGCGGAACCCCACTAGTTATACCTTTCCAGCAGGATTGGGAGCCATTAATAACTACTCTGAGTACAGTTATCCAGCCAGTTATGCATCCACCTTATTGTAGCCCCATCTAAATTGTATTTGCCTAGTTTATCGATAAGGATATCATGCGAGACTGTATCAAATGCCTTAGTAAAGTCTAGGTATACCACATCCGCCTCTTCTCCCTTATCCACTAGACTTGTTATCCTATCAAAGAAAGCTATCAGATTGGTTTGACACGATTTGTTCTTTACAAATCCATGCTGGCTATTCCCTATCACTTTTACCACCTTTCAAGTGTTTGCAGACGATTTCTTTAATTACTTGCTCCATTATCTTTCTTGGCACAGAAGTTAAACTAACTGGTCTGTAGTTTCCTGGGTTGTTTTTATTTCCCTTTTTATAGTTGGGCACTATATTTGCCCTTTTCCAGTCTTCTGGAATCTCTCCCATCTCCCATGACTTTCCAAAGATAATAGCTAGAGGCTCAGATACCTCCTCTATTAACTCCTTGAGTATTCTAGGATGCATTTCATCAGGCCCTGGTGACTTGCAGGCATCTGACTTTTCTAAGTGATTTTTAACTTCCTCTTTTTTTATTTTATTTTCTAAACCTACCCCCTTCCCATAAGCATTGTGTGCACTTGTGTTTAACTGCACCCAGGTATTTACAGAAAGCTTAATTCCATGGAGACTGTGGCCCATGTATCTAGTACTGGCTTAGCTGGGCGTGTGGAGGGGAAGGGACTAGCTCAGTGATACTTCACATTTTGCACTGGTGACCCCTTTCACACAGCAAACCTCTGAGTGCCACCTCCCTTATACATTAAAAACGCTCTTGGTCTCTATGGACAAAGGCTTCAGTCTGACATGGGAAGTGGGGCACGGGCAGCAGCATCAAGGCAAGGACCTTCAGCTACAGTCTAGAAACTAAAGCAGGATCAAGGCCATCAACTGCAGAGCCCCCCAGAGCAGCTTGCAAACCCCAAGTCATCCCCTCACTGCAGAACTGGAAGTGCCCATTCCTCTAGGACCTGCTCTGTGTATGAAGAAACGTTCACGTAAAAAAAGAATCCGACACATCAGAAAAGGGCAGACAAATAAACAGGGACAAGTTTTTAAAGTGCTTGTACACAAATGCTAGAAGTCTAAATAATATGGATGAACTAGAGTGCCTTGTCTTATAGGAGGATATTGATATAGTAGACATCACAGAAACCTGGTGGACTGAGAGCAATCAATGGGACACAGTCGTTCTGGGGTATAAAATATATAGGAAGGGCAGAACAGGTTGAGGTGGGGGGAGTGGCACTATATGTGAAAGAAAATGTAGAATTAAATGAAGTCAAAATCTTAAGTGAATCCACGTGTTCCATAGAATCTCTATGGATAGTAATTCCATGCTCTAATAAGAATATAACATTAGGGATCTATTATCAATGACCTGACCAGGACAGTAATAGTGATGATGAAATGCTAAGGGAGATTAGAGAGTCTAACAAAATTAAGAACTCAAAAATAGTGGGATTTAAATTATCCCCATGTTGACTTGGGAACATGTCACCTCAGGACGAAATGCAGAGACAAAATTTCTCAATACCTTAAATGACTGCTGCTTGGAGCAGCTGGTACGGGAACCCACAAGGGAAGAGGCAACTCTAGACTTAGTCCTGAGTGGAGCGCAGGAGCTGGTCCAAGAGGTAACTATAACAGGACCACTTGGAAATAGTGACCATAATATAATACCTTAATATCCCTGTGGCGGGAAGAACACCTCGACAGCCCAACACTGTGGTATTTAACTTCAGAAAGTGGAACCATGCAAAAATGAGGGGGTTAGTTAAATAGAAATTAAAAAGGTACAGTGACTAAAGTGAAATCCCTGCAAGCTGCATGGGCGCTTTTTAAAGACACCGTAATAGAGGCCTAACTTCAATGTATACCTCAAATTAAAAAACACAGTAAAAGAACTAAAAAAAAGAGCCACCGGGACTTAACAACCATGTAAAAGAAGCAATGGGAGATAAAAAGGCATCTTTTAAAAAGTGGAAGTGAAATCCTAGTGAGGTAAATAGAAACATAAACACTGCCAAATTAAGTGTAACAATATAATAAGAAAAGCCAAAAAGGAGTTTGAAGAACAGCTAGCCAAAAACTCCAATGGTGATAAAAGACGGTTCCTCACCTTTGTAACTGTTGTTCTTCGAGATGTGTTGCTCATATCCATTCCAGTTACGTGTGCGTGTCGTGCGTGCATGTTCGTCGGATGACTTTTTACCCTAGCAACTCCAGTGGGTCAGCTGGGTGCCCCCTGGCGTGGCGCCGCCATGGCGCTCGATATATACCCCTGCCGGCCCACCCGCTCCTCAGTTCCTTCTTGCCGGTTACTCCGACAGTGGGGAAGGAGGGCGGGTGTGGAATGGATGGGAGCAACACATCTCGATGAACAACAGTTACAAAGGTGAGTAACCGTCTTTTCTTTTTCGAGTGATTGCTCATATCCATTCCAGTTAGGTGAATCCCAAGTCTTACCTAGGCGGTGGGGTCGGAGTGAGACGTCGCGGCATGGAGCACTGCAGAGCTGAAAGCCGCGTCATCTCTATACTGCTGGACCAGGGCATAATGGGAAGCGAAGGTGTGGACGGAGGACCAGGCCGCCGCCCTACAGATCTCCTGGATGGGTACGCGGGCGAGGAAAGCCATCGATGATGCTTGTGCCCTGGTGGAGTGCGCAGTCACATGGCCCGAAGGGGTGTGAGCCAAGTCATAACAGGTCCTGATACAGGACGTCAACCCGAGGAGATCCTCTGTGAGGAAATGGGTAGTCCTTTGATTCGGTCCGCTACTGCCACGAAGAGCTGGGGGGATTTGCGGAACGGTTTGGTCCTCTCCACATAAAACGCGAATGCCCGGCGGACATCAACCGAGTGGAGTTGTTGCTCCCTGCGGGACGAATGGGGCTTTGGGAAGAAGACAGGGAGAAAGATCTCCTGGTTGACGTGAAAAGCTGAGACCACCTTGGGGAGAAAGGCAGGATGCGGCCTCAGCTGCACCTTGTCTTTATGGAAGACCGTATACAGGGGATCTACCGTGAGGGCTCGGAGTTCTGACACTCGTCTGGCTGAGGTGATGGCCACCAGGAAAGCAGGGAACAAGTCGCTAACGGCTCAAATGGAGGAGTCAGAACCAGGCTGAGATCCCAGGTAGGGGCAGGGGGTCGAACCTGGGGGTAGAGAAGTTCTAGTCTTTTCAAGAATCTAGTCACCGTAGGGTGAGAGAAAACTGAACGACCATCTCCCCCCGGATGAAAGGTGGAGATAGCCGCCAGGTGAACCCAAAGGGACGATATTGCCAGGCTCTGCTGCTTGAGGGACCAGATGTAATCGAGAATACTGGCGATAGAAACGTCCATAGGGAGGGAACCCCTCTCCGTGCACCAACAGGAGAAACGCTTCCACTTGGCCGAGTACGTCGCTCTAGTGGAAGGTTTCCTGCTGCCCAGTAGTACTTGACGTACAGGGGTAGAGCACCGTAGTTCCGACCTGGTCAGCCACTCAGGAGCCACGCCGTGAGGTGTAGAGACTGGAGGTCCAGGTGACGGAGCCTGCTGTGGTCCTGGGTGATCAGGTCCAGGTAAAGGGGCAGGGGGACTGGGTCGGCCAGAGACAGGTCCAGCAACATCGGATACCAATGTTGTCTGGGCCAGGCTGGAGCTATCATAATCAAGCGGGTCCTGTCCCTGTGCTACCTTCAGAAGGACCTTGTGGATAAGCGGGAACGGAAGGAACGCACAGAGCAGGTGTGTCGTCCACGGGATAAGGAAGGCATCCGCTACCGACCCTGGTTCCCGGCCTTGAAAGGAGCAGAACATCTGGCATTTCCTGTTCCCTCTGGACGCGAAGAGGTCCAGCCGGGGACAACCCCACCTCTGGAAGAGTGAGAGCGCGACGTCCGGGCGAAGGGACTATTCATGCGAAAGGAAGGATCTGCTCAGACGGTCTACCAGCGTGTTCCGTACTCCGGGGAGAAAGGAAGCCATGAGGTGAATGGAGTGGGCTATACAAAAGTCCCAGAGCCGCATTGCCTCGTGACATAGGGGAGAGGATCTTGTGCCGCCCTGCTTGTTGATATAGTACTTGGTCGTCGTGTTGTCGGTGAATACCGAGAAACAGAAGCAGATGGGAGAACGCTTGGCAAGCAAGACGGACCGCTCTCAACTCCCGTATGTTGATGTGGAGGGCCACTTCCTGAGGAGACCACTGGCCCTGCCTCCTCAGGGTTCCGAGGTGGGCCCCCCAGCCCAGGTCTGAGGCATCCGTTGTTAGGGATACCGAGGGTTGGGGCGGGTGAAACGGGAGCCCCGCACACAGTACGGACTGGTCTAGCCACCACTGGAGGGAATCCAGTACCTCCTGGGGGGTGGTGATAACCGTGTCCAGCAGATGCCTCGCCGGACGGTATTGAGTGATAAGCCAGGACTGGAGGGGCCTCATGCGAAGCCGCGCATAACCCGTAACAAAGGTGCAGGCCGCCATGTGGCCTAAGAGGGTTAGGCATGTCCTTATAGAGGTCAAGGGAGCCGTCTGTAGATGCCGAATGATGGCCGACAGCGTCTGGAACCTGGACAGTGGCAGAACGGCCCTGGCCAACGTGGAGTCCAGAATGGCCCCGATGAACTCTATCCTCTGCGTGGGGAGCAGAGTGGACTTGACCACGTTGATAATGAGGCCGAAAGCTCCAAAGAGTCTGCTGATCTTGCGGACGTGGTTGCGGACCTGCGACTCTGACGTGCCTCGAATCAGCCAGTTGTCGAGGTAGGGGAATACTTGTATGCGACTGCGTCGAAGATATGCGACGACGACAGCCATGCATTTCGTGAATACCCTCGGAGCTGTGGAGAGGCCAAACGGGAGGACCGCAAATTGATAATGGTGGCGGTCGACCACAAACCGAAGGAAGCGTCTGTGTTGCGGAAAAATGGCTATATGAAAATAAGCGTCCTGCATGTCGAGGGCGGTGTACCAGTCTCCAGGATCCAGAGATGGGATAATGGTCCCCAGGGATACCGTGCGGAACTTCAACTTCACCATATGTTTGTTGAGTTTCCGCAGGTCGAGGATGGGTCTGAGGCCTCCCTTGGCCTTGGGGATCAGAAAGTAGCGGGAATAAAAACCCCTGCCCTTCTCGTTCTTCAGAACCACCTCTGTGGCTCCTTTGTCGAGGAGCGTCCGCACCTCCTGAAGGAGGAATTGCTCGTGAGAGGAGTCCCTGAAGAGGGACGAGGGTGGGAGGCAGGAGGGAGGGTGTGAAATAAATTGCAGACGGTATCCCGTTTGCACAGTGCGTAATACCCAACAGTCGGAAGTTATTTGGGTCCACGCCAGGAGGAAGAACGAAAGGCTGTTGGAAAACGAGGGGGACAGATCCGTGGGGGAAACTGGTACAGCGTCCTCGGGCGCACCTTCAAAACGAAGGTTTTAGGCCCGGTGGGGCTTTAGAGGAGCCCTGATTCTGTCCCCCTTGGTTGCCCGATTGTCTGCGCCGGCCATTCCTGCTTCGGTGTCTACTAAAGTCTTGCCGCTGGCGGTACTGGGGATAGGGCTGGCGCTGCTGTTGCTGCTGCGGCCGGAAGGGTCTGCACTGTGTCCCGGGCGTGTGCATCCCTAGAGAGCGCACGATGACCCTATTGTCTTTCAGGCTTTTCAGGCTGGGGTCAGTCTTCTCTGAAAACAGGCCCTGACCTTCAAACGGGAGGTCCTGGATGTTGTGTTGGAGCTCCGGAGGAAGGCCAGAAACCTGTAGCCAGGAGATGCAGCGCATTGTAACCCCCGAAGCCAGAGTTCTGGCGGCCGAGTCTGCCGTGTCCAAGGATGCCTGCAATGAAGTTCTTGCGACCTTCTTGCCTTCATCAAGAATTACCGCGAATTCTTGACGTGCATCCTGAGGCAACAACAACCTGAACTTACCCGCCGCTACCCAGGAGTTATAGGCATAGCGGCTAAGGAGTGCCTGTTGGTTAGAGACCCTCAGTTGGAGGGCGCCCGCTGAGTAGACCTTCCGGCCTAGCAGGTCCATGCGCCTCGCCTCCTTGGACTTCGGTGCTGGGGCCTGCTGCCCGTGGCGCTCCCTCTTGTTCACAGACTGCACGACGAGGGAGCACGGGGTTGGGTGTACATGCAGGTACTCATATCCTTTGGAGGGTGCCATATACTTGCGCTCCACCCCACGTGCAGCGGGAGGGATGGAGGCTGGTGATTGCCAGATGGTATTAGCATTGGCTTGGATAGTCCTGATGAAGGGAAGGGCGACAGGTGGGAGCATCCGCTGAGAGAATGCTCACCACAGGATCTTCGATTTCCGAGACTTCCTCAACCTGCAAGGTCAAGTTTTGCGCTACACGCCGGAGGAGGTCCTGGTGCGCCCTGAGGTCGAGTGGGGGAGGACTGGAGGATGACGTTCCCGCCACTGCCTCATTGGGGGAGGACGACGAGGAGACCCCCGGTAGGAGCGGGTCCACTGAGGGCTCCATCTGTACCAGCGTCTCTGATTCTGGAGGGAGCTCAGGGTCTCACTGGTTAGATCGGTCTTCCCCTGCCGGAGAGGGGGGAGGGCAAGACAACGAGGCCTCCGGAGCCCTGAGTTCAGATACCAGTGGTTGAAGTGGAATGTGTTGAGGGCCCTGGGCTTGATGGTACGCCCAGGGTGTCCAGAAACCCCACTGCTGCGGTCCCTGATCCTGCAGAGGAGGGTCATGGAAGAGGGCCGCGGGTCTGTCCGCGTCCAGGGCATACATGCTGTCTGCCTGCGATGAGACAGACGGCTGCCGGGAAAGCCATGGTGGGGCCGAACATGGCTGATAGGGCTCCCTCGGTCTCGACGTCGACTATCTTCTCGGTGCCGGGGACCGGTACTGGGAATCGTACCGGTGCCGGGATCGTGACCGGGACCTGCCACCAGCGCGGTGCCGGGAGCTCGACCGGGACCTGCCACCGGCGCTATGGCGAGAGGTCGACTGGGACCGGGACCTGCCACCGGCTTGGTGTCGGGAGGTCGACCGGGGTGCTGACCGCTGACGGGAACGGCTCCTGGAGTCTTGGTGCCGGTAGCGGCAACTCGATCCAGACCGGTGCCGGGAGTATCGAGACCGTCTGGAAGATGACCGGCGCCGTGAGTGCGACCAGTACCGCCGAGGGGAGCGATGCCGGGACTGCGAGCGGCGCCTGGAGTGAGAACGTCCACGGTGCCAGGACCTCAAAGGGGATCGGTGCCGGCTGGGCGAGTCCGGAGACGGCGCTCGCATTGTCGCAGGCTTGCCTCTAGATATAACCCGTACCGGGGGTTGAGGCTGGGTAGGCTCTGTGAGAGCAATTAGGTCCCGCGCCAAAGTGAATGTCTCTGGCGTTGAAGGGACCAACAGCTCAAACCCAGATCTTATATGGGAGCTAGGAGGGACCAGACTCGACGGACCTCCGGGGCCCGGACTCGACGGAATCCCTGCTGGTGGTGCCACGGCAGAGGTAGGTGCCGGGCGCTCTGCTCGAGTCTGCGAGGATGGAGTCGCAGACGTCAAGGGCCTTGCGTTGGTTCCCGGTGCCGGGGAAGGTCGGTGCCGGGGCGTCTTTCCGGCGCCGGCGCTCTGCGTCGGGGCCGCAGGGTTAAGTGCCGCTTCCATCAGGAGAGTCCTTAACCTCTGGTCCCTCTCCTTTTTTGTCCGAGGCTTAAAAGCCTTACAGATGCGGCACTTATCTGAAATGTGCGATTCCCCCAGGCACTTCAGACAGGCGTCGTGGGGATCGCTGGTAGTCATCTGCCTTTTGCAGGCTGAGCACTGTTTGAACCCCGGCGAACCAGGCATGGGCCCGGTGCCGGGCGCAGGGAAGGCTACAGCCCAAACCCGCTAATAAGTATATACAGCTATACTACAATTAACTATAACTAACTACAGTTTACAACTATCTACAACTATCTACAACTATGAGAACAGTGAAATGAAGGAGAGCTAGGGACGTGGAGGACAGCTATGCCGCGCTCCACAGTTCCAACGACCGACACGGCGGTAAGAAGGAACTGAGGGGCGGGTGGGCTGGCAGGGGTATATATCGGGTGCCATGGCGACGCCACTCTATGGGGCCACCTGCTGGCCCACTGGAGTTGTTGGGTAAAAAGTCTTCTGACGAACGTGCACGCGCGGCTTGCACACCTAACTGGAATGGATATGAGCAATCACTTGAAGAAGAACAAAATATTTTTAAGTACATCAGAAGAAGGAAGCCTGCTAAACAACCAGTGAGGCTCCTCAATGATAAGAGATACAAAAGGAGCGCTTAAAGACGATAAAGTAATTGTGGAGAAACTAAATAGACTCTTTGCTTCAGTCTTCACAGATGAGGATGTTAGGGAGATTCCCAAACCTGAGCTGGCTTTTGTAGGTGACAAATCTGAGGAATTGTCACACATTGAAGTGTTACTAGAGGAGGTTTTGGAATTAACAATAACAAGTCACCAGTACCAGATGGCACTCACCCAAGAGTTCTGAAAGAACTCAAATGTGAAATTGCGGAACCACTAACTATGGTTTGTAACCTGTCCTTTAAATCAGCTTCTGTACCCAATGACTGGAAGTTAGCTAATGTAACGCCAGTATTTAAAAAGGGCTCTAGAGGTGATCCCAGCAATTACAGACCGGTAAGTCTAACATCAGTACTGGGCAAATTATTGAAACAGTAAAGAATAAAATTGTCAGAGACACAGAAGAACATAAATTGTTGGGCAAAAGTCAACATGGTTTCTCTAAAGGGAAATCGTGTCTTACTAATCTGTTAGAGTTCTTTGAAGGGGTCAACAAACATGTGGACAAAGTGGACATAGTATACTTAGATTTCCAGAAAGCCTTTGACAAGGTCCCTCACCAAAGACTCTTATGTAAATTAAGCTGTCATGGGGTAAGAGGGAAGGTCCTTTCATGGATTGAGAACTGATTAAAAGACAGGGAACAAAGGGTAGGAATTTATGGTAAATTCTCAAGAACGGAGAGGGGTAACTAGTGTGTTCCCCAGGAGTCAGTCCTAGGACCAATCCTATTCAATTTATTCATACATGATCTGGAGAAAGGAGTAAACAGTGAGGTGGCAAAGTTTGCTGATGATATTATACTGCTCAAGATAGTTAAGACCAAAGCAGACTGTGAAGAACTTCAAAAAGATCTCACAAAACTAAGTGATTGGGCAAAAAAATGGGGAAATGAAATTTAATGTGGATAAATGTAAAGTAATGCATATTGGGAAAAATAACCCCAATTATACATACAATATGACGGGGGCTAATTTAGCTACAACTAATCAGGAAAAAGATCTTGGAGTCATTGTGAATAGTTCTCTGAAGATGTCCACACAGTGTGCAGAGGTGGTCAAGAAAGCAAACAGGATGTTAGGAATCATTAAAAAGGGGATAGAGAGTAAGACTGAGAATGTATTATTGCCCTTATATAAATCCATGGTAAGCCCACATCTCGAATACTTTGTAGAGATGTGGTCTCCTCATCTCAAAAAAGATATACTGGCACCAGAAAAGGGCAACTAAAATGATTAGGGGTTTGGAATTGGTCCCATATGAGGAGAGATTAAAGAGGCTGGGACTGTTCAGCTTGGAAAAGAGGAAACTAAGGGGGGATATGATAGAGGTCTATAAAATCATGAGTGATGTGGAGAAAGTGGATAAGGAAAAGTTATTTACTTGTTCCCATAATACAAGAACTAGGGGTCACCAAATGAAATTAATAGGCAGCAGGTTTTAAACAAATAAAAAGTTCTTCACACAGGGCACAGTCGGCTTGTGGAACTCCTTGCCTGAGGAGGTTGTGAAGTCTACAACTATAACAAGGTTTAAAAGAGAACTGGATAAATTCATGGAGGTTAAGTCCATCAATGGCTATTAGCCAGGATGGGTAAGGAATGGTGTCCCTAGCCTCTGTTTGTCTGAGGGTGGGGATGGATGGCAGGAGAGAGATCACTTGATCACTGCCTGTTAGGTTCACTCCCTCTGGGGCACCTGGCACTGGCCATTGTCGGTAGACAGGATACTGGGCTGGATGGACCTTTGATCTGACCCAGTACGGCCGTTTTTATGTTCTTATGCACGTGCTCACCTCAAAGTGGTGACCTTCAAACTGCTCCCTTTCCCAGCTGGAAAAAAAGCCTCAGTCCTGGAATGCCTCCTGTGGACCCTTCAAGCCCAACTCCCACCAGAGGGAGGTTGTCCAGCTCCCTCTGTGCCAACCCAGTTCCCTTCTTCCCACAGCCCCACACAGCCATCGGCAGCCTCAGTCTGCACTTTGTCCCAGAGAACAGGGTTTTTACAGCCAGAGGGGTTTGCCCTGAAGGGGCAGCCACTGCAGCAGACCAGAGCAGTTCTGTGAGAAGCTGCCCAAGTACAATTCCCTGGAAAGAGCGAGAGGAGCAGTTACCTCCCTGTCCATCGTAGACAGAGAACATGGCCATCTCACTGTCTAGCTCTGGAATGCAGTTGTGCGCATCCTGAAAGAGAAAGCACCAAGTCAGAGTGTTGGGGTTGCACTGGCTCCCAGCGGCATAACATTAGTCCCAGATTTGGACCTTAGCGTCCAAAATATGGGGGTTAGCATGAAAACCTCCAAGCTTAGTTACCAGCTTGGAGTTGGTACTGCTGCCACCACCCAAAAAATTAGAGTGTTTTGGGGCACTCTGGTCCCCCTGAAAAACCTTCCCTGGGGACCCCAAAACCCAAATCCTTTGAGTCTCACAACAAAGGGGAATAAATCTTTTCCCTTCCCCCCTCCAGGTGCTCCTGGAGAGATACACAGACGCAAGCTCTGTGAATCTAAACAGAGGGAGTCCACCCTCTGTAATTCCAGTCCTGGAAACAAAAGCACTTCCCTCTTCACCCAGAGGGAATGCAAAATCAGACTAGTAAATCTAACACACACAGATCTCCCTCTGATTTCTTCCTCCCACCAATTCCCTGGTGAGTACAGATTCAATTTCCCTGAAGTTTCCCAGTAATGAAAACTTCAACAGGTCTTAAAAGAAAGCTTTATATAAGAAAGAAAGAAAAATACATACAAATGGTCTCTCTGTATTAAAGTGACAAATACAGGGTCAGTTGCTTAAAAGAATATTGAATAAACAGCCTTATTAAAAAAGAATGCAATTCAAAGCACTCCAGCCACTATAGACATGTAAATACAAAAACAACAAAACCATGTTTGGTACTCACACTTGGAAACAAAAGATTAGAAAACAGAAATCACTTCTCAAAGCTGAGAGAAAAGCAGGCAGACAGACAACAAAGACCCAGACACAAACTTCCCTCCACCCAGAGTTGAAAAAATCCGGTTTCCTGATTGGTCCTCTGGTCAGGTGTTTCAGGTGAAAGAGACATTAACCCTTAGCTATCTGTTTATGACACGCCCCCCAAATTGCAGACAGTGGGGAAGCTCACTGGCAGCGATTTCCGTCTAGAACTTTAAAATAAACAGATTACTACAACACATGCACCTTTACATATACCACTAAGTATATAACTAACAGACTTCTACATTTTAAGAACACTTTTTAACTACTGAATTTTGGGAAACTTTCACGGGAGAGTGCATCAGCTACTTTGTTAGAAGCTCCTGTGATGTGCTGAATTTTAAAATTAAAATCTTGGAGAGCTAAACTTCAACGAAGAAGTTTCTTGTTGTTCCCCTTGGCAGTTTGAAGCCACTTTAGTGCAGCATGGTCAGTTTGTAGTTGGAACCGCCGTTCCCAAACATATGGGCGTAGCTTTTCCAGGGCGTACACAATGGCATAGCATTCCTTTTCACTAACTGACCAGTCACTTTCCCTCTCAGACAGTTTTTTGCTGAGAAACACGACAGGATGGAAGTTGTGATTTGTTGCTTTCTGCATGAGCACTGCTCCTATACCACGCTCAGATGCATCCGTGGTTACTAGGAATGGCTTGTCAAAGTCCGGGGCCCTGAGCACAAGGTCAGGCATGAGTGTTGCCTTAAGTTGGGTAAAGGCCTTTTGACACTTATCAGTCCACTTAACTGCATTTGGCTGGGTCTTTTTGGTCAGGTCGGTCAATGGGGCAGCGATTTGGCTGTAGTGTGGTACAAATCGCCTGTAGTATCCGGCCAAGCCTAAGAAGGATTGGACCTGCTTCTTGGACCGTGGGACAGGCCACTTTTGGATAGCATTCACCTTGGCCTGTAGAGGGTTTATGGTTCCTCGACCCACCTGGTGCCCCAGGTAAGTCACTCTGTTTTGGCCTATTTGACACTTTTTGGCCTTAACAGTTAGTCCGGCCTGCCTGATGCGCTCAAAGACCTTTTCCAGGTATAGTAGGTGTTCGGGCCAGGAGTCTGAAAAAATGGCCACATCATCGAGGTAGGCAACGGCAAATTCTCCCAGTCCAGCTAGTAGACCATCTACCAGCCTCTGGAAGGTGGCGGGTGCATTTCGAAGACCGAAAGGAAGGACATTGAATTCATACACCCCCGCATGGGTGACGAATGCTGACCTCTTCTTGGCAGGTTCATCTAGCGGTACTTGCCAGTACCCCTTGGTTAAGTCTATTGTAGAGATGAACTGGGCCCGTCCCAACTTTTCCAATAGCTCATCGGTGCGTGGCATTGGATAGTTGTCCGGACGAGTTACCGCATTTAGCTTACGATAGTCCACGCAAAAGCGTATTTCCCCATCTGGTTTGGGTACCAGAACCACTGGAGATGCCCATGCACTGGTAGATGAGCGGATTATACCCATCGGTAGCATGTTCTGGATCTCCCGTTCTATAGCAGCTTGGGCATGAGGAGACACCCGGTAGGGTGGGGTTCTGATTGGGTGAGCATTACCTGTGTCAATGGAGTGGTATACCCGTTCAGTCCGTCCTGGGGTGGCTGAGAACAATGGGGCGAAGCTAGTGCACAGCTCCTTGATTTGTCACCGCTGCAGACGTTCCAGGGTGGTAGAGAGGTTCACCTCTTCCACGCCACCGTCTTTTTTCCCGTCGTAGTAGACACCGTCAGGCCACTCAGCATCATCTCCCTGGACTGTAAACTGACAAACCTGTAAGTCTCTGGAATAGAAAGGCTTGAGAGAATTAAAATGGTACACTCTAGGCTTTAGTGAGGAATTGGGAAATGCTATGAGGTAGTGCACAGTTCCCAGGCGCTTTTGGACTATGAATGGCCCTTCCCATGATGCTTCCATCTTATGGGCCTGTTGCGCCTTCAAGACCATAACCTGGTCTCCTACCTTGAAGGAACGTTCTCTGGCATGTCTGTTATACCAGGCCTTTTGCTCTTCCTGAGCATCCTTTAGGTTTTCTCTAGCAAGGGCTAAAGAGTGTCGGAGGGTGCTTTGTAGGTTGCTTACAAAGTCCAGAATGTTAGTTCCTGGAGAAGGCGTAAACCCCTCCCATTGCTGCTTCACCAACTGTAATGGTCCCTTAACGTCGTGACCATACACAAGTTCAAACGGTGAAAACCCTAAACTGGGATGTGGTACAGCCCTGTAGGCAAACAGCAACTGCTGCAACACTAGGTCCCAATTATTGGAGTTTTGATGAATTTACGTATTATGGCCCCCAAAGTTCCATTGAACCTTTCCACCAGGCCATTGGTTTGATGGTAGTACGGGGTGGCAACCAAGTGATTCACCCCATGCGTTTCCCACAGTTTTTCCATGGTCCCTGCCAGGAAATTAGATCCTGAATCTGTAAGGATGTCGGAGGGCCAACCTACCCTGGCAAAGATGTCTGTTAGGGCCAGGCACACAGTGTTAGCCCTGGTGTTGCCTAGAGCTACTGCTTCCGGCCATCGGGTAGCAAAGTCCACTAAAGTCAGTACGTACTGCTTTCCTCTGGGTGTCTTTTTTGGGAAAGGACCCAGAATATCCACAGCTACTCGCTGAAATGGGACCTCAGTTATGGGGAGTGGCTGGAGAGGGGCCTTGACCTGGTCTTGGGGTTTTCCCACTCTTTGGCATACCTCACAAGACCGGACATACTTGGCAACGTCCTTGCCCATCCCCTCCCAGTGGAAGGACTTCCCCAACCGGTCCTTGGTTCTGTTCACCCCAGCATGGCCACTGGGATGATCATGGGCTAAGCTTAAGAGCTTCCCCCGGTACTTAGTTGGAACCACCAACTGTTTTTGCGGCTGCCATTCTTCCCGGTGTCCACCAGAAAGAATTTCCTTGTATAAAATTCCTTGGTCTATAACAAACCGGGATCGATTAGAAGAGCTGAGAGGCGGTGGGGTGCTCCGTGCCGCCGCCCAAGCTTTCTGAAGGCTGTCATCAGCTTCCTGCTCAGTCTGGAACTGTTCCCTTGAGGCTGGGGTCACCAGTTCTTCCTCAGACTGTGGACTTGGGCTTGGTCCCTCTGGAAGCGATGTAGGTGATGGGGTTGTTTCCGTTGCTGGTGAACCGCTCTCCGCTGGTGCACCAGAGGGTATTTCAGGCTCTGGCTGAGCCTTTTGGGTATGGCTGTCTGTTGCTTCTGCCAGTTTTGGCTCGCTGGCGCCCTCTGGCGTTGAGTTTGAAGGTGTGGTTGCAATCGCTGGCGCTGGTTGCTGTTCCAGTTCCGGGCCTGGGACTGGAGGTACTGTGGCTGTTTCAGTGGTTGGCATGGAATCCGGGTCCATTACCTCTGTCTGGGTCTCTGGTAACCCAGACGAGTCGTCTGTGGACGGCTCAGGAACAGGAATGGGTCTGGAAGCTTGCCTGGTTTGGCTACGTGTAACCATTCCCACTCGCTTGGCCCGCTTCACCTGGTTGGCCAAGTCTTCCCCCAGTAGCATGGGGATAGGATAATTGTCATAGACTGCAAAAGTCCACATTCCTGACCAGCCTTTGTACTGGACAGGCAGTTTAGCTGTAGGCAAGTCTACCGCTTGTGACATGAAGGGGTAAATTGTCACTTGGGCCTTTGGGTTGATGAATTTGGGGTCTATGAAGGATTGGTGGATAGCTGACACTTGTGCCCCCGTGTCTCTCCACGCAGTAACCTTCTTTTCGCCCACTCTCAAATTTTCCCTTCGCTCCAAGGGTATTTGAGAGGCATCTGGGCCTGGGGATCTTTGGTGTGATGGTGGTGTAATGAATTGCACTCGCATGGTGTTCTTTGGACAGTTGGCCTTGATATGTCCCAGTTCATTACACTTAAGGCATCTTCCATCTGATGGGTCAGTGGGCCGAGGTGAGTTACTGGAGACTGGTGAGGTGGAAGAATATGGCGTCTGTGGCTTGACTTGGGTTGTATGTGGGGTCTTTGGCTGTCCTCGGTTGTAGAGTTTATGGTCTGTGTGCCCCCTGGGGTATTCGTTCCCCTTGACCGTAGCTTTCTTGCTTTCTGCCACTTCCATCCATCTGGCTCCAATCTCCCCCGCCTCAGTGAGATTTTTGGGTTTTCCATCTTGTATGTACCGTGTTATGTCCTCAGGAACACCATCCAAGAACTGCTCCATTTGTATGAGGAGGTGCAGTTCTTCCAAGGTTTGAACATTGTGTCCTGATATCAAGGCCTCATAATTTTTCCCAACGTAGTAGGCGTGTTTGGGAAATGACACATCTGGTTTCCACTTTTGGGTTCTGAAACACCGATGGGCATGATCCGGGGTTATCCCCATTCTGTATCTGGCCTTGGTTTGAAAAAGTTTATAGTTGTTCATGTTCTCCTTAGGCATTTCAGCTGCCACCTCTGCTAAAGGTCCACTGAGCTGTGGCCTCAATTCTACCATGTACTGGTCTTCAGGGATGCTGTACCCAAGACAGGCTCTTTCAAAATTTTCCAAGAAGGCCTCGGTGTCATCACCTCCCTTGTAGGTGGGAAATTTCCTGTGCTGTGGAACGATAATTGGCGCAGAGTTGTTAGGGTTGGCTGTGTTTTGCTTAGCCTTTTCTAATTCCATGGCCTGTCGGTGGGCTTCCCTCTGGAGTTCCATCTCTTTTTGTTGTTTTTCCATGTCTCGGCGGTGGGCTACCTCTTCTTGTAGTTTTCTGTGGTGGGCTGCATTTTTGGCTTGTTTTGGTAGCCTTTCCATCTCTTGTTTGTGAGTTGCCTCATCTCTGGCCATCTGTGTTCTGAGCAGTTCTATCTGTTTTTCCATTGCCTCGAGCTGTACTGCCTCTGGTTTTCGTGACATCGTGTTTTCTTGTGTTGGGGTGCCCTCCGGTGTTTATTGTCTGAACTGCAGGCTCTCTGTTGCCTCCTGAAGTCTGCCTAGCAACAGTGCTTATTTCCCTTTCTTCCTCTTGCGTAAACTAGAAAAACCACTTTATTTGCATGTATATAGTGCTGGTATTTGCCTCCTAATGGGAGTGCTATTGTGTCACAAAAGACTCTTTTGTCACAGCTTAATGGTTCCTTGCTTAATATGCAAGCCAGAAACTTGCCAGAGAGAGCAGAAAAAAAAATTCTCTCTGGTTCCCTTTTAAAACCAAACTGTTTTTCTCTGCTTAAAAGCCCCTAGCAGAGAAAAGGAAAATATAATATTCCTACTGGCTTCTGGATTCTCTCTATCCCACTACGCTGCACACCATGTCATAACTTTAGTCCCAGATTTGGACCTTAGCGTCCAAAATATGGGGGTTAGCATGAAAACCTCCAAGCTTAGTTACCAGCTTGGAGTTGGTACTGCTGCCACCACCCAAAAAATTAGAGTGTTTTGAGGCACTCTAGTCCCCCTGAAAAACCTTCCCTGGGGACCCCAAGACCCAAATCCCTTGAGTCTCACAACAAAGGGGAATAAATCTTTTCCCTTCTCCCCTCCAGGTGCTCCTGGAGAGATACACAGACACAAGCTCTGTGAATCTAAACAGAGGGAGTCCACCCTCTGTAATTCCAATCCTGGAAACAAAAGCACTTTCCTCTTCACCCAGAGGGAATGCAAAATCAGACTAGTAAATCTAACACACACAGATCTCCCTCTGATTTCTTCCTCCCACCAATTCCCTGGTGAGTACAGACTCAATTTCCCTGAAGTTTCCCAGTAAAGAAAACTTCAACAGGTCTTAAAAGAAAGCTTTATATAAAAAAGAAAGAAAAATACATACAAATGGTCTCTCTGTATTAAGGTGACAAATACAGGGTCAATTGCTTAAAAGAAATGTTGAATAAACAGCCTTATTCAAAAAGAATACAATTCAAAGCACTCCAGCCACTATAGACATGTAAATACAAAAACAACAAAACCATGTTTGGTACTCACACTTGGAAACAGAAGATTAGAAAACAGAAATCACTTCTCAAAGCTGAGAGAAAAGCAGGCAGACAGACAACAAAGACCCAGACACAAACTTCCCTCCACCCAGAGTTGAAAAAATCCGGTTTCCTGATTGGTCCTCTGGTCAGGTGTTTCAGGTGAAAGAGACATTAATCCTTAGCTATCTGTTTATGACAACTGGCCACTGTCGGTAGATAGGATACTGGGCTGGATGGACCTTTGATCTGACCCAGTACGGCCGTTTTTATGTTCTTATGCACGTGCTCACCTCAAAGTGGTGACCTTCAAACTGCTCCCTTTCCCAGCTGGAAAAAAAGCCTCAGTCCTGGAATGCCTCCTGTGGACCCTTCAAGCCCAACTCCCACCAGAGGGAGGTTGTCCAGCTCCCTCTCTGCCAACCCAGTTCCCTTCTTCCCACAGCCCCACACAGCCATCGGCAGCCTCAGTCTGCACTTTGTCCCAGAGAACAGGGTTTTTACAGCCAGAGGGGTTTGCCCTGAAGGGGCAGCCACTGCAGCAGACCAGAGCAGTTCTGTGAGAAGCTGCCCAAGTACAATTCCCTGGAAAGAGCGAGAGGAGCAGTTACCTCCGTGTCCATCGTAGACGGAGAACATGGCCATCTCACTGTCTAGCTCTGGAATGCAGTTGTGCGCATCCTGAAAGAGAAAGCACCAAGTCAGAGTGTTGGGGTTGCACTGGCTCCCAGCAGCTGACCCGCCATGAACGGTGCTCAGGGGCAGGGAAATACGGTACCAGCAGAGATACACTCACGTTTCACACCTGGAGATTTCCCACTCACACGCTGTTCTCACAAAACCAGAGGAGGGGACGAACAGTAAGAAGCAGCTGCTACAATAGCACAGCCACATGCCACTATAGCACAGACGCTCCTTCCAGTGACAGAAGGGGTGTTGCTGTCGCAGGAACGCCACCTCCCTGAGTGATGGTATCTAGGCTGATGGAAGCAGTCCTCCATTGACCTACCTATGTACAGCCTTAGGCAGAAGCAGGGGCAGGCAGCCGGCAGCACAAGCAAGGAAGAGGCACGGGCTGGGTTTTTTCAGGCAGGGAAATTCCGAGGCAGGGGGAGGGGAAGACGCCCCGAGGGGGGGTGGGGCAGGGCCCGCTCCAGGCAGGGCCAGGGGAGAAACCCAGCTCCAAATATTGGTGGAGCACAGCCCCCAGCCTTGAATATTCCTGGTGCTTGGGCACTTCAAGCCTGTATAACCTGCCGCCCCTGTCTGCGAGGTTTGTTAACCTTCAGAAAAGGGGTTTTGCAATTAAGATATTTCACAAATATCCACCATTCCCTTTCTGAACATTTTCCTAGCTTCCTACCCCCAAAAATGGCTTGGCTGCAAACACCAGGTGTCTGGCTGAGTCAGACGGGGGCCTCTGGGTGTTACTGGGGGAGAGCTGGGGGATCACAGAGATCTGTATCATGTTTATAACATTGACTCCATAAATTAATTAAACTGTCCTTTTGCTGAGCCCTGTCTGTGGCAAGGGCTGCTCTGCAGAGTAAGCGGTGGGGCCCTGGATCAGATTGGATGTGACTAGGATTCCTGGGGGCAGGGCAGTGGGGATGGTGAGGAACAGGGAAGAATGATATGGCTGTGGGTTGGATCCCTGAACTCTTCATTTCTAGACTGTCCTGCCTTTGGGTTTTTAGGGAAGCAGTTGAGTATTTGTAAGTGAGATTTGTTGATGGGCTAACTGGGCTCCTCTAAAATTTACAAACTCTTCAGCTAACAAAGTGGTTCGGATTTATGTGCAGTATGTCATAGTTCTCTCTTCTCTAACGCGGGATGGACATTTGATTTGATCCTGTCCTCACTTTCCCTTTGCACTGCTGGGAACAGACTCAGCTGCACAGGTTCCCAAAGCGTGATGAGATTGAGTCCACAGAGCTGGGTGTGTGCACATGGAACCAGCTTCTGACTGCAAGATAGAAGCTAAATATCCATTGAAGGGTCCTACTAACGTGGCTTTTCCATGAAGCAGTTCCTGCAGTGACAACAGCCACATGATCTCCTGAACCAAACACAGCACCTGCCTGGTCCTGGGATTAGCAGTGATTCCCCCCAGAGGCTGTCAAGCCTTAATGACCCACTTTTCTTTACCACCCTGGGGCCATTACTTGAACATTTGGGACTGTCGGGCATTCTGCCATTTCCTTCTCCCAATTGCTCCCTCCGCCCGCTTGCCTCCTCAGCCACCCCTCCCCTGCTGCCGGATCACGTGCCCCCTTCCTGCCCGACTCTTCAGCTGCCTGTGTAACAACAGAAAAACCTCCCTCTCCTAACTGCCCCCCTCCACCTCCCCTGCCCCCCCCTCGCCTCCTCTGTCTCCCTCCCCCACCACAAGCACACTTGCCTGGCCTCTTACCTCCTGCTGCTGCTGCCCCCACCTCCTGCCACTGGCTCACCCTCTCTCTCCAGAGTCCAGCCTGACACTGGCCCCTTCACCAGCCCGCCCACCGGCCGGCCAGCTGGCCATTGGCTTGCCTACTCACTCCATGAGGGCCACACAGTACTACTCACCTACTCACCCCCCTGCGGGCCGCACAGTGAGCCCATGTGAGCCGTATGTTGTGCAGGCCTGATTTAACTATTCATTTACTAGTCCATTTGTAAGAAGCCCGATGCAGATGTTTATATCACTGAATTTTGACTCTAACAAGTTCTCAGGCAGCATTTTTCTTGCTTTCCTTATCTGTAAATAATTGAATTGTTACTGATGGAAATATTTGTGGATGTGTATGTGTGCAGTGAAATCAACAGTTAATTTCTAAGTTATCTGCAAAAAACCGTAGAGTTTTCGCTATGAAACCCCCCCCCAATCCTGTAGTGAAAGTACTGCATATTTAAACTCATAGGGCACCAAAATACAGGTTTGCCCAGGGCACCATTTTCCTTAAGGCCGGTGTCACAGAGTCCCTGGGCAATGCTCTGGAACTGCGCCCCACAAAGCCACGTCTTCACCTCCTTGGTCCCTCCTTGGAGCATTCAGCATCCTCCGCCCCTCTGTGCACTTTTCACAGCAAGGCCTCCCCAGCGGGGTACTGGGGAAGCCAGAGGGTCATGCACCCCCACTTCACAGTCAGACATGACTCTCAGCCAGCCAGTAACACAGAGGTTTATTCAATGACAGGAACAGGGTCTAAAACAGAGCTTGTAGGTACAGAGAACGGGACCCCTCATCCGGGTCCATTCTGGGGGCCAGTGAGCCAGACCCCCACATCTGCACTTCACTCCTCATCACCAGCCAGCTCCAGACTAACAACCCCTCCAGCCCCTCCTCTCTGCTCAGCTCCTTTCCCAGACCAGGAGGTCACCTGACCTCTTTGTCTCCAAAACCTTCAATTGGCACCTTTGCAGAGGAGGGCCCAGGCCATCAGTTGCTAGGAGAGAGAGTGTCAGGCATTTAGGTGCACTGGCCCTTTGCTCTGCAGCAATCACACCCTCTTATCCCCCCTCCTGGATACTTAAGAACTGCATAGGGGACACTGAGGCACCAACACAGTATTCAGAGAAAACATTAAGAACATTCCCAGTTCGCCAAAACCGGTCCTGGCGATTGCTGTGCCGGCTGGCAGACCCTCCCGGCCTGTGGCTCTGGGGTGGGTGGGTTATCCTGGCTGGACCTCCTGAGCAACAGCCTGGGGCAGGGCCGGCTTTAGGAAGTGCGGGGCCCAATTCGAACAGTTTTGACGGGGCCCAGCAGGAATGACCAAAAAAAAGCACTTTAAAAAAAACACCTTTCGTTTCTTCCATGTATTTTTTACTTTCCATTACTATATACACATAACAAAATTATATATTACATACATGACATCATATATTATAAATATCAAGTTCATTAAGAGGAACTTTATTGTACATCTCACCTATATGTTTTTAAAACTTTATCTTCCTCGCTTTTTGTTTGACACAATCTTTCAGTATATTGCCTAACTCTAAGCTCTTCATTACTTCTCATTCAATTGACATGATTGCCAAATTGTTTAATCGGTCTTCCTGCATTGTTGATTGCAGATATGTTTTAATTAGATTTAGCTTTGAGAAACTCCTGTCTCCTGAGGCTACAGTTACCGGAATAATCAGGAAGATTCGAATTGCTATAAATAAATTTGGGAATGCTGTTGATTGGTTATTATATGCAAGAAATTGAAGGATTTTTTTGATCTTTTCGGTGGAGCCAGATGAAAACCACAAACCCCAGTGCGAACAGCAGGCTGGAAGACTAGACTGAACCCACCACCCAGCCTAGTCCATCCCAGAGCCCAGGACTGAGGGCAATGTCCCCCCACCCCCAGGCCACCTGCTTCCACTCCTGGCCTCTCCCAGCGCTGCCAGTGATTCTGTGTGGCTGCATCGGGTGGGATTTCAAGCGGACCCCTCAACCCCCCCCAAATTCACCCGTTTTGCGACCACTCTGCACCAAGAGCACCTTCCTTCCCTGCCCTAGAGCTGCTGGATGGCTAGAAAGCTGAGCTGGGCATTTGATTGATCTAGAATATTATCATGCCCCCACCCAAAAAACCTTAATATCCATACAGCTTTGGGGGGGACTATCCCCCCCCAGCCGGTCTGTTTTATTGTTGCCGGGCAAACGAAGGAGCCATAGTTTAATGGAAATATTCAGCCCCTACAGCGGTCTTGCAGCAGGGAGAACAGAGTTGATGGGAAGGGAACTGGTTTGGATAGGAGCCCCAGTCCCCTTCCTTTGCAAAATAATTTGGAGAGGGAATCAGATCACGCTGTGCCTCAGTTTCCCCTTCTGCAGGGAGATGAGGGGGAGATAAAAGTCTCAGCCTGCTGTGCCATGTTGCAGACCTTTCACATTCTCCCCTCTTGATGTATTTGATTTCCTCCTCCAACCCTCCCTCTCTCTCTCACCTGGAGTTCACAGCACTAAGTACCGGCTGGGGGCTTTTCTCCTGGGTTACATTACATGATCCCAACTTTAGTTCTGAAACAGACACAGGCAGGCACAGACTCACCCTCAAACAGCAACACCCCGAAAACCACAACACCAACCCAATATTACCAACCTACGGGGAATGACAGGGTCAAACACTCACTGCTGGGAGCCCCAGCAGCTGTTCAGGTGAGTGAGGTCCACTGCAGAGATTCCTGTGTCTCCCACCGGACCAGAAGCTCCCTCGGCGTCTCCTCCAGGTGACTGCTGGGGGGAGGGGACGGGAGGAAGGCTGCAAGCACGTGTGCCTTCTCCCTCCTCCCCCCTCCTGACCTGCAACACCCAGCGGCTGTCTCTGCCTCAGCCTTCTGCCGGCCAGCGTCTCTCTCGTTGCCTAGCAGCAACAGCTGCTGCTTCCGCGAGATGCAGAACTTTGCTTCCAGGAGACAGCCGGCCAGCGCGGGGCCCCTTCAGGGGCGGGGCCCAATTCGGGGGAATCGGGCAAATCGGCCTAAAGCTGGCCCTGGCCTGGGGGCTTGGGTGAGTGTCGTGCTGGTGTGGGCTGCGTTATGTTGTGCTAGGAGATTTTGGTTGATTTGTGTTGGTGGCAAGTAAGGGGTGTGTGCTGGGGTGAGGGGCTGGCTGTATTTGGTCTTGCTGGTTGTGGTGTTGTGTAGGTGGTTGTGCTGCTATGTGAGGTGGCAGCTGGGCCAAGCAATCCACCGTCTGTGAAGTCTCCCTCATACAACCAGTGAAACCGTAGCATGCAAATTAGCTATTGAGTAAGGGTTGTGATTGGTTGAGTTATCTCTGATATCACAATGGTGTAGTACTTTTGGCACAGCCAGGGGTGAAAGTACCCTGAAGGGCTTACCGGTACGCTGGAGTCCTGGGCAGGGGGCGTGGCCTCAGTCAGAAGGGGCAGGACCTTTAAATCGAGATATAAAGGGCCCCGGGCCCTGACTGCAGTAGTGGCGGCTGGAAGCCCCAGGCCCTTTAAATCACTGCCAGAGGTACCAGCTTTAGGGGTACCTGGAAGCCCCAGGACTCGAGGGCCATTTAAGGGGTCCGGGACTCTGGCCGCCACTACCACCCCGAACCCTTTAAATTGCCAGAGCCCCAGGGTAGCAGCGGTGGCCAGGGGCTCAGGCTGTGATTTAAAGGGCCGAGAGTGCCCAGTCACCACTACTGCAGCGGAGCACCGGGGTCCCGGCTGCTGCCGCTACCCAGAGGCTCCGGCAGCCGGGCTCTGGAGGCAATTTAATGGGCCCGGGAGTCCAGTTGCTGCTGGGAGCCCCAGGCCCTTTAAATTATCGCCTGGAGAAGCTGGTCTGGTACGGTGTACTGGGGCGTACCGGCTTTCGTTCACCTCTGGGCACAGCGTAGATACACCTTTCTGTAGTTGTACACCAATTGTCAAGTCAAGAAAGATGGTTACTCACCTTTGTAACTGTTGTTCTTCTTCGAGTGATTGCTCACATCCATTCCAGTTAGGTGTGCGCGCTGCGCGTGCACGTTCGTCGGAAACTTTTTACCCTAGCAACTCCAGTGGGCCGGCAGGTCGCCCCCTGGAGTGGCGCCGCCATGGCGCCCAATATATATCCCTGCCGGCCCACCCGCTCCTCAGTTCCTTCTTACCGCCGTGTCGGTCGTTGGAACTGTGGAGCGCGGCATAGCTGTCCTCCACGTCCCTAGCTCTCCTTGTTTTTCTATCGTTATCTCTATTGTAGTTGTTAATTAGACTGTTAAGTTAGATAGTAGTAGTTAAGTGTTAAGTAGTTGTAAATAGTTTTTCGCCGGGGGCTTAGCCCTTCCCGGCACCCGGCACCGGGCTCATGCCTGGTTCGCCGGGCTTCAAGCAGTGTGCGGCCTGCAAGAAGCCTATGCCCACCAGCGACCCCCACGACGCGTGCCTGAAGTGCCTGGGGGAATCGCATAGATCCGACAAGTGCCGCATCTGCAAGGCTTTTAAGCCAAGGACTAAGAAGGAGAGGGATCAAAGGCTCCGGACTCTCCTCATGGAGGCGGCACTTGACCCGGCGGCTTCGCAGGCCGTGATCTCGGCGCCGGCACCGGATCGCACCGGCACCGAGAAGACTCCCCGGCACCGACCTTCTCCGGCACCGGGGACAGAGCCTAGGCCGTCGAAGTCCATTACTCCGGCCAGGCACACCCGAGTGGAGCGCCCGGCCTCAGCATCGGCCGCGGCGCCGCCGGCACCGTCGACTCCGGGCCCGGCGGGTCCGTCGAGTCCGGTGCCGCCAAGCTCCCCCATGACATCTGGGGTCGAGATAGTGGTGCCATCTACACCAGAGACCTTCGCCTCGGCACGGGACCTCATAGCCATGACCGAGCCCACTCAGCTACCACCCCCGGTACCTCCGGTGCGGGTCGTGTCCAGAGGCAAGCCTATGATGTCGGCACCGTCCCGGGACTCTCGTTCTCGCTCCAGGTCCCGACGTCACGGTCGCTCCAGATCCCGCCGCCGCTCGCAGTCCCGGCACCGCTCCCCTCAGCGGTACCGGTCGCACTCGCGGCGCCGGTCGACACCGAGACGATCGCGGTCAGACTCCAGCCGTCGTTACCGGCACCGCGAGTCCAGGAGCCGATCCAGACGTTCGCCGCACCGGTCGACCTCCCGGCGCCGAGCTGGTGGCAGGTCCCGGTCCCGGTCGACCTCCCGGTACCGAACCGGTGGCAGGTCCCGATCCCGGCACCGAAGCGGCGCCCGGTACCGATCCGGATCCCGGCACCGTGGCAGAACTCGGTCCCGCTCCCGGCACCGTTACGACTCCCGGCACCGGTCCCCGGCACCGAGACGATCGCCCGTGCCGGCCCGCGCGGACCCTTACCATCCAGGGTCCGCCCCGCCATGGCCCTCTAGGCAGCCGTCCGTGTCTTCGCTGGCGGACAGTGGGTACGCGCTGGGCACCGACCGGCAGGCGGCGCTGTTCAGCGAGCCTCCACAGCAGGACCCAGCCCCACAGCAATGGGGTTTCTGGACACCCTGGGCATATCATCAGGCCCAGGGCCCCCAACAGCTCCCTGCTAGGCCGGCGACTGCGGAGCGCAGGGCACCTGAGGCCTCGTTGTCTCGCCCCCCTCCCTCCCCGGATGGGGAGGAAGGATCCAAGCACCAGGACTCCACTTTGGCTCCTGAGGCACAGGCGAGGGCCGAGGGAGACCCCCCTTTAGACACCCTCTTGCCGGGGGTCTCCTCATCTTCTTCCCCTGATGAAGCGGTGGCTGGGACCTCCTCCAACAGCCCCCCCCCGCTGGACCTCAGGGCGCACCAGGACCTCCTCCGGCGAGTAGCCCAAAACCTGAGTCTACAAGCCGAGGAGGTCTCGGAGGTAGAGGACCCTATTGTCACCATCCTCTCGGCAGACGCTCCCACCAGGGTCGCCCTGCCGTTCATACGGACCATCCAGGCCAACGCCAACACCATCTGGCAGTCTCCGGCCTCCATTCCTCCCACTGCGAAGGGCGTCGAGAGGAAGTACATGGCTCCTTCTAAGGGCTACGAGTACCTCCACGTACACCCGACTCCGTGTTCCCTGGTGGTCCAATCCGTCAATGATAAAGAGCGTCATGGTCAGGAGGCTCCAGCCCCCAAATCCAGGGAGGCCAGGCGGATGGATCTCCTCGGCCGTAAGGTGTACTCGGCTGGGGCGCTGCAACTCAGGGTCTCCAACCAACAGGCCCTGTTAAGCAGATACGCCTTTAACTCCTGGGTGGCAGCAGACAAATTCAAGGAGCTGTTGCCACAAGATGCTCGTCAGGAGTTTGCGGCCATCTTAGAGGAAGGCAAGAAGGTCGCACGCACGTCCTTGCAAGCCTCTCTGGACGCTGCGGATTCGGCTGCCCGTACCCTCGCGTCGGGTGTAACAATGCGTCGCCTCTCCTGGCTGCAGGTTTCCGGCCTTCCGCCGGAGCTCCAGCACACAATACAGGACCTTCCTTTTGAAGGCCAAGGGCTGTTCTCGGACAAGACAGACCCTAGACTCAAGAGTCTAAAAGACAACCGAGTCATCATGAGGTCACTGGGGATGCACACTCCAGTGACGCAACGCAGACCCTTCCGGCCGCAGCAACAGCAACAACAGCGCAGGCCGTATCTCCAGTTCCGCCAGCGGCAGGACCTTAACAGGCGCCGCGGCAGGAACGGAAGGCGCAGGCACTCGGGGAACCAAGGGGGCCAAAACCAAGGCTCCTCTAAGCCCCCGCCTGGTCCCAAGCCTTCATTTTGAAGGTGCGCCCGAGGGCGCAGTAACAGTTTCCCCATTGGATCCTTTCCCCCCGTTTTCCAGCCGCCTTTCTTTTTTCCTCCCGGCGTGGTCCCTAATAACATCAGACCGCTGGGTCTTACGCACGGTGCAGTCGGGATACCGCCTGCAGTTTGTTTCATTTCCTCCTCCCCGCCCCCCTTCCTCGTCCCTCTTCAGGGACCCCTCTCACGAGCAATTCCTTCGGCAGGAGGTGCAGACGCTCCTCGGCAAAGGAGCTATAGAGGCGGTGCCGGAGAACGAGAAAGGCAAGGGGTTTTATTCCCGCTACTTTCTGATCCCCAAGGCCAAGGGAGGCCTCAGGCCCATCCTCGACCTGCGAGAGCTCAACAAGTACCTGGTGAAGTTGAAGTTCCGCATGGTTTCCTTGGGGACCATTATCCCATCCCTGGATCCGGGAGACTGGTACGCCGCCCTCGACATGCAGGACGCGTATTTTCACATTGCTATCTGGCCACCCCACAGACGTTTCCTTCGCTTCCTTGTGGGGTCTCTGCATTACCAATTTGCAGTCCTCCCATTTGGCTTGTCCACGGCCCCGAGAGTGTTTACGAAATGCATGGCAGTTGTTGTGGCGCAGCTTCGGCGCAGTCGTATCCACGTGTTCCCGTATCTGGACGATTGGTTGATTCGAGGCACGTCGCACCAACAAGTCTGCAGCCATGTCCATGTGATCACCGACATGTTCGCCGCTCTGGGCCTCTTGGTGAACACAGACAAGTCCACCCTGGCCCCCACACAAAGGGTGGAATTCATCGGGGCCGTCCTGGACGCCACTGTGGGCAGGGCCTTGCTGCCATTGCAGCGGTTCCAGGCCTTGTCGGCCATCGTGCAACGGCTACAGACAGCCCCCTTGACGTCAGTGAGGACGTGTCTAACCCTGTTAGGCCACATGGCGGCCTGTACTTTCGTGACCAATTACGCTCGGCTCCGCATGAGGCCACTCCAGCTGTGGCTCATCGGTCATTACAGGCCGACAAGACAGCCACTAGATATGTTAATCACGATCCCCCAGGGGGTCTTAGATTCTCTCGACTGGTGGCTGGACCAGTCAGTGTTGTGTGCGGGTCTCCCCTTCCACCCATCTCAGCCCTCGGTGTCCCTAACAACAGATGCCTCAGATCTCGGCTGGGGGGCCCACGCAGGGACCCTGAGGACGCAGGGCCTGTGGTCCCAGGAGGAGGTGCGGCTACACATCAACATGCGGGAGTTGAGAGCGGTCCGTCTTGCTTGTCAAACGTTCTGTCATCAGCTCCAGGGTCGTTGTGTCGCGGTGTTCACCGACAACACGACGACCATGTATTATATCAACAAGCAGGGCGGCACCAGATCCTCCTCCCTGTGCCACGAGGCGATACGACTCTGGGACTTTTGTGTAGCCCACTCCATTCACCTCATGGCTTCCTTCCTCCCCGGAGTACGGAACACGCTGGCGGATCGATTGAGCAGATCCTTCCTGTCACACGAGTGGTCCCTCCGCCCAGACGTCGCCCTCTCCATCTTCCGGAGGTGGGGTTATCCCCGGGTGGACCTCTTCGCGTCCAAAGGGAACAGGAAGTGCCAAGCGTTCTGCTCCTTTCAGGGCAGGGAGCCCGGGTCGATAGCGGATGCCTTCCTCATCCAGTGGTCGACCCACCTGTACTATGCGTTTCCCCCATTCCCGTTGGTCCACAGGGTCCTTCTGAAGGTGCGCAGGGACAGGGCTCACGTGATCATGGTAGCCCCGGCATGGCCCAGACAGCACTGGTACCCCATGCTGCTGGACCTGACCATAGCCGACCCAGTTCCCCTGCCCCTTCATCCGGACCTGATTACCCAGGAGCACGGGACCCTCTGTCACCCGGACCTGCAGTCGCTGCACCTAGCGGCGTGGCTCCTGCGTGGCTGACTGGCTCTGAGCTGCGCTGTTCCACGCCGGTGAGGGAGGTGCTCTTGGGCAGCAGGAAGCCGTCCACAAGAGCGACATATTTGGCCAAATGGAAGCGCTTCTCCTTTTGGTGCGTGGAGAAAAATCTCCGCCC
Source organism: Gopherus flavomarginatus (assembly GCF_025201925.1). Taxonomy (NCBI): domain Eukaryota; kingdom Metazoa; phylum Chordata; order Testudines; family Testudinidae; genus Gopherus; species Gopherus flavomarginatus. Next base: position 214,612,785 of record NC_066620.1, on the reverse strand, counting down.
TATGGAAGTTTCAGTAGCCGACATCTTAGACTACATTTGGTCCCTCAAAGGGCAAGGTCTGGCCATATCGTCGTTACGAGTCCACCTAGCAGCTATCTCCACCTTTCACCCGGGTGCGGATGGTCGCGCTGTTTTTTCCCACCCGACGGTGTCTAGATTCCTTAAGGGGCTGGAACGTTTATACCCTAACGTCCGTCCCCCTGCTCCAACCTGGGATCTTAACCTGGTGTTGTCCCGGCTCATGGGGCCCCCCTTTGAGCCGTTAGCTACTTGCTCCCTGCTTTACCTCTCTTGGAAGACGGCCTTTCTAGTTGCTATCACCTCAGCTAGACGGGTGTCGGAACTCCGGGCTCTTGTGGTAGACCCCCCATATACGGTCTTCCACAAGGACAAGGTGCAGCTGAGACCGCACCCTGCTTTTCTCCCCAAGGTGGTCTCAGCCTTCCACGTCAACCAAGAGATATTCCTCCCGGTTTTTTTCCCGAAACCTCACTCCTCAGGCAGGGAGCAGCAGCTCCACTCGCTTGATGTCCGTAGGGCTCTCGCGTTCTACGTGGAGAGGACTAAGCCCTTCCGCAAATCCCCCCAGCTTTTCGTGGCAGTAGCGGACCGCATGAAAGGGCTTCCTATCTCCTCCCAGAGGTTATCCTCTTGGGTAACGTCCTGCATCAGGACCTGCTATGACTTGGCCCACGTCCCTACGGGCCGTGTGACTGCGCATTCTACCAGGGCGCAGGCGTCGTCGCTGGCTTTCCTTGCCCGTGTGCCCATCCAGGAAATCTGTCGGGCAGCGACCTGGTCATCGGTCCACACCTTTGCTTCCCACTACGCCCTGGTCCAGCAGTCTAGAGAGGATGCGGCCTTCGGATCTGCTGTGCTCCATGCCGCGACTTCTCGCTCCGACCCCACCGCCTAGGTATGGCTTGGGATTCACCTAACTGGAATGGATGTGAGCAATCACTCGAAGAAGAAAAGACGGTTACTCACCTTTGTAACTGTTGTTCTTCGAGATGTGTTGCTCACATCCATTCCACACCCGCCCTCCTTCCCCACTGTCGGAGTCGCCGGCAAGAAGGAACTGAGGAGCGGGTGGGCCGGCAGGGATATATATTGGGCGCCATGGCGGCGCCACTCCAGGGGGCGACCTGCCGGCCCACTGGAGTTGCTAGGGTAAAAAGTTTCCGACGAACGTGCACGCGCGGCGCGCACACCTAACTGGAATGGATGTGAGCAACACATCTCGAAGAACAACAGTTACAAAGGTGAGTAACCGTCTTTTCTTCGAGATGTGTTGCTCATACCCATTCCAGTTAGATGTACGCGCCGCGTGCACGTTCATCGGAAGATTTTTACCCCAGCAACCCCTGGTGGATCGGCTGGGTCGCACCCTGGAGTGGCGCCGCCATGGCACTGGATATATACCCTTGCCGACCCAACCGCTCCTCAGTTCCTTCTTGCCGGCTACTCCGACAGTGGGGAAGGAGGGCGGGTGTGGAATGAATATGAGCAACACGTCTCATAGAACAACAGTTACAAAGGTGAGTAACCGTCTTTTCTTCTTCGAGTGATTGCTCATATCCATTCCAGTTAGGTGATTCCCAAGCCTTACCTAGGCGACGGGGTCGGAGCGAGACATTGCGGAATGTAACACTGCGGAGCCAAAGTCTGCGTCATCTCGACCACTGAACCAGGGCATAGTGAGAGGTGAAGGTATGGACCGAGGACCAGGTAGCTGTGCGACATATCTCATGGATGGGCACGTGAGCCAGGAAGGCAGCAGATGAAGCGTGAGCCCAGGTAGAGTGTGCAGTGAGGTGGCTCGACGGAACGTGAGCCAAGTCGTAACAGGTGCGGATGCACGATGTCATCCAGGATGAAATCCTTTGTGAGGAAACAGGTAGGCCCGTCATACGCTCTGCCACTGCGACGAAGAGTTGGGGTGTTCCGCGGAAGGGCTTTGTCTGCTCGATATAAAAAGCGAGTGCTCTACGGACATCAAGGGAATGCAGCTTTTTCTGCCTGCATGATGAATGTGGCTTTGGGAAGAAGACCGGAAGAAGATCTCCTGGCTAACATGGAAGGCCGATACCACTTTGGGGAGAAAGGCTGGATGTGGTCGTAACTGCACCTTGTCCTTGTGGAACACAGTATATGGAGGGTCCGCCGTGAGAGCCCGAAGCTCGGAAACTCGTCTTGCCGGTGTGATGGCCACGAGGAAAGCGGTTTTCCAGGACAGGTACAGAAGGGAGCAAGTTGCTAACGGCTCGAATGGGGCCGACATAAGTCTGGTAAGAACCAAGTTGAGGTCCCAGGTTGGGGTGGGGCGGCGTACCTGGGGGTATAGGCTCTTCAAGCCCTTGAGGAATCGAGATACCATAGGATGTGAAAACACTGAGCGGCCATTCTCCCCTGGGTGGAAGGTAGAGATGGCCGCCAAGTGTACCTTGATGATACCGCTAGGCCCTGCTGTTTAATAGACCAGAGGTAGTCCAAGATGGTAGGGATCGAGACCTCGGCGGGAAGAACGTTCTGCTCTCCGCGCCAGCATGAGAAACGTTTCCACATGGCCAGATATGTTGATCTAGTGGAAGGCTTTCTGCTGCGTTGCACTGGGGCAGAGCAACGCAACTCAGACTGGGTCAACCATTTAGGAGCCATGCTGTGAGATGGAGGGACTGTAGGTCTGGGTGGTGAAGTTTGCCGTGGTCCTGAGCTGGAGCGGTACCGAGAGTACCGAGCTGGAGGCCGAAATGTCGATCTATTCCGCGAGTATAACTGGTACCGAAGAGGCGAGCGGTGCCGGGACTGTGAGCGGCGTCGGGACCGTGATCATCGATGGGACCGCGAACGGCACAGGGATCTGGATTGTGATCGGTGCCGATCTGCCAGGTTGACTGAAGGCGGTCTCATTAGGGCTGGCTTGCCTATCGAGTGTAATACTCGCACTGGGGGTTGAGGGAGGACAGACTCCGTCATAGCTATGAGGTCCCTGGCTGTGGAGAATGTCTCCGATGTAGAGGGCACCCTAAGCTCAACCACAGGCGTCAGCAGGGGAGCTCTCAGGGACCGGACTTGATGGCCCCCGCGGGACCGGAATCGATGGTACCGCAGCAGTCGGTGCCGCAGCAGGTGTTGGTGCCGGGCGATCCGAACGACACTGCGTCTGCGGCGCAGAGGGCACAGAGGTAATGGAGGTCTTCGACCTCCTCAGTTTCGGGGAGGGAGATCGATGCCGAGCAGGTCCCTGCGCCGGAGATGGCCGGTGCTGCGGCGTCTTAGCGGTGCCGGCATGGTCCGGTGCCGGAGGAGCGCTTCTAGCAGAGTTCTCAGCGCTTGGTGCCGAGGGTGGAGGGTTGTCTCTTTTTCTTCGTCCTCGGCTTAAATGCCTTGCAAATACGGCACTTATCTGTAATGTGCGATTCCCCGAGGCACTTGAGACAGGAGTCGTGGGGATCTCCTGTAGGTGTTGGCTTGTGGCAGGCTGAGCAAGGTGTGAATCCCGGTGAACCGGGCATGGGCCCCGGCACCAGGTGCGGGGAAGGGGCTAATGCCCAAACCCCACTTAACTATATACACTAACTATCTAAAGAACTATCAAACTAACTGTAATTATATAAATTCCAACTATGTGCAACAAAGATATCGAAGAAACTACAAGTAGCTAGGGAATTGGAGGTCAGCTAAGCCGCGCTCCACTGTTCCAACGACCGACATGGGCGGTAAGAAGGAACTGAAGGGTGGCTGGGTCGGCAGGGGTATATATCTGGCACCATGGTGGCGCCACTCCAGGGGGCGACCCAGCCGACCCACCGAGTGTTGCTAGCATAAAAATCTTCTGCCGAACGTGCACGTGGCGCGTGCACACCTAACTGGAATGGATGTGAGCAAGCAATTGAGGAAGAATAGCTGAGAACTTCAAAATTGGTTGGTAACAGACTGCAAAACCCCCACTCCACCCCTTCTAAGAGGCCCCGCCTCTTCCTACCCTTTCCCTGCCCCCATTCCAACCCCTTCGCCAAAGTCCCCGCTCCAACTCCACCGCCTCCCTGTCCCTATTCCAACCTGTTACCCAAATTCCCGCCCCAGCTCCACCTCTTCTCTGCCTCCTCCCCTGAGCGTGCCGCCCCCTCACTCCCCCCTCCCTCCTTTAAAGCAGTAAGCGCTGCCAAACAGCTGTTTGGTGACGGGAAGCGCTTGGAGGTAGGCAGAGGACTGGGGATGCGGTGCCCTAGGGGGTGGAAGGAGAGTTTGGCAGCCACAGAAAATAACTCCGGGGTGGGGGAGGCATGGAGCTTGGCTGGCTGCAGGAAATAACTCGGCCTGCGTGTTTGAGACGCCTAATCTAAAATAGCTAACAAACTACTAAACTATTTACAGTGAACTCTAGATAGAGAACCACTAAGGCAGGCCTGCACAACTCGGAAAGCGGTGAGGGCCATGTTACTCCAAAGAAAACAGCTGAGGACCGAACCCCCCTCTCCAGCGCCGCTGAAATAACACCATCCCCCGCCCCCTTAAACACAACACCCTCCCCGCCCCAGTCCTACCTGCATCGCAGAAACAAACCCTCCTTGTCCAGCGCCGCCTTGCCGAAACAGCTGTGAGCCGAAAATGAAGGGTTGGGGGAGGGGGTGATACTTTATTAAGAATTTTTCAATTAAAGCAAACCATTTTTTAAATTATTTTAATTTTTTTTATAACTCATGGAAAAATGAAAAACACCTGTTCCATTGAAAGAGAACATTTGTACTTTTCTTAATCACCTTGCAAATTTAATGAGAGAGATTACATCTTTTTTTGGCAACAAGCTTGTCATATTCAGGGGTCATACTTGAAGTGGATATTTTCTTAATGTCTTCCAAATGGTCGTCAGTCAGAGAAGAATGTTGCTTGTTTTTATTCATGTTCATGATGGAAAATGTTTGTTCACATTTGTAAGTGCTTCCAAAAATGCTGAACGTTTTCAGTGCAACTTCGATAAGATTCTTATATTTTTATCGTCCAGACTTTTGTAGACGTCTCGCAGGCTGCTTTCTCTGTGCTTATTTCAGTAAATTGCCAAACACTGAAGTTTAGTAACCTCCAACTGCAAATCTAGTGGCACTTCCTCTGGATCCAGCTTAAACTGGACGTCGTCTTCTTTAGACAAAGTAAGTCTTCTGTCAAATTCTTTAATCAAAAGATTGACGTGCTTTGCGTATTTTTCTCCTAACTCGGCGTGTTTGTGCTGAGGGATACGCTGTGCACAAGTGGGAAAGTGACACATTTCACCTTTTGACAGCTGACTTCTGAAAAGTTCCAACTTCATTTTGAAAGCTTTCACTGCTGCACACATTGAAATATAAGTTGATTTTTTTTCCCTGAAGTTGAATGTTGAGATCATTCAGGTGTGCTGTAATATCACAAAAGAAAAAATCTTGATTCCAGGACTCGTTTTCAAGCTCTGGGAATTTTATTGGCCCATTTTCTAGGAATTTTGCTATCTCCTCTTTCAAAGCAATGAAATGCTGGAGCACTCTTCCTCGACTCAACCACCTCACTTCTGTATGGTAGATTAAGTCGCTGCAGTCGGTGTCTTCCCCTTCAAGAAAGGCTCGAAATGTCCTATGTTTTAGTCCTCTAGAACAGATGTAGTTTACAGTGGAAACTACCACTGACATTACATGCTCAAATTTTAAGACTTTGCCACACAAAACCAAGGGAGGGATAGCTCAGTGGTTTGAGCATTGTCCTGCTAAACCCGGGGTTGTGAGTTCAATCCTTGAGGGGGCCACTTAAGGATCTGGGGCAAAAATCAGTACTTGGTTGGGGGGAGGGATAGTTCAGTGTTTTGTGGATTGACCTGCTAAACCCAGGGTTTGTGAGTTCAATCCTGGAGGGAGCTATTTAGGGAACAGGGGTGTAAAAAAAACAAACTACCTAGGGATTTGTCCTGCTTTGGGCAGGGGGTTGGACTAGATGATCTCCTGAGGTCCCTTCCAACCCTGATAGTCTATGTCTGCGTTAAATGCAGTGATGTTTGGTTCTTTGTCTCCTGATAAATTCTTCAAGAAGAGTAACTGCTCCAACATTTTTTTCCACACATAGCTGGAGCACCATCAGTACAAATGGCCACCAAGTTTGTGAAATCTAATCCCGACTTATCATTCATTGACTTTATCACTTGAGATTTCTTTTCCAGTTCTGCTCGATGACGGGTCGCGCATGCCACCAAGTTCTTCAGTAATTTCAATGTTTTTATCAATACCTCTAATAAAGATAAGAAGTTGGGCTGAGTCTTTTAAATCGATGCTTTCATCCATAGCTAGAGAGTAAAAGCAGAATTCACTGACTCTCTGCTTTAACTGATCACTTAGATTGGTAGAAATGTCACCTATTCTCTGTACAGTCATGCGCGATAGACTGACATTCTCAAATATTCCCCTCTTTTCTGGACATAACTCAGATACAGCAATCAACATACACTTTTTTAAAAACTCGCCTTCTGTGAAGCATCTCCCAGCAGCAGCAATTTCCTTAGAAATTTGAAAGCTTACTTTAGTAACCGTGTCGTTCTCAGTGCTCACTTTCTTGATAATTTGCTGTTCTCCACTAAGGTTTTTTGCTAAACTTGCTGCTTTAATTATTTTTTCATTTGGGTTCAATTTAGCGAGATTGGGATGTTTAGTTTCAAAGTGCCGCCGAAGGTTGTATTGTTTCATAACGGCTAACGTTTCATGACATGTGAGATGCAGTATTTTGTCTTTGGAAACAGTACATAAGTAGTTATTTGTCCATTTAGTGTTGAAAACTGTGCTCTGATTCTATTTTTCTCTTTTTCACTCATGGTAGCCATTATGAAGCTCAAGATTTTGTTGAATAAATTCACGCACAAGGGAAACACAGTCACACACAAAGGCCTTGGCTACACTGGCGCTTTACAGCACTGCAACTTTCTCGCTCAGGGGTGTGAAAAAAACACTCACCTGAGTGCTGCTCCCAGCGCTGAAAGCTACACCCGTAGAGGATGTGGAGTACGCGCAGCGCCGGGAGAGCTCTCTCCCAGCGCTGGTGCTGCGACCACACTCGCACTTCAAAGCGCTGCCGCGGCAGTACTTTGAAGTTTTGAGTGTAGCCAAGCCCAAAGAGAAGAGCTATCTCACAGCACGTGGCACACTAGCAAGGCATTGACGGTGTGTGGAAGCCTGTAGAGGTGGAAAGAAACGGCACCCATAGGGTGACCAGATCACAGCAGTAAAATAGGACGCGTCCCCTCCCTGCTCGACCCCACCATCACACTCCTCTTCAACCCCCTCAGGGATCACTGTATTACTGAATACAGCAGTACCGACAGTTAAAATACTGAAAATGGATGCCTCCCTCTAGCCACCAACTCGCCGCTCCCCTCCTCACCCCCCCCCGCCAAGTATAAAGCCTCGCTGCTACTGCCTGCCCACCCACTTGGTTCATCATCCCCCATGAAATAAGGGGAGTGGAAAAGGGGGACAATCTGAAGGGATTTATGGGGCTATGAACTAAGCTGGGGAGGGGGAAGGGGGGCAGTGTGAAGGGATTGGATGTGACTATCCAGCACACAAACACCGGGGCCGCAGGGAGCCCTGGCCGTTAGGGCGGTTGGGTTGGAGCGCGGCACACGCGCAGGGCTGTGAGGTGCCCCCCCCGCCCCTGGGGACGAACCCAGAATCAGTGCAAGGATAGTCTGTGCTGTAGGCGAAACTTTCACCTTGTGCCCCCGACCATCGGTTCATTGAGGGCCAAATCCCAACGAGCCTTTCTAGACCCTGAGTTCCATTCCTCCTGCTCCCTGACTGTCCCCCGGGACTCCCCTCGCCGCCACGCCGCTCCAGCCGCTGGCTCCACGTGGATCCAACCAAACAAGCTGCCGAGCACAAACCCCCTCTCCTGCAGAGTGCTGCAAAGAGGTGCAGAGGCGGGGGACGCGGGGGAGGGATTCTGTCTGCCGGAGGCCAATGGGAGCAGCTACATCAGGCCTAGGCGCCCAGTCGGCGCGCCACACTCTGTGTGCGGGATTTTTCCTCCCTGCCCCTGATGGTTGCACCGCCCCTGGGCGTACCCAACAGCCCCACCCCGCTGCTTGCCCGTGGGCTGCACAGTGAGCCCACGCAGGCTGCATGCGGTCCGTGGGCCGCATGTTGTGCAGGCTTGCATTAAAGGAAGCAATTGCCTGAGCTACCAAAGGCTCCAGCAACTGTCACGGGTGGTAAGAAGCAGGGCAGGGTCAGCAGGCACTATGAGCATGCTGCGCCAGAGGATGCTAGAGCTGACCCAACAGATAGCGAGCGCTAAGGGAGAAATTTCGGGCAGTTGTGCTCAGGATGCAAAAATAACTGCATTGCAATGGTTGTATGCAGGCACTTGAACCTTCCATCTCTCTTGTGGGATTTGTGGGATGTATTTCCCCATGCTATTTAAAAAAACCCAGAGATTGCTTAATACAGTCTCTATATAAATGGAATTCAGACAATTGTTGGTATATATTAATTAAATTATTGGTATCTATTATTTTTAGGCCACTTTTATTACTTTGCTGTAACATCATGATAGATCTTAGCTACTCTTGGTAAACTGAAAGAAAACATGGAGAAGTTCTCTATTAAGGCAGTAGCAGCAGAAGTGCTGTATGACGATGGTTTTCAGTCCTACTGCACCATCTGCTGCCAGCAGCACCCAGGACACAGTGCCGGTGAGCTGAGCTGAGCGGGCTGCACGCTTGCCGTGGTATGGCATCGGCGCGGAAAAAAGGCATGGAACGATTGTCTGCCATTGCTTTCACGGACTGATGGACCCCAAACCACCCATGAGAATGTTTTTGCCCCATCTGGCACTGGGAGCTTAACCCAGAATTCCAGCGTGTGGCGGAGATGCGGGAACTCTGGGATAGCTACCCACAATGCACCACTCCGTAAGTCAATGCTGGCCACGGTGGTGAGGATGCTCTCTGCTGATTTAATGCTCTTAGTGTGGACTTATGCAATTGACTATATAAAATCAATTTCTAAAAGTTGACTTCTATAAAATTGACCTAATTTAGTAGTGTAGACATACCCTGAGAGATTTAGTGTTTTCTTGCAAATTACCACAGTCTGGTTCTTCTGCACATTCAATCCTGATGGCAACAAAGTCCATTTTACCCACTCCTGGTATTGTGGCAGTGGGTCCCGCGGCAGCCGTGGGATCCCAGTCCTGTTGCAGGGTTGTAAATGGGACCTGACTGGTGCTTGGGTTCGAGGTATAACAGTCTGTTTCCCTGTGCCCACGTAGTTCCTGTGATGTCAGCTGAGCTCCTGCAGGTCCCAGCCTGCTGTGTAGTGTGTGGAAAGTGCAGTGGTCTCGCGGCACATGCGCAGGTCACTGTCTGTAGTGTAGATCCTCAGCTCATGCCAGTGTGTTGCCCCTCCCCAATAGCCTTTAAAATACTGCTTCTACACCATGAAACTGGGTGTCTGTTTGGCTGTGCGTAACGAGGGCTTTGACGTGGTGTAGTTGAACGGATGTGTTACAGAGGGTTGCTGAAATGTGCTGCTGATGAATTCGTTCAGTCTGCGGTGAACCTTGTTGCTTTGTATGGAATGTGCTTTGGCTTTCCTCTTTCCTGTCCACTGTGGTTTACCTGTCTGTCCTTTGACAGTGAGCTCTCTTCAGGGCAGGGCCCAACCCATTTTGTATGTCTGGAAAGTGCCTCTCCATTGTGAGCACTGCTGTAAGCAAATGTTGACGTCCATTGTTATACTACATTGCTGTTCACAGCAGCCCAATTTCAGAACACCATGAGTAAGAGTTCACTGGGAAGGGATAATCTTGTAATCAAAAATATCTGGACTACTCTTGAACTGGGAGGATGTGGCGGGGCGACGACTCACCGGCGCGGTGCCTCCTGCTGGCCGTCTCGGGAATTAGCTCTTTCAAGCCCAGTGCGCCCTCTGCAGGCCGGTGTCTGCCTGTGACTGGCTAGCCAACTACAGGGTAGGGTTCTTGGGAGGCTACAGGCCTACCCAGAGTGCTCTGCAAGAACGAGGCCCACACACACTGTGAGTTATTGGCTTTAATGAAGGTAAAGTGACACACCCGCAACGGGGACTCTTGGCGTTGCTGTCACGGAGGCGGGGAACCTAGCGCACTGAAGCTCGGCCTGGTATGGAGTCCAAAGGCGGGACCGGGACCATGCAGCTATATATACAAAACCAAGAAGCAACTCATACATAAATAAGTAGGGACTTTCCACAGGCCATGTCCGCTCCTTGGCCAAAAGCCATGCAAAGCGGTTCAAACCAGTTAAAAGCGGGTTATAACTGGCATGCCGTGTCCTACAGTAACTGGCTACCGGGAAAGCGGAAATACCCTAGCTAGGCCGTAACACAATCTTCCGTGGTTCCCTACATTCTTAATATTTCAGATCCCTGATGTAAAATAGCCAAACTGCGTGTCTGAACCTGAGTCCATGTGGTTTCAGTCAGCTGGCTAATTTGTTTATTTTCCTGCATTAGTTTGTACAGATTTGTCCAATTCACCCCCAAAGCGAAGTTAAAGTCCAGAATATTACTGGTATCCAGTGTGTTAGTTCTTTTATCCTCATGAGTTGGGAAGTAATAGGTTAGGATGGGAGTTTTTAACATAGTTATAGTACACATACACTGTTTTACTGGCGGTTCTGAGATGTATTTGTCCTGCCATACAAGCTTCTCTAATTCAATGGCACCGACGCAACTTTTCCTATCAAAATACGCTCTTGTGGTACTGTTATCTAGTTCATCCCAGTAACAAGTTGTCAAACTTCTGTGTTGTAAGGCGCAGGGCTCTTCTAATTTTGGTAAGGTAGGACATACCCATTGTTGTGCAATCCACCTGGAACACAAGCGATGGTCTATGATTTCCCCTTGTTCGTTCAAATATGTTCCCACCAATCGAGGGGCCCAAGGATGTCTGCCTTGGAGAACTGGGAGGGCTGTGAAGGGCCACAGAGTAAGTTTATATTTGTGGGGTTGGACCCGTATTACTTGTATAGTGATGTGCCCCATGAGGGTCGATTTGTATACCTTTGATTCCAGGGCCTTGTACCATCCAGAAACAAAAGGGAGGAAAAGGTTATTTTTATGTCTTGTCAGCAGAGGAGTTAAGACTGTCATATCTTTAGCTCATACCCAGTCCATTTCCTTTTCTGTTAGCATAATAGCTAATATTTGTTGTTTGGAACACCACAAAGCTAATGCTGTTTTGTTCGTTATGTCCCTCATGGTGGCATATTGAGCCCATAATGCCTGGTTAACATGTTCCCAAGTATGCCATTGCAAGTTCATTGTGTCTACCCCAGTTTGCACCAGTTTGGGTCCTGGTTTAAAGGGTGGGAATGTATGGTATCCAGAGAGGACAGGGTGACGATGATTGTAATCTGTTACAGGCTGGGTAGGTGAGTTAACCTCAAATATACAGTCATGGTCACAGGGTGTGATATTTACCCAGACATGTAATGTAAGTAGTTCAAAGGGTCCATGTAACGTATGGTTAGATATTGATACAATTTGGATCTGGTTTCCAGTGGTAAAATTAAACCACTGGATCCCCCAGTGCGCACTGGATGTTCCCAGGGTGAATAACTGTGCCAGGAATCCCCAAAATAGTAACATTTTTGTTATGTCCTTCAATCAGCTTCCACTGGTGTTCCCCTGTAAATGCTTGCGCAGTTTGTGAGAGGGAAATAAAATGGTTGATTAGTTTATGATACCAGTATCCCGGTTGGAGGCAATCAGCTGGAGCTCTCCAGATTCGTTATATGGGATTCGATGACAGTGATACCTACAAGGGACAAAGCACATGCTATTAAGAAAACAATTTGATCTGGGACATAGGAGGCAGGTTATGTACATTTGCGGTGCTTAGGCCCCAGGAATATTCAGGGCTGGGGGCCCTGCTCCAGCCATATTTGGAGCTGGGTCTCTCCCCCGGCTCTGCCTGGATCGGGCCCTGGCCCCCGCGGGTCTCTCCCCCGCCGCCGCGTTCCTGCCTGGAGCAGGTCCCAGCCCCTGCCTGCCACCCCTCCCTCTGCATGTCCCCCCCCCTGCCGTGCCGCGTCCCTGCCTGACAGAAAGCAGCGCACGCCTCTCCCCTGCCTGCTCCTGCTGCCGGAGTAGAGTGATTCCTGGCAGAACTGCTGTCTGCTGCCCCAGGGTCCTAGTGCCTGCCCACCACTAATGGCAAGGCAGGCTGCCCTTATCCTGCCCTAATCCTGAGCCTCTCCAACGCCCCAAACCCTTAGCCCCAGCCAGAGCCCTCATCCCCCTGCACCCTAATCCTCAGCCCCAGCCAGAGCCCTCATCCCTCTGCACCCTAATCCTCAATCTCAGCCAGAGCCCTCATCCCCCTGCACCCTAATCCTCATCCTCAGGCAGAGCCCTCATCCCCCCGCACCCTAATCCTCAGCCCCACAGCCCTCACTCCACACCCCAACCCTCTGCCCTGAGCCCCCTCCTGCATCATGAACCCCTCAACACCAGCTAGAGCCCTCATCCCCCCACACTCTAATCCTCAGCCCCAGCCCTGAGCCCCCTCCTGCATCGTGAATCCCTCATCCTCAGTCCCACAGCCCTCACCCCTGCACTCCCTCCTATCCCCAAACTCCCTCCCAGAGGGTGCACCCTCTCCCTTTCCCACCTCCAAACTCCCTCCCAGAGCCTGCACCTCTCACCCCTTCCTATGCTCCCACCCCCAGCCCAGAGCCTGCACCCAAACTCCGTTCCAAAGCCTGTACCCCTCACCCCCTCCTGCGCACCTACCCCCCTGCCCCAGCCCAGAGCCTGCAGCCAAACTCCATCCCAAATCCTGCACCCTGCACCCCTCCTGCACCCTAATCCCAAACCCAGGATCTGCACCCCAGACCTCCCCCCACCCAAACTTCCTCCCAGCGCCTTAGGCAGGTGGGGGCGGAGTTGGGGGGCGGGTTCTGGATACCACCAAAATTTCTACAAATTTGTCACCTATGACCTGGGATACATGGACCCATTTGAGTTTCCCATCTTTCTCAGTGCGGTACCAGAGGGCTGAGACGGTCACTATGGAATATGGCCCTACCCATTTAGATTCTAAGGTGTGAGCTTTCTTACCCAATTTTAAATACATTACCCGATCTCCAACTTCCCATAAAGTGGGGTCATTGGTTCTTTGTTTTTGCCTTTTTTTGTCTTTGAATTTTCTCATTCATATGTTCAATAGCCTGATGGATCCTGTACTGTAATGTGGTTTTATCCTCTTGTAATTGTTTTAGCCATTGGAAATAATCATTCTGGGTGGCTGTAGGATGATCCTTTGAGTGTATAGTAAAATGTTCAGGATCAATCGTTAACTTCAGTGGTTGTCCAAAAAGAATTTGGTGTGGCTGGATCTTAGTTCTTAGCCTGTCACTACTGCGAATGGCAGCTAAGATTAGAGGGAGTTTCTCAGGCCAGTCCTTACCAGTATGGTTTACTACTTTTCGCAGTACCTCTTTAATAGGGCGATTCATCCTTTCCACCTGGCCACAGGACTGGGGTCAGTATGGAATGTGGAATTTCTGGGTGATCCCTAGGGCTTGTAACATCATTGTGAAAATTTGCCCCACAAATGCACTTCCATTATCTGAGTCTATAACCTCAGGGGTTCCATATCTGCACACCACTTCAGTGAAGAGCTTTTTAGCTGCAGTCCTAGCACTGTTATCCCTAGTGGGGAATGCTTCCGCCCATCCTGAAAATGAATCTATAATAACCAACAAATATTGGAATCCTCCTTTACTTCTAGGCAACTTATCAATAAAATCTATCTGTGTTCTGTGCCATGGTCCCAACCGTCTCTGGTGCATCATTGGTTGCCAGTGTGGGGGATGAGCTTTGTCCTTTGCACAGTGCACACAATTTTGCACCCATGTGTGATGGACTAGGGGCTGTCTGTGTGGGGAATGGGAGAGCAGGGGAGGACTTTAGGGGATGGGCGATACCGGAGCCTGTAACCTGAGCTAGGTAAGGGAGGGGAAAGATCAACACCTTTGCCCGGGAAGGATGAAAAAGGAAGGGAGTGGGAGGAGGGAAGCAGTTTTGAGTTTGGGCTTGGGGCTGTGTGGGCGGAATTCAGGGGATCCTAGCTAGGATCAAAGCACCCTGAAAGCCCAGAAGGATTCGATGGAGGGGTCCTGACTGTGCCTGCAAGCCCTGCTGTAACCTGTGTTCCTGTTGTCCAATAAACCTTCAGTTTTACTGGCTGGCTGAAAGTCACTGTGGGTCCCAGGAAGAGGGGTGCAGGACCGGACTCCCCCACACTCCGTGACACCATGTTTTTACATTATCCTCCACCCCTTCCCAGTCTGCTACCTGCCTTAGCCTTCTTAAGGTCCCTTCTGTCCCCTCATGCATGACCTGATGTGCCATGCTAATCAGCTCCTGCCGTTCCGTTTTTCCAGGAGTTCGGCTGCAATGATTACTTACATCGCTAGATAGCAGCAGAGTATCAGAAATGAGCTCGCTAGCGTGGTTCTGGCTTCTAGTTACAACCGCTATGTTATGCTGCCGGGCGATAGCATCGGCTCAGCTGTTCCCATGGCTTCAGCACTGAGCTCTCTGCTGTGGGCTTTAACGTGCCGAATTTTTAACTGATTGGGGTTTCTTGTCACCCAAGCATGGATCCATCTCCATTTGTCTAGGTACGCTATCTCCTTCCCATCTGCTCCCTCCCAATTATTCCGTTGCCAGTCAAACATCCAGTCCTGTCTAAACATCCAATCCTGTCTGCCTTTCACGCCAAAATCACTGTCTGCCTAGATGTAGAGTGGTCTGGGAGAGGTTTCATGTAACTTTAACACTTGGTATATGGTGTGGAGCTCCACATGTTGCGCTGAGCCATGATCCAAATACCCTTGAATCACTTCCTCCTCTAGGTTTAGGGCAGCATACTTAATACACCGTTTCCCTTTAGCTACTACCGAGCTGCCATCAGTAAACCAGATACGCTTCTCCTGCCCTGCTGTGGCTAAATCCCTTAAGAGGGGTGCCTCCGCCAGTGCAGTTCTTTGTTCTAAAGTAACCTTGTGACATTCACGCTTAGTCCCTTTTTCAATTAAAGCCTGAGTCAATAAATCAGGTTTAGATACTGTTTCGGTAACGACCCCTCTATTGACCAGGATGAGAGTCCATTGAGCCACCCGTGTATTGGAGACCTTACTCCCGATCAGTTTGCCAGATAAGATATATTATGAGTACTTTGCATTGTGATAGGTGCTGTGCTCGTGAGAGGTTCAAAGGACTGGATTGCCCAAACAGCTGCTAAACATTCACACTCACAAGGATCAGAATTCAACTCAGCACCTTGAAGTTTTTTAGAATCGTGCTACCGGCACTAGTTTGCCTTCCTCGTTGTTTTGCAAGAGAGTAGCTGCTAATGCAACCTCATTTGCAGCTAGTCTGATAACGAAGGGCTTTGATTCATCAGGGAAGCGTAAAGCGGGGGCTGTGACAGCCTTTTGCTTTAAGGTATTTTAAGGCGGACTCTTGTTCTGATCCCCATTCCCATTGTGTCTTTTTCTTTAATAACTTCCATAAGGGAAGTGTGATTTCTGCATCCATAAGGGAAGTGTGATTTCTGCATATTTATAGATATGTGGCCGTAGGAAATTGAACCCACCCAGCAGAACTCTTTAAGAGTGCACATCCGTAGGGGCAGACATATCCAGTAATGCTTTCACCTTGCGCTGATCCACTTGCCTCCCCTCCTTCCCGATCACTATACCAAAGTAAGTGACCTGTGGTTGCGCCAATTGTGCTTTTTCTAAATTTAACTTAAACCCTGTTTCTTGGATTAATGTCAAAACATTTTCAGTGGAAGGCAGAAATAGCTGCCAAATGCACCTTTGTAGAAGAGACCGCCAGACCCTGCTCTTTCAGGGACCATAGGTAATCCAAGACAGTGGGGACAGATACCTGTCCAGGGACTAAGTTATTCTGAGCGCACCAGCAGGAGAAACACTTCCACTTGGCGAGATATGTCGTCCTCGTGGAAGGCTTCCTACTGCCCAAGAGCACCTGTTGAACCGAGGCAGAGCAACACAACTCAGACTGGCTCAACCACACAGCAGCCATGCCGTGAGATGAAGGGATTGCAGGTCCGGATGGTGAAGCCTGCTGAAGTCCTGTGTTATGAGGTCCGGCCAGAGTGGCAGGGGGATCGGGTCTGCCACTGAGAGGTTGAACAACAGGGTATACCAATGCTGCCTCAGCCATGCTGGAGCAATGAGGATCAGGTGGGCTCTGTCCCTGCGGAGCTTGAGTAGGACTCTGTGGACGAGCGGAAACGGTGGGAAGGCATAGTGTAGGTGCCTCTTCCATGGGATCAGGAATGCGTCTGAGGGCTTGTCTACATCACAAAGTTGCAGCGCTGGTGAGGGAGTTACATCGCTGCAACTTAGGAGGTGTACACATCTGCAGGGCATTACCAGCGCTGCAACTCCCTGTTTGCAGCGCTGGCCGTACTCCCGTTTTGTCTCAGGTGTAGAGGATCCAGCGCTGGTGATCCAGCGCTGGTAATCAGGTGTAGACACTTACCAGTGCTTTTCTTGACCTCCGTGGAATAAGCAGGTATCCCAGCATACCTGAGGATACCTCTCTGGTAATCAAGAAAACTCCTCTGCCCTGTGCTCACCTGACCCCTCCTTTAAATGCCCCGGGAAATTTCAAAAATCACCTTCCTGTTTGCTCAGCCAGGCGTGGAGTGCAATTAATCAATCAATCATTCAGCGAGCCCCAGCATGGACCAATGCAGAGCTGCAGGATCTAATTAGTGTGTGGGGAGATGAGGCTATTCAAACACAGCTGCACTCCAGAAGGAGAAACTATGATACCTATGGTCAGATATCGCAGTCCATGATGAGAAGGGGCCACGAACGGGACGCCTTGCAATGCAGAGTCAAAATTAAGGAGCTGAGGAGTGCATACTGCAAAGCCCGTGAGGGAAATCGACGCTCAGGAGCTGCCCCCACAACCTGCAGGTTTTACAAGGAGCTGGATGCCATACTTGGGTGTGACCCCACCGTGAATCCTAGGAGCACGATGGAGAGTTCAGAGCAGGGAGAAGTGGGGGATGGTGTAGAGGATGAATACAGTGATGCTACTGGCGTGGAGGGAGACACCCCGGAGTCTCAGGACACAGGCAGCCAGGAGCTCTTCTCCAGCCCTGAGGAGACAAGCCAGTCGCAGCAGCTGAAAGCGGACGTTGAGGAGGAAGCTGAGGATCGTGCTCGTGGTAAGTAGATTGCAATGTTTTGGGAGAGGAGGATTTTGGTTATGGCTGCCCATGCATGCCTAAACGTGGAATAGCCCATTGATGTGATCTATGACGTCTGTGTAATCTGCCTCAGTAATCTCTTGAAAAGTTGCAGCTAGAGCTTGGGCAATGTGCTTTCTCAAGTTTATAGGGAGAGCCACCGTGGTCCCTGTCCCGGTCAGGCTAACTCGTCCGATCCACTGTGCAGCGAGGGGTGGGGGGACCATGGCTGCACACAGGCAAGCTGCATAGGGGCCAGGGCGGTATCCACATTCCTGTAGAAGACCCTCCCTCTTTTCCCAGGTAACACGCAGCAGTGATATGTCTGGCAGTACGAAAGCCTGTTGATAGTTTAGGGATAATTGAGGGCAGGGAGCCAGATTTACGGCTCCCAAGCCCAAGGCGCTCTGTTCCCCCCCCCTTCCCAGCACGTAGGCATCCACGCGGTGTGATCTGCTGTTCCCCCAGCCACCAGTCCAAGCAGGCACTCAGCCCCGCGGTGTGCTCTGTTGTTTCCCCAGCCCCCCTTCCAAGCAGGCACCCTGCCCCGCGGTGTGCTCTGTTGTTTCCCCAGCCCCCCTTCCAAGCAGGCACCCTGCCCCACGGTGTGCTCTGCTGTTCCCCCAGCCACCAGTCCAAGCAGGCACCCTGCCCCGCGGTGTGCTCTGTTGTTCCCCCAGCCACCAGTCCAAGCAGGCACTCAGCCCCGCGGTGTGATCTGTTGTTCCCCCAGCCCCCCTTCCAAGCAGGCACCCTGCCCCGCGGTGTGCTCTGTTGTTCCCCCAGCCCCCCTTCCAAGCAGGCACTCAGCCCCGCGGTGTGCTCTGTTGTTTCCCCAGCCCCCCTTCCAAGCAGGCACTCAGCCCCGCGTTGTGCTCTGTTGTTCCCCCAGCCCCCCTTCCAAGCAGGCACCCTGCCCCGCGGTGTGCTCTGTTGTTTCCCCAGCCCTCCCTCCAAGCCTGCACCCTGCCCCGCGGTGTGCTCTGCTGTTCCCCCAGCCACCAGTCCAAGCAGGCACTCAGCCCCGCGGTGTGCTCTGTTGTTTCCCCAGCCCCCCTTCCAAGCAGGCACCCTGCCCCGCGGTGTGCTCTGTTGTTCCCCCAACCCCCCTTCCAAGCAGGCACCCTGCCCCGCGGTGTGCTCTGTTGTTCCCCCAGCCCCCCTTCCAAGCAGGCACTCAGCCCCGCGGTGTGCTCTGCTGTTCCCCCAGCCACCAGTCCAAGCAGGCACCCTGCCCCACGGTGTGCTCTGTTGATTCCCCAGCCCCCCCTCCAAGCAGGCACCCTGCCCCGCGGTGTGATCTGTTGTTTCCCCAGCTCTCCCTCCAAGCAGGCACCCTGCCCCGCGGTGTGCTCTGTTGTTCCCCCAGCCACCAGTCCAAGCAGGCACTCAGCCCCGCGGTGTGATCTGTTGTTCCCCCAGCCCCCCTTCGAAGCAGGCACCCTGCCCCGCGGTGTGCTCTGTTGTTTCCCCAGCCACCAGTCGAAGCAGGCACTCAGCCCCGCCGTGTGCTCTGTTGTTTCCCCAGCCCCCCTTCCAAGCAGGCACCCTGCCCCGTGGTGTGCTCTGCTGTTCCCCCAGCCACCAGTCCAAGCAGGCACTCAGCCCCGCGGTGTGCTCTGTTGTTTCCCCAGCCCCCCTTCCAAGCAGGCACCCTGCCCCGTGGTGTGCTCTGTTGTTTCCCCAGCCCTCCTTCCAAGCAGGCACCCTGCCCCGCGGTGTGCTCTGTTGTTTCCCCAGCCCTCCCTCCAAGCAGGCACCCTGCCCCGCGGTGTGCTCTGCTGTTCCCCCAGCCACCAGTCCAAGCAGGCACTCAGCCCCGCGGTGTGCTCTGTTGTTTCCCGAGCCCTCCCTCCAAGCAGGCACCCTGCCCCGCGGTGTGCTCTGTTGTTTCCCCAGCCCCCCTTCCAAGCAGGCACCCTGCCCCGCGGTGTGATCTGTTGTTCCCCCAGCCACCAGTCCAAGCAGGAACCAAGGCATCCCACTAACATGGGAGAAATTTTAGCAAAAGTACTCACCCCATTGCTCGCCATGACTTAGCTTTCTTGACCTCTACAGTGTTATGTGAGGTATGTGAGAGGGATGCTACCTAAAGTTTCAAATGTCCTTCAAAATTTGATAATAAACAATGATGCCCCTGTGTATTACATATTTCTATCTCTATTTTTTCTAGGGAACTTGAATAATGCAGCTGTATCACCAGCTTCACGTAGATTACAGAACTTGAGGCGCAATCCTAGGAAATCAAAAGAGGAATTGATCAAGACCGTTCTGAACCACTACAACAGGGAAAGTAGGAAGACTGAGGAATGGAGAAATACTGTACATGAATGGAGGCAGAGAGAAAGCAGGAGAAAGGAATTGTCTGCCAAAAAAATAGCCAGGCAGATGATGAGCCTCCTGTCTCGCCAAACCAAGTCTTTTGAGTCTCTTGTAGCCTTGCAGACCAATATATACCGTGATAACCCACAGCCTTCCCAAAGCACTCTTCCTTGTCCCCCTGTATATCCTCAAAACAGCTTTCTGCAGCAGCCAGTTCCTTATTATCACCAGCTGCCCCCAACACCTATAAGATCACCTACTAACCAAGATATCTATAATTCTTACCCAGTGCACTCCACCCCCATCATTCTGCAGCAAAGTAATGGTGACTTGCAGCAGACAGTGACAATTGAGTAAAATAGAACATATTAAAACCTCTTAATGTACTGTGAACCACCCATACCCCCTTGCATGTTTTTTACTGTATGATAAATAAAAGTTTTTGGTTTGTATTTCTTTCAATACGTTTCATTGTTGCTAGAAATGGTAAATTATACACAGCAAGGTACAGCAAAGCACAACACATGCATCAAACATTACTGCTGGCTCTCAGCATCAAATTGCTCCCTTAAAGCATCCCTAATCCTTGAAGCCCTTTCGTGGGCCTCCCTATTAGCCCTGCTCTCTGACTGAGCAAACTCATTCTCCAAGCGTCTAACCTCGGAGGTCCGTTCCTCACTGAACCTTTCACCCTTCCCTTCACAAATATTATGGAGGGTGCAGCACGCGGATATAACAGCGGTTATGCTGCTTTCCATCAAATCTAGCTTCCCATAGAGACTGCGCCAGCGAGCTTTCAAACGGCCAAAAGCACGGTCCACAGTCATTCTGCACCGGCTCAACCTGTAGTTGAACCATTCCTTGCTCCTGTCAAGCTTCCCTGTATATGGTTTCATGAGCCATGGCATTAATGGGTAAGCGGGGTCTCCAAGAATCACAATGGGCATTTCCACGTCCCCTACTGTTATCTTGTGATCTGGGAAAAAGGTCCCGGCCCTAAGCCTCCTGAACAGGGCACTGTTCCTAAATATGCGTGCATCGTGCACCTTTCCAGGCCATCCAGAGTAAATGTCAGTGAAATGCCCACGGTGATCCACAAGCGCTTGCAGAACCACGGAGAAGTACCCCTTGCGATTAACATACTCTGATGCCAGGTGGGGTGGAGAGATAATAGGAATATGCGTCCCATCTACTGCCCCTCCACAGTTAGGGAACCCCATTTCTGCAAAGCCATCTAAAATGTCCTGCACATTCCCAAGAGTCACGATTCTTCTTGTCAGTGTTCAATTAATGGCCCTGCAAACTTGCATCAGCACCATTCCAACGGTGGACTTTCCCACTCCGAACTGGTTCGCCACCGATCGGAAACAGTCTGGAGTTGCCAGCTTCCAGATTGCAATAGCCACCCGCTTCTCCACAGAAAGGGCATCTCTAAATCTCGTGTTCATGCGCCGCAGGTTGGGGGCGAGATCATCACAAAGTGCCATGAAAGTGGCTTTCCTCATACGAAAGTTCTGCAGCCACTGCTCGTCATCCCATGATTGCAGGACGATGTGATCCCACCACTCAGTGCTGGTTTCCCGAGCCCAAACGCGCCGGTCCACGGAGCAGAGCACGTCTGTTACTGCCACTAGCAATGTACTGTCTGCACATTGATGCGATTCATTATCATCGTCTGACTCCTCAATGTCACTCTCACTCACATTTAGCAGCTGAAAGAATAGCTCCACAGCCAGGCGAGATGTGCTGGCAATAGTCATTAGTAAGGTATTCAGTAGCTGAGGATCCATTTTTGAAAGATAATGCAGAAAAAGCGCTGTACAGTCACAATGCTGCCACACTGCTCCGCATGTGTACCAAAGCAACGCTGGCCGTTGGAACAGGAATAGGAAGCGGAAAGACAATCACACTTCCTTCCCCTTCCCACAAGCCTCAGCGCCGCTATGGGACGAGGTGCTCTGTGGGATAGCCGCCCACAATGCATCACTCCCAACAGCGCTGCAGTGTGGCCACATCTAACAGCACTTGCAGCGCTGCTAGCTGTAAGTGTGGACACTCTGCAGCGCTGGCCCTATACAGCTGTACTAATACAGCTGTAACAACCAGCGCTGCAAAATTGTAGATGTAGACATGGCCTGAGAGGGAGCCCGGGGAGCGTCCTTGGAAGGAGCAGAACACCTGGCATTTCCTGTTCTCTCGAGAGGCAAAGAGGTCTATGTGGGGAAAGCCCCACCTCCGGAAAACAGAATGGATAATGTCCGGGCGTATTGTGAGACAGGAAGGACCTGCTGAGGTGATCTGCCAGAGTGTTCTGGACTCCTGGGAGAAAAGACGCTACCAAATCGATAGAGTGGGCTATGCAAAATTCCCAGAGGTGGATGGCTTCTAAATAGAGGAGAGAGGAGCGTGCTCTGCCCTGCTTGTTTATATAAAACATGGCTGTTGTGTTGTCTGTGAATACTGATACACAACGGCCTTGGAGATGGCCCCGAAACACCTGGCAGGCTAGACGGACTGCTCTCAGCCCACGTCCAGACTACAGCCTAAAATCGATGTGCTTAAAATCGATTTTATAAAGCAGGTTTTATAAAATCGATTTTGTGCATCCACACTAGAGGTGCTTACATCGATGTTGAGCGTCCATTTTCCCTGGCGTCCATCTTTTGCTTGAGCGTTGCACTCTGGGTACCTATCCCACAGTTCCTGCACGGGTCCCTGCCCTTTGGAATTATGGGTTACTAGCCCAGTGCATGATGGGATCAAAGTCCCCGTCCTGGGTGGTTGTGGGTACAGCTTCACCCCCCCCTTCCTGTAAACGCCACACAGTCAGTTCGCGCTGTTTTTACTGGCTGCAGTGAGGGAAACGCCATTTTGCAGCAAGCATGGATCCAGGTCTGCTCTTGTCCTTGATCGCGAATACTGTAAATACTTCACGCATTCTCGTTCTATCACTGCTGACCCATGATGCAGAAATGCAAGAGAGAATGCTTGACTGCGGGGACGACAGCGATGACGAACTGGAGAACGAGTTTTCTGACACCCCGGGCCCCTGCACGTTGGAGCTCCTGACGGTTATGGGTGAGGTTCTACCCGTTCCGCGCCGCTTTTGGGCACGGGAAACAAGCACTGACTGGTGGGACCGCATAGTCCTGCAGGTGTGGGACGATTCGCAGTGGCTGCGGAACTTTCGCATGCGTAAGAGCACTTTCTTTGAACTTTGTGACTCGCTTTCTCCTGTCCTGAAGCGGCATAATACCAGGATGAGACCAGCCCTCACAGTGGAAAAGCGAGTGGCAATAGCCCTCTGGAAGCTTGCAACACCAGACAGCTACCGGTCAGTCGGTAATCAATTTGGAGTGGGCAAATCTACTGTGGGGGCTGCTGTGCTGGAAGTATCCAAAGCAATCATTAAGCTGCTGCTTCGAAAGGTTGTGACTCTGGGAAACGTGCAGACCATTGTGGATGGCTTTGCTTCAATGGGATTCCCTAACTGTGGGGGGGCCATAGATGGAACCCATATCCCTATTTTGGCACCGGAACACCAGGGTGCCCAGTACATAAACCGCAAGGGGTACTTTTCGATGGTGCTGCAAGCCCTGGTGGATCACAAGGGACGTTTCACCAACATCCACGTGGGATGGCCAGGAAGGGTTCACGACGCACGTGTCTTCAGGAGCACTACACTGTTTAAACGGCTGCAGCAAGGGACCTACTTCCCTGACCAGAGAATAACAGTTGGAGATGTCCAAATGCCTATAGTTATCCTTGGGGACCCAGCCTACCCCTTGATGCCCTGGCTAATGAAGCCATACACAGGCAGCCTTGACAGTGCTCAGGAGTTGTTTAATTACAGGCTGAGCAAGTGCAGAATGGTGGTAGAATGTGCATTTGGCAGGCTTAAGGCGAGATGGCGAACGCTTCTTACTCGCTCAGATCTTAGCCAAACCAATATCCCCTTTGTCATTGCTGCTTGCAGTGTGCTCCACAATCTCTGTGAGAGCAAGGGGGAGGCCTTTATAGCGGGGTGGGAGACTGAGGTAAACCACCTGGCCGCTGATTATGCGCAGACAGACACCAGGGCAATTAGAAGTATACACCAGGATGCTGTGCGCATCAGAGAAGCACTGAAAAGTAGCTTCCTCATGGGCCAGGGTACAGTTTGAATGCTGATTTTCCTTTCAATTGATTGCTGCCCTCCCCGTCTATGCGGTGTTGCTGCTGCAAGATACTTTCCCTGCAGCATTCCTCAATTGCTTGCTTAGGTTACTTGCGAGAGCTATCCATTGGAAAACATATAATTCTGTATTTCCCAATTATTACCTACCTCCACCATTAGCTGCTTCCGTCTGCTGCTAGGCACTGTACCTGCAACCTTCCTTAACTGCTTTTTTATTGAAAATAAAGTTACTATTATTTGTTAAAAGAATTGTGTTCTTTATTTAAAATCAGACCCTTTCATCAATCAAGCATCATGCTTGTTGTTACAATAGTGTGCATGAAATTTCATAACTCAGCGTTCTATGGGGGACGGAGCGAGGGAGGTTTGGAGGAAGGGGGAGGGAGGTTGGAAAGAAGAAAGTGCATCAGAGAAGACAGCACAAGAATTCTCATGGACCAGGGTACGGTATGGCTGCTTTCTTTGTTTTCCCTTTATTACCCATATCCCCAATTGTCAAATCCTGATGCTGATAACTAGCTTCCGTGCAGCTTTCCAAAGCTGCTTGCTTTACTTCATTACCAAACTACAGTCACACTGCCTTAATAGCATGACCTGAGAGTAAAAATAGGCAAAGGTGCCATGGGAGAAGTTTGGATCATTAGAGGAGGGAAAAAAACAGGACACAAAGGGCTTTTCAATTTAATGAAAGCCTTCTGGTTGGAGTGTCCGCAGCGGTGGAGGGGGCTGGTGCAGAGAGCCTTCCCCCACGCGTTCTTACACGCCTGGTTCTGGAAGGTGTGGGACAGGGTGAGTACTGAGGGAGGTTATACACGGGCTGTAGGGGCATTCTGAAACCACGGAGCTCTTGCAGCATATCGCGGAGGATGTCAGTCTGATCACGAAGAAGATCCACAGTTGCTGCTCGCCAGCGCTGATCTTCCTGCCACCTGACATCATTTTTGGCGTCCCTCCTGTCTTCGCGTTGACTGGCAGCCTACCTGTACTTTGCGACCAATTGTTTCCAGTCCCCCTGCTGAGCTCTCTCTGTACGGGTTACTGCCATAATTTCGGTGAACATGTCCTCACGCGTCCTCCTTTTCCTCAGTCTTCTTATGATACTCCCCCACGTAGAGGAGAAGCGAGAGGGAGGCTGGAGAAATGTGCAGCTGTGTGTGGGGGGGTGGGGATTGGAAAGAGTGATAAAAGAATCATAAGAGACACATTTCACACAACAATGCATACAGTCTTTCTCCTCACTGACCTGTGCCTGTTACCGAACCTTGAACATGTTACTTTACCACAAGGTCGCCTTAGGATTCCTTTAATACTTATTGCTTGTGGCTGAGGACAGAGATTTCTGCTCAGACGCAGGTCAGGGGAGCACACAGACCGTGTCCGGAGAAAATGGTAAGTTAATAATGGTTAGTAATCCCTGTACTAGATTGTACTGGTAATCAAGCTGGTCTCCTTCCCCGGTTTGCTCTCGCGTTCCCCGAACAAGCAGGTCTCCTTCCCTGCGGTTTGCTGGGTGGTTCGGGGAATGCGAGAGCAAACCGCGGCGAAGCTGGTCTCCTTCCCCGGTTTGCTCTCGCGTTCCCCGAACAAGCAGGTCTCCTTCCCTGCGGTTTGCTGGGTGGTTTGGGGAACGCGAGAGCAAACCGCGGCGAAGCTGGTCTCCTTCCCCGGTTTGCTCTCGCGTTCCCCGAACAAGCAGGATGAATCCGCCCTGTTACAATGGAGACTTTTCTAAAAACCACCTCATGGGTCACTGTTTTAGGAAAGGTTTTTAATCTACTTGGTCAGTGACTCTAAGTACAGGTAGTGATTTGAAGCACCCAGTAAAAAAGGCTTACATTAAACCGAAGCTTTTATTAAAAGAAATTACACTCACCAGAGGACGGTCCCTCAGCTTCATTTTCTGGAGTACTGCCTTGAGATGGCTGGCAGGGAACCTCAGTAAGGGTGAGGAAAAGATCCTGGCTGTTTGGGGGGATAAAATGCTCTGTGCTCTCTGCTGGAGCCTCCTCCTCTTGGTCCTCATCATACTGATCATCGCCATCAAATAAATCTTCCGTAGTGGCAGGAATCACGACGCCCACCTCTGAATCCACAGACAAGGGGGGGTTCGTCGTTGCGCTGTTCCCCAATATTGCGTTAAGCTCGTCGTAGAACCGGCATGTTTTGGGGGCAGAGCCTGACCTGCCCTTTGCTGCTTTGGTCTTCTGATACGCCTGTCTGAGCTCTTTCACTTTCACTCGGCACTGTAACGAGTCCCTGGTATGTCCCCTCTCCCGCATGGCATTAGAAATTTTTTCAAAGGTTTTCTCATTTCGTCTACTCGAGCGCAGTTCTGAAAGCACTGACTCTTCTCCCCATACAGCTATCAGATCGAGTAACTCCTGTGTGCTCCATGCTGGAGCTCTTTTCCTATTTTCAGGAGATTGCATTCTTTCTGCTGCTGAGAGCTCCACGCTGTGCAAGCAGGAAATGGAATTTCAAAGTTCCCGGGGCTTTTCCTGTTTACCTGGCCAGCAGTTGAGTACCTTTACCTGTGTAGAGCGGCCACTAGAGCACTGTGGGATACGTCCCGGAGGCCATTAACTTCGATGTCCGTCCACACTATCATAAAATCGATTTTAAGAAATCGATTTTGGGGTTACTCCTCTCGTTTAGATGGAGTTCCAAAATCGATTTTAGGGACCCTTAAAATCGATTTTATGCACTCTGTAGTGTGGACAGTTACAGCTTTAAATCTATTTAGAGCTCTTAAAATCGATTTAAAGCTCTAGTCTGGACCTCCCCTCAGTTCCCTCACGCTGATGTGCAGGGACAGCTCTTGAGGTGACCAGAGGCCTTGAGTGTGTCGACTCCCGAGGTGGGCACCCCAACCCAGAGATGACGCGTCTGTGGTTAGGGCTACCGAGGGTTGTGGTGGGTGGAATGGCAAACCAGAGAGGGGTCTAACCACCAAGTGAGGGAGTCGAGAACTTTCCTGGGGACAGTGAGCGCGGAATCCAGACTGTCTCTGTGAGGACGGTATATTGACACCAGCCAGGTTTGGAAGGGATGGAGACGTGGCCTTGCGTACTTGGTCACGAAGGTGCAGGAGGCCATGTGACCTACAAGGCCGAGGTAAGACTGCACCGACGTTGTCGGAAAGGATTGAAGACTGTGAATTAATGAAGCCATTGCTTGAAAACGAGACTGAAGGAGGCAGGCTCTGGCCAAAGTGGAGTCCAGAACGGCTCTGATGAAGTCTATTCTCTACGTGGGCGTGAGAGTAGACTTTCCTGTGTTGATCGTGAGACCTAAGCTGCCGAAGAGGTCTCTGACTATGCACTGGTGCTATGATGCTTGTAAGCAAGAAGTCACTTGAATAAGCCAGTCGTCGAGATACGGGAAGACGTGTATTCGACGACGCCGGAGGGGGGCGGCTACTGTAGCCATGCATTTGGTGAAGACCCTTGGAGCTGTAGAAAGGCCAAAGGGAAGTACTGTGAACTGAAAGTGTTGGTGGTTGACCACAAAACGGAGGTACTGTCTGTGTGGTGGATAGATGGCGAGGTGGAAATAAGCGTCCTTTATATCAAGGGTGGCTTACCAGTCTCCCGGATCCAGGGATGGGATGATGGTCCCCAGGGATACCATGCGGAATTTCAACTTTATCAGGAATTTGTTGAGTTCTCGCAGGTCTAGGATTGTTCGCAGACCTCCCTTTGCCTTGGGGATTAAAAAGTAACGGGAATAGAACCCCTTGCCCCTCATGTCTTTTGGCACCTCCTCTATGGCTCCCAGCTTTAGGAGCGCTTGGACCTCTTGCCAGAGGAATTGTTTGTGAGAGGGGTCCCTGAAGAGAGACAGAGTGGGAGGGAGGGGTTGACACAAACTGTAGATGATATCCGATTTCCACTGTGCGAAGGACCGAACGATCGGAGGTTATTTGGGACCAGGCAGGGAGGAAATGGGAGAGGCGGCTGAAAAAAGAGGGAGAGGGATCCAGTAGGATAACTGGTGGGCCATCCTCGGGCGTCCCATCAAAAGTTTTGCTTAGGCCCCGCTGGTGGTTTAGGAGGCACTTGGCTTTGGGATCCTTGAGGGCCAGGCTGCCTGCGCCGATTCCCCCTGCCGCGCCGTCTGGGAGCGTCCTGATGCGGCCTAGACTGGTTGTACGGGCAGTATGGGTGGGTCCGGAAGGACCTTCGTTGGGTCACTGGCGCGTGCATGCCCAGCGAGGGCATAATGACACGATTGTCCTTGAGGCTTTGTAGCCTGGGGTCGGTTGTGTCTGAGAAGAGGCCCTGTCCCTCGAAAGGTAAATCCTGAATGGTCTGCTTCAATTCAGGGGGAAGGCCTGAAGCCTGGAGCCAGGAAATACCCTTCATCGTCACTCCAGTTGCCAGAGTTCTAGCTCCCGAGTCTGCGGCATCCAGAGAAGCCTGGAGGGAGGTTCTTGCCACCTTTTTACCCTCTTCAAGCAGGGCCGTAAACTCTGGACGGGAGTCCTAGGGAAGAAGCTCCGTAAACTTCCCCACTGACACCCAGGTGTTAAAATTGTACTAACTTGGGAGGGCCTGTTGATTTGCCACGATAAGTTGAAGGCCCCCAGCTGAGTATATTTTGCGGCCTAGGAGGTCCATGCGTCTAGCCTCCTTTGCCTTAGGAGCTGATGCTTGCTGGCCGTGACGCTCCCGTTTGTTCACCGATTGGACAACCAGAAAGCAGGGAGGTGGATGGGTGTAGAGGTATTCGTACCCCTTTGAGGGGACCATATATTTCCTCTCTACTCCCTTAGCTGCAGGTGGAATTGAAGCTGGGGACTGCCAAATGGTGTCGGCATTGGCTTGTATAGTGCAGATGAACGGGAGCGCCACTCTGGTAGGTGCATCAGAGCTGATAAGATGTCCACCACTGGGTCCTCTTCTCAGTGACCTCTTCCATCTGCAAATTCATATTCTGGGCCACACGCCTCAGAACGTCTTGATGGGCCCTGAGATCGATTGGTGGAGGGCCTGAGGAGGATGTTCCTGCTACTGCGTCATCAGGTGAGGAAGAGGAGGAGAGGCCCGGAACCAATGGGTCCTGGGGTGGGTCGTGTACAGGAGGAGGATCAGGTGGAGCCTCTGTGCCCACCGATGGAACTGGACCTTCATCCGTCTCCGTAGGGGGAAGGCGGCTCACTGTTGCCTCTGGTACCCAGTGTTCTGAGGGGGCCGAGCGTTGAGCCACTGATGAGGCACCTTGGGCTTGGTGGTATGCCCATGGTGTCCAGAAGGACCAGTGAGGAGGCCCTTTATTGTGGCCTTGTCTCTCTGGATAGTGGCTGGGGACGTCAGAATCAGCCTCCAGATGGTATGGTGCACTTCCAGCCTGAGACGATACTGAAGTGTGTCTTGAAGGCCACGGTAGTGCCGAGAGGCCTTGTGAGGACGGCACTGTTCTGGACACTTGATCCCAGGGCAGTACCGGGGAGCGGTACTGGGGGCTATGGCAGTGCCGCGATCGAGACCGGGACCTTCTACCGTAAAGGTGCCGGGAGGTCAACTGGGATCTCGAGCCCCTTCGCCTGGAGCGACTGCGGGATACACGGTACCAAGATCGGTGCCAAGAGGCCGATCGGTATTGGGAGTATCTAGCCGGTGAGCGTGATGCTGAGCGGCGCCGCGAGTGCGACCGGTACTGCGATAGAGAGCGGTGCCGGGACTGCGAGCGGCGCCGGGATCGGGAGCGACATGATCGAGAGCGTCTGCGAGAACGCGATCTGGAACGACGTCTCTCTGGCGGGTTGACGAACAGAGGCCTTACCAGGACCAGCTTGCCGATGGATTGAATAATCCGCACTGGCGGTGCCAGGGGTTGAGGACACATCGGCTCCGTCATCGAAATGAACTCCCTTGCCGTAGAGAAGGACTCCGGCGTAGAAGGGAGAACAAACTCAACCACAGCAGGAGGCAGGGAGCTGTCTGGCACTGGACTCAACGGCCCTTGTGGGACCGGAATCGACGGTGCCGTCCCAGGTGGAGCAGCTGTCTGCGGTGCCGCAGCAGAAGACAGTGCCTGGCGAATCGTCTTCGATGAGTGCTCCTTCTGGGAGGCTGAAGTTGTAGCAGCGTGTCGTTTCCCAGTCGGGGAAAGGGAGCGGTGCCGAGGAGTCGGTGCCAGTAGAGGTCAGTGCCGGGACTCCTTCCCGGTACCGGGGCGATCCGGTGCCGAAGGCGCGCTTCTTACCGAGGCAGTCTGTTGGGTGCTCGGTACCGATGCTGCAGGAGTAAGTGCTGACTCCATGAGGAGCTGCTTCAGTCGAAAGTCCCGCTCCTTCTTCATCCTTGGTTTAAAGGACTTGCAAATGCGGCACTTGTCAGCAAGGTGGGATTTCCGTAGGCACTTGAGGCAGGAGTCGCGGGGATCCCCTATTGGCATCAGCTTCTGGCACGCCGAGCACGGTTTGAATCCCGGTGCCTTGGGCATGGGCCCGCACCGGGGTAGGGGAAAGGGGCTAATCCGCAATCCTCCCCTGAACTATATACACTAGCTATGAATAGAAGTACTAACACTAACTATAACGACAAGAACTCGAACGATAAACACAGTAAAGAGCAAAGAATTACGAGAAGCTAGGGATGTGGAGGTCAGCTAAGCCGCACTCCACAGTTCCAACGACCGTCACTGGCGGTAAGAAGGAACTGAAGGGACGTTGAGTTGGCAGGGGTATATATTCGGCGCCATAGCTGTGCCACTCCAGGGGGCGACCCAGCCGACCCACCGGCTAGGGTCGCCCCCTGGGTAGCTAGAGTAAAAATCTTCTGACGAGCGTGCACGCAGCGCGCGCACAGCTAATTGGAATCGATATGAGCAAGCACTCGAAGAAGAAACAGCTGTTTTGCGGCACAAGCACTGGGAGCTAGGAGGGAAAAGCGGGCACTCTCTCGAATGATCAACATTCACTCTCTTTCTTGAATGATCAACTCTTCTTTGGGGAAAAATAATAATAATGGCAAAATCCCGGACATTTTTAGATATTTAAAAATTCCTCCCAGATGGCAATTTAAGAGCCAAAAAGCCGGACATGTCGGGGAAAATACAGACGTATGGTAAACCTAAGGGCACAGGAGTCAGGGCTGGGGTGGTGGGAGTATGTGGGGGATGCAGGAGTTGGCAATGGGCTGAGGGTGTGTGAGGAGGGTGCAGGAGTCACGGCAGAGGGCTGGGCGGGGGCGGGCTGCGGTCATGGAGGTCCTCCCAGCCCCCTGCCCTGAGCTGCTCATGGCAGGGGGCTGGAGGGGGTATGCCCCAATTCCACCTTCTTACCCAAGATCCCACCCCCGCCTTGTCTCCGCCTCCTCCCCAGAGTGGCAAGCACGCTGCAGCTCCGCTCCTCCCCCTCCGTCTAAGGCTTGCCTTTGCTCAGCAGGGCCATGTCCCGTCTGTCCCTGTCTGCTCTCTCCATGGGCTGAGTGTGTCGACATCTGCGATGAGCCAGTTCTCCTATTCCTCTATGGAATCCACCACCTCTTCCCTCTGGAGTCCCAGCCCCTTCTCCCTGAAAGAAGCCTCCATGGCTCAGTCAGAGCCCCTCTGCCACAAAGGGGAGATCATTCCTGTCACGGGCTGGGAAAGATCCACTCATCCCATCCAAGACCAGTGTAGCACCCCTCTCCACATGGTCACCTCCTTTAATGGCAATCCACTTACAGGTTTTGATGGATAGGTCTGGGTTCTTTTGGATCCCGCCACCCACTCAGCAGGGTGTATCTTCTTGCTTTTTTTCTATGATATTATTTGGTGGTTACTCCACCCCCCTCGCTCCTTCCCAGCAGGGTCACCATGGCAGCTTGACTGGAAAATTCTAACTACAGAGTAATCCCCACTTACTTGCCAGATAGTTGGAGACTTCGAAGAAATAACACAAAAATATATTGAACACAATAATTATATTAAACAGGAGACAGATACAACATAACAGGGCGAAACACTATTTTTAGGGTCACCGGTGCCCACACTGAAAATACCCGTGACATGATGTAGCAAATGTAAAATTAGTGTCCCGTTGGTACGTGTACTTTGCTGGGGCCCTTGATAACCTATAATCATAACATTTTTCTCTGCAGTGGTTTAGAAGTGCGGCTGTCGGGGTTCAGTACAGCCCAAAGGACTCACAAGTGGGAGGAGGTGGTAGATCCCTCCACAGGTGTAATATGCAGCAGATTATAAAATCCCCAAACCCTCACTACCTGGCTTGAGGACACAGTTCAGGGAGTAGGGAGTCCCTCAAACAAATTCCCTGGCTAACTAACTAAAAGCTGGTGCACTCACAAACTCCATGAATAATCCTCAGGTTTGATGATGCGGGACTCCTCAGTCACTGCACAGGGGCCGCTGTCCGCTGGCAGGGATCCTCCTCAAGCAGGAATCAGGCTGCTTCGGTCCCAGGATCTCCCCTCCCCACAAAGGGGTGCAGGGCTCAAGGTGCAGATTACACAACTGTACTAAACTCCAAACTCTCGTCTCTTAGCCCAGCCTCCAGTCACACACACTGCAGGCAGCTTCCCAGAGCAGAGCTGACCAGGTGGTGACTGGTCTCAACTAGAGAGCTGGAGGGTGAACTCAGCCTGGCTGGGGAAATTTCCCAGCAAATGCTGCAAATTGGAATCCTCAGTGGGGAAGGAAAAACCCAGCTGAGGGATCTGCTGTGCGGTCCCTAGAGGCCTGTTCTCAGGTGGAACCCTACATACAGGCCTGGGACTCACCAGCTCCCCACAGCCAGTCCTGCCTTTGCCCTGGCTGGCTCCAGACGGACTCCAAAGTGGCTTCTCCCCTTTCCTGAACTACTTGCAAGGGCCATCTCACTCCCTGTTGGTTGCCGGGCAGACTTTGAGTTTGCCTTGGCTCCCCCTCCTTGAGCTGCCAGCAGACAGAACTCCAGGAATCTAGGTCATCTCCTTGGGGGTTACACCAGCCTCTCTCCAGGCCTCCTGCCCACAGCAGACGAGACTGGCGAGGGCAGACCATGGGTCTGGACCAGAAGTCAGCCCATGGTTCAGACTTCAACATCTGACAGAAGCATCTGCAGAGCCAACTGGGGGCTCCTACCCTCTACACAGAGTCGCTGGCCAAGATGATCCCTAACGTCCCTGTGCTGTGCCTACTGGACAGAGACCCCAGGGTGAAGCTCAAAATGAGCAGGGTCCCTTTCCTAAGCTGTGAAGTCTGGGAGGAGCTGGACTGTCACGTGCTGACAAAGAGACTTCATTATGAGCAGGGCTTACTCCTCACTCCCCAGAAATCCCACACAGCTCTTCTGCCTCCAACCCCACAAACCCCCATCCCGGGGGAGCAATTGCTGGGTGAGCGGGACACCAAGCAGCAATGCGAATTCAACACAGATTGGCCCAAATGTGGATTTCCAGCAAAGGTCCCAGAGCCTCTCAGATCCAACACCGGACCCGGACATCGAGCCCACGCTGCCATCGGGGGCTGAAGGCACCGCGCCATCCACCTCTTCGGCACAGGGTGATTCAGTTGCAGTGCTGCCTCCTTCCTCCCAAGAGGACATCAAGGCACACCAGGAGCTGCTTAGGAGGGTGGCAGCAAATTTCGAGCTCCGGGCCGAGGAGATGGAGGAGCCCTCCGATAACCTCTTTAATGTCCTCGCCTCTTCGGTACCGGGGCGTGTGGCGCTCCCATTCCATCAGGGAGACCCCGGCCTCCCTTGGGCCCATTTCCAAAAAGGCCGAGAGGAAGTACTTGGTCCCCCCATGTCATGGTATAAACCAGGCCTGCACAACTCTTAGCCCACGTCCACACTACAGGTTAAAATCGATGTTATTAAAATCGATTTTATAAAGCAGACTTTATAAAATCGATTTTGCGCGTCCACACTAGGGCTACTTACATCGATTTTGAGCGTCCATGTTCCCTGGCGTCCATCTTTTCCCTGAGTGTTGCATTCTGGGTACCTATCCCACAGTTCCTGCACAGGTCCCTGGCCTTTGGAATTACGGGATACTACCCCAGTGCATGATGGGGCCAAAATCCCCGTCGTGGGTGGTTCTGGGTACAGCCTCACCCCCCCACCTTCCTGTCAGCGGAACACAATCACTTCGCGCGGTTTTTACTGGCTGCAGTGAGAAAACGCCATTTTGCAGCAAGCATGGATCCAGGTCTGCTCTTGTCCTTGATCGCGAATGCTGTAAATACTTCACGCATTCTCGTGCTATCCATGCTGAACCATGAGACAGAAATGCAAGAGAGAATGCTTGACTGCGGGGACGACAGCGATGACGAACTGGAGAACGAGTTTTCTGACACCCCGGGCCCCTGCACTTTGGAGCTCCTGACGGTTATGGGGGAGGTTCTACTCGTTCCGCGCCGCTTTTGGGCACGGGAAACAAGCACTGACTGGTGGGACCGCATAGTCCTGCAGGTGTGGGACGATTCACAGTGGCTGCGGAACTTTCGCATGCGTAAGAGCACTTTTTCTTTGAGCTTTGTGACTCGCTTTCTCCTGTCCTGAAGCGGCATAATACCAGGATGAGACCAGCCCTCACAGTGGAAAAGCGAGTGGCAATAGCCATCTGGAAGCTTGCAACGCCAGACAGCTACCGGTCAGTCGGTAATCAATTTGGAGTGGGCAAATCTACTGTGGGGGCTGCTGTGCTGGAAGTATCCAAAGCAATCATTAAGCTGCTGCTTCGAAAGGTTGTGACTCTGGGAAACGTGCAGACCATTGTGGATGGCTTTGCTGCAATGGGATTCCCTAACTGTGGGGGGGCCATAGATGGAACCCATATCCCCATCTTGGCAGCGGAGCACCAGGGCGCCCAGTACATAAACTGCAAGGGGTACTTTTCGATGGTGCTGCAAGCCCTGGTGGATCACAAGGGACATTTCACCAACATCCACGTGGGATGGCCAGGAAGGGTTCATGACGCACGTGTCTTCAGGAGCACTACACTGTTTAAACGGCTGCAGCAAGGGACCTACTTCCCTGACCAGAGAATAACAGTTGGAGATGTTGAAATACCTATAGTTATCCTTGGGGACCCAGCCTACCCCTTGATGCCCTGGCTAATGAAGCCATACACAGGCAGCCTTGACAGTGATCAGGAGTTGTTTAATTACAGGCTGAGCAAGTGCAGAATGGTGGTTGAATGTGCATTTGGCAGATTGATGGGAAGATGGCGAACCCTTCTTACTCGCTCAGATCTTAGCCAAACCAATATCCCCTTTGTCATTGCGGCTTGTTGTGTGCTCCACAATCTCTGTGAGAGTAAGGGGGAGACCTTTATAGCGGGGTGGGAGGCCGAGGCAAACAACCTGGCTGCTGAGTATGCGCAGCCAGACACCAGGGCAATTAGAAGATCACACCAGGATGCTGTGCGCATCAGAGAAGCCCTGAAAAGTAGCTTCCTCATGGGCCAGGGTACAGTTTGAATGCTGAGTTTCTTTTCCATTGATTACCACCCTCCCCATGTATTCAGTCCTGCTGCTGCAAGCTGCCTTCCCTGCACCCTTCCACAGCTGCTTGCTTACGGTAATTAAAATAGCTGTCTGTGTCTGTGGAAAACATTGAATTCTTTATTATAAGACAGTCACTGTAAGCAGCGCACCCTCCCTCTTGCTTTTTTAAGCCTGCGAATAGAATTACATTAATAGGGTTTTTTTGGGAGGAGAATAGTAAATGGCTAGGGTTAGGGATGGATATAGGACGGAAAGACAAAGTCAGTTATGGGAGCCCAGAAGTGGCTTCATGGACCAGGGAACGGTGTGATTGGTATGTTTATTTCCCTGTTATTACCTACCTCCCCATGTCTTGACTCTGGCTTCTGCAAACGAGCTTCCCTGCACCCTTCTTTAACTGCTTGCTTATTGAAAATACGGTTTCTGTTGTTTGTTAAAGAAATTGAGTTGTTTATTAAAAATCAGACCCTTTCAGCAATCAATCATCATGCTTGCTGTTACAATCCTGTGCATGAAATTTCATAACTCAGGGTTCTCCGGGGAAGGGAGAGAGGGAGGTTTGTAGGAAGGGGGAGGGAGGTTGGTAAGAAGAAGGCGCATCAGAGAAGACATAACAAGATTTATCATGGTCCATGGTACGGTGTGACTGCTTTGTTCATTTTCCCTGTATTACCCACCTCCCCATGTGTTAACTCCTGATGCTGCAAACTAGCTTCCCTGAAGCTTTGCAAAGCTGCATGCTTTATTTCTTTAACAACCCACCCTCACACTGACTTTGAATAGCATGTCCTGAGAGTACAGTAAGTAAATGGTGCCAAGGGAGAGGTTTGGGAGGAGTACGGGAGGGAAGAAAGATAACAGTAAGGGGTTTTCAATGTAATGACAGCCTTCTGCTTGGACTGTCCACAGGGGTGTAGTTGGCTGGTGCAGATACCCTTCCCCCACGCGTTCTTACACGCCTGGTTCTGGAAGGTGTGGGACAGGGTGAGTACTGAGGGAGGTTATACATGGGCTGCAGAGGCAACCTGAGACCACGCAGCTCTTCCAGCATATCGCGGAGGATGTCATTCTGATCACGAAGAAGATCCAGCGTTGCTGCCCGCCAGCGCTGATCTTCCTGCCACCTTAAATCATTTTTAGCATCCCTCCTGTCTTCGCGTTGACTGCCAGCCTCCCTGTACTTGGCGACCAATTCTTTCCAGTCTCCCTGCTGAGCTCTCTCAGTACGGGTTACTGCCATAATTTCTGTGAACATCTCCTCACGCGTCCTCTTTTTTCTTAGCCTTCTTGTGTGACCTCCCCGTCGGACAGGAGAAGGGAGAGGGAGGCTGGAGAAATGTGCAGCTGTGTGTGGGGGGTGTGTGTGTGGAAAGAGTGATAGAAGAATCATAAGAGACACATTTCACAGAACAATGGATACAGTCTTTCTCAGTGAACTGCGCTATTCACCGTACCTTGCACATGTAACTTTACCACAAGGTCGCCTTAGGATTCTTTTAATACTCATTGCTTGTGGCTGAGGACTGAGATTTCAGCTCAGACGCAGGTCAGGGGAGCACACAGACCGTGTCCGGAGACAATGGTAAGTTATTTGGTAGTGAACCGTGCATTGGCTTGTAGTGCCCAGCACCCCCTGCTATTATCAGGTAGCATAAACAGTATTGGGGCAAAGTGCTTTAAGGAACAACACTGGTTTCTTTTCTTAAGCCATGGAAAAGGTGCAGCACAGGGAAATAAAAGTTCCCTCCCACAATCATCTGTGCTGCACTTTGGAGGTAGCTGTAATGCCATCTACCTAACCCCATCCCCCCTCTGCCATGGCAGTTAGTAGGGATGATTCATGCTGGCCAAGTGCTAGGGGACACCGCCCCGTAGTAATGAATAGCTTTCTAACAACCACCACCTGGGTCATTGTTTTAGGTTTTTCATTTAATGGCTCAGCACAGAAGAAAGGAATGAATGGTCATCTCTGTTTCCTTACTAAAAGTACATTACTTTCTAACAGGAGACCATGAACGATATCACTCTCCTGAGGATAACAGACAGAGAAAAAGAAATCATGCTTCTTGAATGCAAGCAGTCGCCAGGTCCATTTGCTGCTAGGATTTGTCATGCAATGATACCTGATTACGTGCTGCAGTCATGGCGTGGTAAAGTTTCGTTTCATGGCGGACGGAATAAGGCCGCCCTGCCCAGAAACCTTCTGCAGAGGCTTTTGGGGTACCTCCAGGAGTGCTTCATAGAGATGTCCCTGGAGGATTTTCGCTCCATCCCCAGACATGTTAACAGACTGTTCCAGTAACTCTAATTCCAGCTACTGCATGCAAGCACTCATGAAGATCAGTCAGTAAAAAAGGCTTGCATTCATTCAGCCTACGCTTTTAATAAAAAAAAGTGCACTCACCAGAGGACGATTCCACAGCATCATTTTCTGTGCTACAGGCTTGAGAGGGCTGGCAGGGTACTTCTGTAAGGGTTATGAAAAGATCCTGGCTGTTACTGGGAATTGGATGCTCTGTGCTCTCTGCTGTTTCGTCCTCCTCCTGGTCCTCTTGGTCTTCATCGTGATCTTCGCCGTCCTCTAAATCTTCAGCAGTGGCAGAGATCACTACCCCCACCTCTGAATCCACAGACAAGGGGGGGGTTGTCGTTGCACAGTCCCCAATATTGCGTTCAGCTCCTCGTAGAAGCGGCATGTTTTGGGGCCAGATCCTGACCTGCCCTTTGCTGCTTTGGTCTTCTGATACGCCTGTCTGAGCTCCTTCACTTTCACCCTGCACTGCAACGAGTCTCTACTGTGTCCTCTCTGCCTCATGGCATTAGAAATCTTTTCAAAGGTTTTCTCATTTCTTCTGCTGGACCTCAGTTCTGAAAGCACTGACTCTTCTCCCCATACAGCTATCAGATCCTGTAACTCCTGTGTGTTCCATGCTGGAGCTCTTTTCCTATTCTCAGGAGACTGCATTGTTATCTCTGCTGCTGAGAGCTCCACGCTGGGCAGACAGGAACTGAAATTTCAAAGTTCCCGGGGCTTTTCCTGTGTACCTGGCCAGCAGTAGAGTTCCTTTCCCTGTGCAGAGCGGCCACTGGTGCACTATGGGATACCTCCCGGAGGCCATTAACTTCTGTTTCCGTCCACACTAGCATAAAATCGATTTTAGGGTTACTCCGCTCGTTTAGGTGGAGTACAGAAATCGATTTTAGGGACCCTTAAAATCGATTTACTGTACCCTGTAGTGTGGACGGTTACAGCTTTAAATCGATTTAAAGCTCTAGTCTGGACCTGCCCATAGAGTGGCGAGGGCCACATTACTCCAAAGGAAATAGCTGAGGGCGGAACCCCCTCGACCGTACTGAAACCGCCCCCCCCCCCGCGCGCCGCCCAGCCCGTGTAAGCAAGCAGGACTAACCCCGGTGGCGCCACCTGCTGGTCTCCTCGGGAATTAGCTCATCCAGTCGTTGGAGCGCCCTCTGCAGGCCGGTGTCCCACTGCTGCTGGCTCTGTGTCCCTCCTTGACGCTGGTGCCCTTTGATCTGGGGTGCTGCCCCCTGACAATACCCCCACACTCTGGCTCTAGGTCTCCCCTCTCTGGGGAACCCCCAATCCTCTAATCCCCACCTCACCTCACTATAAGGCTACTGCCACTCACCAACTAGCCCCCGCGCCCTGGGGCAGACTGCATTATATCAGCCACTCATCACAGGCAAGACTGGGTTTGGACCTGCTGCCTCCCTCTATAGCTGGGCTGCCCCTCTGCAGCCCTGGTACTGGTCTTAGGCCCTCAGCTAGGTCCGCATCTTGGGGGTTTTCCAGGCCTCCCCCAGCTCCTCTAGCCTTCTCCTAGTCCTGCTCCACTCCCAGTACCCTGCTCAGCTCCCTAGCAACCAGACCCTTCTCTCTCTACAAGCAGAGAGAGACTTCCTCTGGGCCTCTGGCCCACAGCCTTTTTATACAGGCCAGCTGGGGCAGCTTCCACAGTCAGCACAGCTTTTCCCTTGCCACAGCCCTTCCCCAGGGCTGTTTTAAGCCCTTCAGGGCGGGAGCAGGGTAACCACCCTGCTACACTCCCCGAAACACATCCCGCACCCCAGCAACGCCCGCACCATGGAAACAATCCCTCCTTCCCCAGCGCCATCCCGCCGAAACAGCTGTGGGTCGAAAAGGAAGGGAGGGGGGGTTGGGGTGGGGGGGGAATACTTTATTAAGAATTTTTCAGTTAAAGCAAAGAATTTTTTAAATTATTTTTATTTTTTTATGAACCATGGAAAAATGAAAAACACCTGTTCCATAATCACCTTGCAAATTTAATGAGAGATATTACATCTCTTTTCGGCAACAAGCTTGTCATATTCGGGGGTCGTATTTGAAGTGGATATTTTCATAATGTCTTCCAAATGGTCGTCAGTCGGAGAAGAATGTTGCTTGTTTTTATTCATGTTCGTGATGGAAAATGTTTGTTCACATATGTAAGTGCTTCCAAAAATGCTGAACGTTTTCAGTGCAACTTTGATAAGATTATTTTATTTTTCATCATCCAGACTTCTGTAGAAGTCCCACAGGCTGCTTTCTCTGTGCTTATTTCGGTAAATTGCCAAACACTGAAATTCAATAACCTCCAACTGCAAATCTCCTGGCACTTCCTTTGGATCCACGGAAAAGGGATCTTCAATCAGTTTCAACTGGATGTCATCATCTTTAGACAAAGTAAGTCTTCTGTCAAATTCTTCAATCTAAAGATTGACGTGCTTTGCATATTTTTCTCCTAACTCAGCGTGTTTGTGCTGAGGGATAAGCTGTGCACAAGTGGGAAAGTGACACATTTCACCTTTTGACAGCTGATTTCTGGAAAGTTTCAATTTCATTTTGAAAGCTTTCACTGCTGCACACATTTGAAATATAAGTTGATTTTTTTCCCTGAAGTTGAATGTTGAGATCATTCAGGTGTGCTGTAATATCACAAAAGAAAAAGAGATCTTGATTCCAGGACTCATTTTCAAGCTCTGGGAATTTTATTGAACCATTTTCTAGGAATTTTGCTACCTCCTCTTTCAAAGCAATGAAATGCTGGAGCACTCTTCCTCGACTCAACCACCTCACTTCTGTATGGTAGATTAAGTCGCTGCAGTCGGCGTCTTCCCCTTCAAGAAAGGCTTGGAATGTCCTATGTTTTAGTCCTCTAGAACGGGTGTAGTTTACAGTGAAAACTATCACTGACATTACATGATCAAATTTTAAGACTTTGCCACACAAAACCTGCTGATGTAAATGCAGTGATGTTTGGTTATTTGTCTCCCAATAAATTCTTCAAGAAGACTAACGGCTCCAACATTTTTTCCGCACATAGCTGGAGCACCATCAGTACAAATGGCCACCAAGTTTGTGAAATCTAATCCCATTTTATCATTCATGCACTTGATCACTTCACTGGAGATTTCTTTTCCGGTTGTGCGACCTGTCATGGAGCACATGCCTACAAGTTCTTCAGTAATTTCAAAGTTTTTATCAATACCTCTAATAAAAATAAGAAGTTGGGCAGTGTCTTTTAAATCGGTGCTTTCATCCATAGCTAGGGAGTAAAAGCAGAATTCACTGACTCTGCTTTAACTGATCACTTAGATTAGTAGAAATGTCTGCTATTCTTCTCTGTACACCATGCGTGATAGACTGACATTCTCAAATATTCCCCTCTTTTCTGGACATAACTCAGATACAGCAATCAACATACACTTTTTTAAAAACTCGCCTTCTGTGAAACATTTCCCAGCAGCAGCAATTTCCTTAGAAATTTGATAGCTTACTTTAGTAACCGTATCGTTCTCAGTGCTCACTTTCTTGAAAATTTGCTGTTCTCCACTAAGGTTTTTCACTAAACTGGCTGCTTTAATTATTTTTTCATTTGGGCTCAATTTGGCGAGATTGGGATGTTTAGTTTCAGAGTGGCGCCGAAGGTTGTATTCTTTCGGAACAGCTAATGTTTCGCGACACAGGAGGCACAGTATTTTGTCTTTGGAAACAGTACATAAGTATTTATTCATCCATTCAGTGTTGAAAACTCTGTGCTCTGATTCTATTTTTCTCTTTTTCTTTTCACTTTATACTTGTGGGGGGGGGTGAGGAGGCGAGTGGCGAGTTGGTGGCTAGAGGGAGGCATCCATTTAACTTTGAACACACAAATGGTACCTGCATACAACTAGGATGAACATAACCAGTAGATCATAACCTTTACATAGACGTGTTACATGTTATATGTAGCAAAACCCTATGCCAGTTATATCATACATACATTTATGAGCACTCCCCTCATAAAGCCTTATGGGGTACACTGTCACACCCTCCCCCTGAACTTAACTGCCAGAGACTTGGACACTGTCCATGGCGGAGGCAGTACCTGTAAAATTTCTGTTTGTATTTGGTCACACTCCTTTTCAGTACCTTGAAACCATATGATGTCATTCCTAGGGGTTCTAGCCAGTTTTGGGGTTCCTGGTCCCCGGATGCCTGGAAACAGGTTAGCGTGTATTATTGCTAACAGAATGCAGACAGCAATATCTGTTAAAGTGGAGATGTCTTGGCATTTAGCCATCAGTGCCATGAGGCGGTGTGCCTCAGTTTCCCCTTCTTCACAGCAGCATGGGCCTGTTACGCTTCTGCTGCTTTTTACAGGTATGGGCTGAAAAGTAACATGCTGGTGGGGCTGTCTCGTCACCATCCCTAGCATGTACAACAGCTTCTTCCACAAATCAGGTATGTCCCACATCTTTAAAGGGTTTACCACCAGTATGAATTCTTTTGTGTTATCCCATAGGTGAATTAGCAAAAGACACAAGATTAACAGCAAGTCTACAGTGGACAGGCTTCGTTCACTGAATTTGACTTGTTTAGCGTCTATTGCATTTTTTCAGTTCTCTGTGCCCTCGGATAGACACTCTGATACCGATTTTTCTGCCTCTTTAGGGAAGGCTTCTAATTCAGGCATGTGGATGGGTCTTTGGCCAGGAAAGGGTGTACTATAACCATGCCTGCCCTCCGCCCCTCCCTCTGGAATTTCTCGGGTCTGGACCCCACTCCCTTTTGAATTTCCACCCATGCAGAGACTTCCCCGCCCCTGTCTTGGAGAGAGAGTTTTATTTCTTACAAGTGTAGCGAGAACTCCATCTTTCAATGGGGTGCTGTGGACCCCTTTGGGCACCCCACTTTCTGTTCCTCGCAGCTCATCTGGATGCAGGACCAGCGCTAGGGTTTTGAGCGCCCTAGGCGGACGGCAATTTTGCTGCCCCATGCGCTGGTTCTGTGGCTCCGGTGGAGCTGCCGCAGTTGTGCCTGCGGGCGGTCCGGTGCTCCGCAGCAGCTGCCCCAGTGGTGTCTGCGGGAGGTTCACTGGAGCCGTGCGAGCAGCCGACTGTCCGCTGGCACGACTGCGGCAGCTTCACTGGAGCTGCCTGCCGCCCCCTCCGGACACCTTGGGCTGCCGGCTGCTGCGGCAGCGCCCTGACCCTGGGAAACCCCCGGCTGCCGGCTGCTGCTGGCAGCTCAGACTCCCTCTCTGTCCCAGCAGCAGCAGCTGCTCAACCATTTAAAAAAAAATTTGGG
Source organism: Gopherus flavomarginatus (assembly GCF_025201925.1). Taxonomy (NCBI): domain Eukaryota; kingdom Metazoa; phylum Chordata; order Testudines; family Testudinidae; genus Gopherus; species Gopherus flavomarginatus. The sequence goes on along the minus strand of NC_066620.1, from coordinate 214,569,961 downwards.
GGCGCTTTTTGTCGCCCTCAACTCTCGGCGCCCTAGGCAACCGCCTAGTCCGCCTAAATGGTTGCACTGGCCCTGGAGGGATGGATCCCCTCCTCCAGAAGACCTTACCCCAAGGTTTCCCTTAAAACCTGGTCCACAGGAGAGGGGGCTGTCAGCTTAAATGCAGACTTTTCGCCCTCTTTCTGGGAAAGTCCCTCCCTGCAAAAGGTGGGCAGACTCTTCCCCCCCTCACCTTCCATCTGGGCTTCCCTCTCTGGGTCAGACACTCTTGTGTCCCCCAAAAGGGAAGGTGACCCTACTCCAGCTGTGGGCTCACAGCTACCAGCTATGACAGACCTCTCACTGGCCAGCAAAATTCCCCTGCTTTTGCTCAGTTTGGCTGGCACCCAGCTACAGATTCCTTGGCGCCTTGGTCCCCAGGACCCCAACTTCCACCTTTGGGACATACGCCTCTGTGCACCCCAGGGCAGGCCCTGTCCCCTGCTGACCTGTAACTTCCTGGCAGTCAGCAGCTGTGGTGGCCCTCCTGTTACAAGGTGGTACGTCCCCCTCCGCTGGGGAGATGATTACGGGACAGGAGCTGGTTTTGTACAGCCCCTCCCTCTGGAACTTCCCTTGATCCCTGGGGCTACAGGAACTGGTTACAACCAGCCCTGCCCCAAAGCTGTATCCTTTACTGCTGCAGAGGAATCCAGGAGATGCCCTCCTAGTCCACCAGCAGTCCATGTGACCTCACCCCAACCTCCAGGGCTTTTAGCACAAATTTCCTTCTCACTGCTAACCAACCCTGGGATTGATTTTGCCACATTAAAGAAATCATTCCCCAGTAGAAACGGTGCAAAATTGTGTGCCACTGTTGCAACAGTCAGTTCGGCCTGCAAATCCTGAGTTTGCGTGTGTACTTTAGCTAAAGGTGGAAGGACTTTGTAACCCCCTACCAGTTCTAATTCTGCCATTTTACCTGGCAACAAATCCTCCTCGATCAGGTCCCTCCTGATCACAGAAATCTCAGCACCCGTGTCTCTCAATCCCCGAAGCACTGCACCGTTGATTTTATCAGCATGCATATGCTCATTGCTTGGCGGTGTGGAAGCAAGCTTTACAAATCCTGTGTGGAAGGAGGCCGCAGCCTGCCTCTGAGAAGCCGCAGCTTCATGTGTTACTTGTTGCCTGTTTCCACTCAGCAAGGGACACTTACTCCTCAGGTGCTCAGTGGACTCACAATGCTAGCACCTCCTGGGCTCCTCTGCTTGCACAGGAAATTTGGGACGAGTACCAGGGGAATGGGGAGGTGACCGCCCAGCCTCTTTTCCCCCAGACCCAGGGGTAAAATGGTGATTCTGCTTTCCCCTAGCCCTGTACCCCTCTGTTAGTGGTTTATGTTTGATTGCAGCTTGTGCTTGCTCATAAGAGTCTGCAAACGCAGCTAATTCACCCACTGCATTTACCTTTTTGTCCCACAAATACTGTTTTACCTCATCACTGCACACATTTAGGAAGTGTTCCTGAGTACCCAGATCACACACCCCTTCAAAGCTTGTAACGCCTTTCCCCCGCACCCAGGGCCGGTGCAATCATTTAGGGGAACTAGGCGGTTGCCTACGGTGCCGAGATTTGGGGGTGCCAAAAAGCACCCCCCAATTTTTTTTAAATGGTTGCGCAGCCGCTGCTGCTGGGACAGAGAGGGAGTCTGAGCTGACAGTGGCAGCCAGCAGTCCAGGGTGTCCCCCGGGTCAGGGCGCCGCCGCGGCAGCCGGCAGCCCAGGGTGTTCCCCGGGTCAGGGCGCCACCGCGGCAGCCCACAGTCCAGGGGGTCCCCTGGGTCAGGGCGCCGCCGTGGCAGCCCACAGCCCAGGGGGTTCCCCGGGTCAGGGCGCCGCCGCGGCAGCCGGCAGCCCAGGGGGTCCTCCTGGTCAGGGTGCCGTTGCCGACAGCCCAGGGCTTCCTCTGGGTCAGTGCACCGCCGCGGCAGCCAGCAGCCCAAGGCTTCCTCTGGGTCAGTGCGCCAGCAGGGCCGCCCAGAGAGGGCGGCAAGAGGAGCAATTTGCCCCAGGCCCCACCGGGGCCCCCACGAGAGTTTTTCGAGGCCCCTGGAGCGGGGTCCTTCACTCGCTCCGGGAGCCCTGGAAAACTGTCGCGGGGCCCGGGCCCCTGGAGCGTCTTCTGCTCCCGGTCCTTGCTGGCGAGGGGTCCTTCCACTCCGGGGCGGAAGGATCCCCCACCGGTGAATTACCGCCGAAGCGGGACCCGCTGCCGACATGCAGGCCGGTCTTCGGCGGTAATTCGGCGGCGGGAGGCCCTTCCGCTCTGGGACCAGTCGCCGAAGTGCTCTGGAGACCCGCGGCGGGGGCCCTCCACCACAGAATTACCACTGAAGACCCAGCTGCACTTGGGCAGCTGGTCCAAATTCGGCGGCAATTCGGCGGTGGAGGGGCCCCGCGGCGGGTCTCCGGGACACTTCGGCGGCAGGTCCCGCAGCGGAAGGGCCCCCCGCCACCAAATTACCGCCAAAGCGGGGGCCCCCTGCCGCCGAAGACCCCAGGCCCCTGGAATCCTCTGGGCTGCCCTGGCGCGCCGCTGGTGACCCAGGGAGGTCCCCTGGGTCAGCACGCCACTGCCGGCAGCCGCCAGCCCAGGGGTTCCACTGCGCAGTCCTGCTTGGAGAGGATGCAGAGCAGAGGTGAGCTGGGGTGGGGAGGTACCGCAGGGCTCCTCAGGCCAAGGGGTGGGGAGCTGCCATGGGGAGCTGCCACGGGAGCAGGTGGCACACTACGGGGGGTGGAGGGGAGCTGCTGCAGGGCTAGGGGTGGGGCGCAAGGTGGAAGTTTCGCCTAGGGCATGAAACTTCCTTGTACTGGCCCTGCCCGCACCCATTTATCTACCAAATCTCTCATTTCATTGGCATAAGCCACATTACTTAATCCAGACCCCCTCTTAAGACTCCTGAATTTAACCCTGTAGGTTTCAGGTGTAACCTGAAACTGTTTCAAAACCAGTTCCTTAAATTTATCATAGTTTGAAGCATCATCAAGAGGCCTCTTATTGAATATGTCCAGAGCTCTGCCAGTCAGTTTTGCTGTCAAAGTGGTCATCTTTTGATCTTCAGGGATGGCATGGAGGATGCACAGTCTCTCAAAGGTGATGAAATACTCGGCAGTATCGCTAGACTCGTTATACTGTGGACATAGTCGCTCCCATTTATGGATTTTTGGGGAAGTGGAGCCAGCAGGTGGAGAGTTTTGTCTCCTCAGCTTCATAACAGCCAGTTCATGTTTCTGGGTCTCCCTCTGGGCCTCCTTAGCCCTTTGGTGGGCAGCTTCTTCCCTTGCATTTTTTGCCTCCAAAACACTAATTTCTAATTGTCTTAGTTCTAGCCGTCTCTTATGTTTCTTTTCTTTCTCTTTTGCTTCCAGATTAGCCAGCTTTAATTTATTAGCAGTGTCACTAGTACTCTTTTTCTTGCTTTCTTGTGCTGGGCCACACGTCTCTGCAGTTCACTGAAACTGAGATGCACTCAGTTCAGGGGATGCTTAGTTAACAGAGCAGCAAAGAATCCTGTGCCACCTTATAGGCTAACAGACGTTTTGGAGTATGAGCTTTCGTGGGTGAATACCCACTTCGTCAGGTGCATGTATTCACCCACGAAAGCTCATACTCCAAAACGTCTGTTAGTCTATAAGGTGCCACAGGATTTTTTGCTGCTTTTACAGATCCAGACTAACACGGCTATGTCATAAACAGATAGCTAAGGGTTAATGTGTCTTTCACCTGAAAAAAAGTAACCTGAAACACCTGACCAGAGGACCAATCAGGAAACAAGACTTTTTCAGGTCTGGGCGGAGGGAAGTTTGTGTCTGAGTTCTTTGTCTTCTGCCTGTCTCTCTCTCTCGGCTATGGGAGGATTTCTGTCTCTTGCTTTCTAATCTTCTGTTTCCAAGTTGTAAGTACAAATATAGTAAGGCAGTAAGGTTTCTATTGTTTTTCTTTTGTATTTACATGGGTATAGTTGCTGGAGTGTTTTGAATTGTATTCTTTTTGAATAAGGCTGTTTATTCATATTCCTTTTAAACAATTGACCCTGTATTTGTCACCTTAATACAAAGAGACCATTTTTATGTATTTTTCTTTCTTCTTATAAAGCTTTCTTTTTAAGACCTGTTGGAGTTTTTCTTTAGTGGGGGACTCCAGGGAATTGAGTCTGTGCTCACCAGGGAATTGGTGGGAGGAAGAAGTCAGGGGGAAATCTGTGTGTGTTAGATTTACTAGCCTGACTTTGCATTCCCTCTGGGTGAGGGGTGTTGTCCCACAAACTTACACAGGATCGTTTTAGGGGTTAAGACAAAGATGCCACATTTATTATTAATCCGTAACTATTAGCAAATACCTTAATGCTTATACACATACACTCACACACACACACACACACACCCCAAAATGTTCTGCAGCTGCTGGATAGTTACCAGTCCTGATTGCAGTTTGAGTTCGCAGCTTGGGATCGGAGCTCGTGGCAGCTAACTGGCCAGGAAAGCTGAGCACGAGGAGGAGCCGGGTCTGTCGGGCGCGCACCGATGCTCCTTGACGTTGGTAGCAGAACGTTACCCAAAGTCTCTCATCTCACCCTTCCCTTTTTATAGGAGTTTAGTTTGGATTCAAAGTTCCTAGGTCTCGCTGTGTCACGCCGCCTCTGGGTTTGCTTGATCACCCGTCAATTGCAGGCGTGACTGTCAGCCTGGGACCTGGCTTTGATCTTCCTTCTGTTGTTTCTTTTTAGGGTGGATGCTTCTTGCTTGAGTTAGGGCTGTTGTCTAGTTCTTCAGCCGTTGGTATTTGAACTTTATCTCATCAGGACGGGCTGGTGCTGGAGGTTGATTCTATCACCCATGAATACCTCATTCACACATCTCAACTAGACTAATAAAATTACAGTAAGGCTTGCAAAAATGGGGGCTGCAGCACAAGCCTTCTACAAAATGGAGTCAGCATTTTAAAATGGGTTTTGAGTTACAATATTGCACAGAAGTTACAATGTAGGCAAAATGGCAAGTGTAATGAAATGGTGAACAGAAGTTACAATGGTACAGTGACTAACTAACAACAATTTCATTCACATTGGTTCTACATTGTCCCCCTTTTGACCCTTCAATCCAGGGGCATTGAATGGGTCACACGTTATGCAATTGTTTTAAGGCTATATATTGAGAAACAATGTGAGCTTGTGGTTTTAGCTTAAAGTACAGCCTTTTCATCCAGCAGCACATACCACAAATTATAATTAACATTAAGCTTATCAGAATAAAGAAAACAACAATTGGATGTAACATAATTGTTAAAGTTGAAGACCAGGAGGGGGACCATCCCTTTAAGATATCATACCAATGGTGCATCATGATTTGCTCTGCTTGTGCAGATACTCTTAATATTTCAGATCCCTGATGTAAAATAGCCAAACTGCGTGTTTGAACCTGGGTCCATGTGGCTTCAGTCAGTTGGCTAATTTGTCTATTTTCCTGTATTAGTTTGTACAGATTTGTCCAATTGACTCCCAAAGTGAAGTTAAAGTTTAGAATATTACTGGTATCCAGCGTCTTAATTCCTTTATCCTCATGAGTTGGGAAGTAATAGGTTAGGGTGAGCCCAAAGATGTCTGCCCTGAAGAACTGGGAGGGCTATGAAGGGCCACAGAGTAACTTTATATTTGTGTGGTTGGACCCGTATTACTTGTATAGTGATGTGCTCCATGAGGGTTGATGTGTACACGTTTGATTCCAGGGCCTTGTACCATCCAGAAACATAAGGGAGGAAAAGGTTATTTTTATGTTTTGTCAGCAGAGGAGTTAAGACTGTCATATCTTTAGCTCGTACCCAGTCCATTTCCCTTTCTGTCAGCATAATAGCTAATATTTGTTGTTCAGAACACCACAATGCTAATGCTGTTTTGTTCGTTATGTCCCTCATGGTGGCATATTGAGCCCAGAACGCCTGGTTAACATGTTTCCAAGTATGCCATTGCAAGTTCATTGTGTCTACCCCAGTTTGCACCAATTCAGCGATCTGGTGCTCTTGTCCCTGGGCAATAGTACGATGCAATGTTTCTACCACACTGGCCTTATTTTTCAGTGCTTCTAGGTCTACCGAATTTAGAATTCCGGTCCCTGCTCCTATACCTCCTAACAAGGTATCTGTTATCCCTCGTCGCTGACGAGGGAGGGGATGTTCTGGTTGTAAGGATTTGAACCATGCTTCAAAGAGGGGGGAGCTATAGTGTGCACATTCTGGCCGACTTAGAGTTAAATTATTCCTGGTCCAGTTTATTGAAAGGTGTAGGGTTGCAATTAATGGTGCCACTTGTGCCTTTATGGGAGGCTGCATCTTAAGCAAATGAGGACAGGATATTTTTATGGGTTGTGGACCATTTAAAAACAGTACTGTTGTACTTCCTACTAATTTGGTTTCATTCACCCATACTGTTATTGTCCGGGTCTCTAGGGGTCCTGGTTTAAAGGGTGGGAATGTATGGTATCCAGGGAGGACGGGGTGACAATGATGATTGTGATTTACTATAGGCTGAGTAGGTGAGCTAACCTCAAATATACGATCATGGTCATAAGGTGTGATATTTACCCAGACATGTAATGTAAGTAGTTCAAAGGGTCCATGTAATGTATGGTTAGATATTGGTACAATTTGGATCTGGTTTCCAGTGGTAAAATTGAACCACTGGATCCCCCAGTGCACATTGGATGTCCGCAAAATGAATAATTGTGTCAGGAATCCCCAAAATAATAACATTTTTGCTTCCAGCGGAGTTCTCCTGTGAACGCTTGCGCAGTTTGTGAGAAGGAAATAAAATTGTTGATTAGTTTGTAATACCAGTCTTCCGGTTGGAGGTAATCAGCTGAAGCTCTCTAGATTCCTTATAAGGGATTCGATGCCAGTGATACCTACAAAGGGATGAAGCACATGCTATTAAGAAAACAGTTTTATCTGGGATACATGGACCCATTTAAGTTTACCATCTTTCTCAATGCGATATACCAGAGGACTGAGACGGTCAACTATGGAATATGGACCCACCCATTTAGATTCTAAGGTGTGATCCTTCTTACCCAATTTTAAATACATTACTTGATCTCCAACTTCCCATAAAGAGGGTTCCTTGGTTCTTTGTTTTTGCATTTTCTCATTCATATGTTCAATAGCCTGATTGATCCTGTACTGCAATGTGGTTTTATCCTCTTGTAATTGTTTTAGCCATTGGAAATAATCATTCTGGTTGGCTATAGGATGATCCTCTGCGTGTATAGTAAAATGTTCAGGATCAATCACTAACTTCATTGGTTGACCAAAAAGAATTTGATATGGCTGGATCTTAGTTCTCAGCCTGTCACTACTGCAAATGGCAGCTAAGATTAGAGGTAGTTTCTCAGGCCAGTCCTTACCAGTATGGTTTACTACTTTTCGCAGTGCCTCTTTAATTGTGCGATTCATCCTTTCCACCTGGCCAGAGGACTGGGGTCGGTAGGGAATGTGAAATTTCTGGGTGATCCCTAGGGCTTGTAACATCATTGTGAAAATTTGTCCCACAAATGCACTTCCATTATCTGAGTCTATGACCTCAGGGGTTCCATATCTGCACACCACTTAAGTGAAGAGCTTTTTAGCTGCAGTTCTAGCACTGTTATCCCTAGTGGGGAATGCTTCCACCCATCCTGAAAATGAATCTATAATAACCAGCAAATATTGGAATCCTCCTTTACTTCTAGGCAACTTATCAATAAAATCCATCTGTATTCTGTGCCATGGTCCCAACCGTCTCTGGTGCATCATTAGTTGCCAGTGCGGGGGACGGGCTTTGTCCTTTGCACAGCGCACACAATTTTGCACCCACGTTTTTACATCATCCTCCACCCCTTCCCAGTCTGCTACCTGCCTTAGCCTCCTTAAGGTCCCTTCTGTCCCCTCATGCATGAACTGATGTGCCACGTTGATTAGCTCCTGCCGTTCCGTCTTTCCCGGAGTCCGGCTGCAATGATTATTCACATCGCTAGATGGCAGCAGAGTGTCAGAAATGAGCTTGCTGGCGCGGCTCTGACTTCTAGTTACAGCCGCCAGGTTCTGCTGCCGGGCGATAGCATCGGCTCTGCTGTTCCACACGGCTTCAGCACTGAGCTCTTTGCTGTGCGCTTTAACATGCCGGATTTTTAACTGATTGGGGTTTCTTGTCACCCAAGCATGGATCCATCTCCATTCGTCTAGGTACGCTATCTCCTTCCCATCTGCTCCCTGCCAATTATTCCGTTGCTAGTCAAACATCCAATCCTGTCTGCCTTTCACGCAAAAATCACTGTCTGCATATATATAGATTGGTCTGGGAGAGGTTTCATGTAACTTTAACACTTGATATATGGCATGGAGCTCCGCATGTTGTGCTGAGCCATGATTCAAATACCCTTGAATCACTTCCTCCTCTAAGTTTATAGCAGCATACTTAATATACCGTTTCCCTTTAAGTACTACCGAGCTGCCATCAGTAAACCAGATATGCTTCTCCTGCCCTGTTGTGTCTAAATCCCTTAAGGGGGGGTGCCTCTACCAGTGCAATTCTCTGTTCTAAAGTAATCTCGGGACATTCATGCTTAGTCCCTTTTTCAATTAAAGCATGAGTCAATAAATCAGGTTTAGATACTGTTTCGGTAAGGACCCCTCTGTTGACCAGGATGAGGGTCCATTGAGCCATGCGTGTATTGGAGACCTTACTCCCGATCAATTTGCCAGATAAGATATATTTGAGAGGAGTATGAGTACTTTGAATTGTAATAGGTGCTGTGCTCGTGAGAGGTTCAAAAGACTGGATTGCCCAAACGGCTGCTAAACATTCCCGCTCACAAGGGTCAAAATTCAGCTCAGCACCTTGAAGTTTTTTAGAATCGTATGCTACAGGCACTTGTTTGCCTTCCTCATTGTTTTGTAAGAGAGTAGCTGCCAATGCAACCTCATTTGCAGCTAGTCTGATAACGAAGGGTTTTGATTCATTAGGGAAGCGTAAAGCCGGGGCTGAGACAGCCTTTCGTTTTAAGGTATTTAAGGCGGATTCTTGTTCTGGTCCCCATTCCCATTGTGTCTTTTTCTTTAATAACTTCCATAAGGGAAGTGTGATCTCTGCATATTTATGGATATGTGGCTGTAGGAAATTGAACCCACCCAGCAGAACTCGTAAAGAGTGCACATCTGTAGGGGCGGGCATATCCAGTAATGCTTTCACCTTGCGCTGATCCACTTGCCTCCCCTCCTTCCCAGTCACTATACCTAAGTAAGTGACCTGTGGTTGCACCAATTGTGCTTTTTCTAAATTAACCTTAAACCCTGTTTCTTGGATTAATGCCAAAACATTTTCAGTAAGTTTTTGTACTTGTTCCCTGGTGTCCCCAAAAATCAGAATATCATCAACATAGGAGAAGACAAATGATCTTTCCTGCTGGTTCAGACGATCCAACATATCTACCACATGTCTGTGTGCAATAGTGGGGGAATCTTGAAAACCCTGTGGTAGTCGGCAAAACGTAAATTGTTGGTGGTTTATGGTGAATGCAAACCTATCCTGGGACTCTGGGTGTAGGGGTATAGCAAAAAAGCAATTAGCCAAATCGATCACTGAGAAGTATTTGGAGGTGGCTTGTACTTTCTGTATAACCTGTGTTATGTCTGCTACAATTGGGGCCATGGGTACAGACCCTTTATTAATCCTCCTATAGTCTATAGTTAACCGCCAGGACTTTCCGTCTGCCTTTAGAACTGGCCATACGGGAGAGTTAAAAGGAAAGTTAGTTTTTCTTATAACTCCCTGTTGTTCCAAGTCCTGCACAGTCTGTATCAGTTGGACTTCTGCTTCCTTTGGGTAGGGGTATTGTTTTTGAGGGGGTACCAGTTCACCTATGATCTTAACACAGACATTGATCTTTCCACAGTCTGTTTTACTTTGAGTCCAGACCGTGGGGAATTTTGAGCACCACTCCTCGGCTTGCTCTGTAGTGAGAGCAGCAACGAGTTTACCTCCCCCTTTGGTTACAATGAGATCCTGCTTTTCCTGGTGAGAGCAGTTGGAGGGGATTTCTAATTTCCATAATATGCCTCCAGGTAAATCGATTATTATGTTGTTTTGATACAGCCAATCAGCTCCTAAAATAATTTCGTCAGTCATGTCAGGGGTCTGGATTAAATTCCCTTTTGTTTTAAACCCTTGTATTGAGAATGGGACCTGTGCCCATTCCCAGCCTGTGCTTGGCTTTCCCTGAAAAGATTTTAAAGTGACTTGTTTTACTCTCTCCCCTGCCTGTGGAGCGGTTTTAATTAAAGAGACAGCAGCCCCAGTATCAATCAAAGCTAGTGCAGGAGCGGGATTCTCCTGCTGGACATAAATATGCGGTCTCCCTCCAGAGTCCCAGAACATTTTACCGATGAGCCCCCATTGCTGCGCTCCTGTGTTATGTGGGGTGCTCATGTCCAGCAGGCCCCCCTAGTCCCGGTTGCTCGGGGGGGCACTTGTAGCTATGCTAGTTACACGCTCCTGATTCTCTTGTGCTTGTAGGGCTTCTTGGACTAGAGCTCGAGTTGGGGCTTTGTCCCAGTGCTCCCAACTACCTCCCTGTCGCATTACTGCCCGCCAGGCCAATCGGCGGATCGTGGAGTCATTAGTATTCTGTCCCTCACCTTCAGCTCTTTGGAAATTATCATTTTTTTCAGAAGGGCGGGGGTTTGAGCATGAATAATGTCCCCGTGGCTTATGATTTCCCCGTCCGCGGTAGCGACCTCGGGAGCCCCCTATTCCCATATTACCGCTCTCATTGGAGTAAGTTATTTGCTCAAGCGCGGCCACAAAGGGAGCCCTTTCTTTTTTTATTTGGAGTGCGGGGCCAGAATGAGTGGTGATTTGTTTGATCAGATCTCGGAGCTCAGTCATGCTCGCGGGCTGGTTAGGTGCCCAAACGCTGAGCTTATTGGCATAGTAAGGGAGAAGAGTCGCAGCACAGTCCCTCAGGGCATCTGTGCCGTATGCTACAGTGTCAGGGTTATTTGCAGGGGCTCCTTGGGCATCTTCAGGGCGGGTGATGCCTGCCATGACCTGCATAAGTCCCCAGCGGGATAGGTCCCCTTCGGGGTCTTCATTAGGTTCCTGCATCATGCTAGCCGCCTGTATCATTAGATGTCGGCTACCCATTTGTTCCCCTAGGCTTGCAAACAGGGGTAGGAAAGTATTGTTCTCCCTGTTTTCCCTTATCACCCGATCAATGACTCCCTGTAATTCGGGTGCTGCACAGGCGGTCATGAGGCGTTTAAGCTCAGGGACTGTTAAATCTTCTCTGCCTGCCAATTGCAGCACACGCAGAGTCCATTTTGAAAAATTTTCCCGGTTAAGGGGTCCAAGCATTTTTGCCATGGCTTGGAGATCAGCTGCTGATACGGGGACGGTTGTAGTAGCTGTGCTAGTCCCTGCATCTGTGTCTGTTCTTGTTACAGTAATTCTGTTAATGGCTGCAACCGGCCCCTGGGGCTCAGGATTGCTGCTCCATAGCTCTCTTTCCCACACCTCGCTAGATTCCCTCGGGGCATCTTCCCAGTCAGGGACGTCACTCTGGGGATCAAAGTCCCGCTCTCCTGCCGTTACCGCTGCTATCTGGCGGTTTGCGAATCCCAGCCTTTGTTTAAGGTGCTGGATAAGGGACTCGCATCGGCTGTGATTAGCGGGGAGAGCTTTACTTTGTTCTATGGTTAACCTCTTTACCATGCCTTGCAATATTTGATTCTCTTTTTCTATTTTTTCCTTTTCCCTGACCTGTTCCTCTAACTTCTTTTCTCTTTGTTTGCCCTCCCTGAGTGCCTCCCGGAGAGGGTCTAACTGGCTTTGCACCCCTGTCGCTACCACTTTCCATCTGTCTGCCTCTTTTTCCATATGAGTGAGTTCTTCTTCGAGTGATTGCTCATATCCATTCCAGTTAGGTGTACGCGCCGCGCGTGCACATTCGTCGGAAAACTTTTACCCTAGCAACTCAGTGGGCCGGCAGGTCGCCCCCTAGAGTGGCGCCACCATGGCGCTCGATATATACCTCTGCCGGCCCACCCGCTCCTCAGTTCCTTCTTACCGCCCGTGTCGGTCGTTGGAACAGTGGAGCGCGGCTTAGCTGACCTCCACTTCCCTAGCTACTCGTATTTCTCGTATATAGTTACGCAGTTATAACCCTTTTATTTATATATTTGTATAGTTTAGTTAGCGGGGTTCGGGAAGTAGCCCCTTCCATGAACCCGGTCCCGGAGCCCATGCGGGGCTCACCGGTTTTTCGAATGGGCCGGCGTGCCAGAAGCCGCGGCCGAAGGGAGATCCACACGACTCCTGTTTCCAGTGCCTCAGGGAATCACACTTGACAGCTAAGTGCCCCATTTGCAAGGCTTTTAAGCCGAGAACAAAACGGTGTGGGATTTTCACTTACCCCTCCACCTGGGGCGCCGAGCGATGATCAAGCGGCGGGCAGTAGCGCCTCCTTGGCACCGGACCCCGCCGATACTACCAGGGCCTTTCGGCACCGGCCGTCGCCGGCACCGATATCGGCTCGGCACTGCTCCCTTCTTCCGAGGTCGAGAGAGCCTACGATTCCTGCTGGTGCCTGATGGCTCCCCGGCACGTGCCGTGGTTGAGACCCCCTGCTCCTGCTGCTTCCGTGCCATCTGCATCGCAGCCAGGGAGCTCGTCTAAGTTGGATTACCTGGCACCGACACCTGCAGAGGCACCGATGACGTCGACACCGTCGTTTCCAGTCCCCCAGGGCCACGGAATCCGGTGCCTGGCAGCTCCCCGGCACGCGCCGTGGTAGAGCTTACTGCTCCTGCTGCTTCCGTGCCAACGGCACCGCAGCCAGAGAGCTCATCTAAGACGGATCACCCGGCACCGATGACGTCGGCACCGTCGATCCCGGTTCCACGAGGGCCGTGGAATCCGGTGCCTGACGGCTCCCCGGCACGCGCCGTGGTTGAGCTCCTGCTCCTGCTGCTTCCGTGCCAGCGGCACTGCAGCCAGTGAGCCCGTCTAGGTCGGATTGCCCGGCACCAACACCTGCTGAGGCATCGACGACGTCGGCACCGTCGATCCCGGTCCCGTAAGGGCCGTAGAATCCGGTGCCTGACGGCTCCCCGGCACGCGCCGTGGTTGAGCTACTGCTCCTGCTGCTTCCGTGCCAGCGGCACTGCAGCCAGTGAGCCCGTCTAGGTCGGATCGCCCGGCACCGACACCTGCTGAGGCATCGATGACGTCGGCACCGTCAATCCCGGTCCCGTAAGGGCCGTAGAATCCGGTGCCTGACGGCTCCCCGGCACGCGCCGTGGTTGAGCTACTGCTCCTGCTGCTTCCGTGCCAGCGGCACCGCAGCCAGAGAGCTCGTCTGAGTCAGATCGCCCGGCACCGACGCCTGCTGCGGCACCGATGACGTCGGCACCGCCGATCCCGGTCCTACGAGGGCCGTTAGGATCCGGTGACTGACGGCTCCCCGGCACGCGCCGTGGTTGAGTTACTGCTCATGCTGCTTCCGTGCCAACGGCACCGCAGCCAGAGGGCTCCTCTGAGTCGGATCGCCCGGCACCGACGTCTGCTGCGGCACCGATGACGTCGGCACCGTCGGTCCCGGTCCCACGAGGGCCGTTAGGATCCAGGGCCTGAGGGCTCCCCTGCACGCGCCGTGGTTGAGAGCCCTGCTCCTGCTTCCGTGCAACCTGCATCGCAGCCAGAGGGCTAGTCTCGGTCGGATTGCCCAGCACCGACGCCTCTGAGGCACCGACAATGTCGGCACCGTCGATTCCGGTCCCACAAGGGCTATCGAATCCGGTGCCTGACGGCTCCCCGGCACGCGCCGTGGTTGAGCTTATTGCTCCTGCTGCTTCCGTGCCGACGGCACCGCAGCCAGCCAGCTTATCTAACTCGGATCGCCCGGCACCGAACCTCGGTACCGTCAACCCCGGTCCCACAAGGGCCGTCGAATCCGATGCCTGACAGCTCCCCACTATGCGCTGTGGTTGAGCCTGCTGTTCCCTCCACGCCGGAGACGTTACCGACGGCGAGGAATTTCATTGCCATGACAGAGTCGATGCTGCCTGATACAGTCTCTTCAGGTGACCGTCCTCTGTCAGCACAGCAGAGCGGCACCGTTCATGATTACGGTCCCGCAGGCACTCCAGGTTCTGTCGACACGCCCGGCACCATCGGCAGTCCCGATGCTGTTTCCTCATCGGTACTGGTCACACTCGCTGCACCGCCCGGTATTCCGTTCGCCGACCCGCTGTCGGCACCGTTCCGACTCCCGGCGCCGCGGCGGATACCTTGACTCCTGTAGTCTCTCCCCGAGCCTCGAGATCTCGGTTGACCTCCCGGCACCGTTCTGGTTGCGGGTCTGGATCTCGTTCCAGGTACCGGTACGCCTCCCGGTGCCGGTCCCCGGTGCCGAGTTGGGCAAGGTCCGAGTGAGTCAGAGACTCTGCCTGTGCCTTCTTTAGTACCTCCGTGGCAGTCCGCACATGCATCTGTGTCATTCCATATGCGCAGATTCTATGCTCAGGACCATGATCCTGACATGATGGCCAGCGGGCGCCCGCCCCAATACCGAAAGAGGCTTGGCGCATGGGCTTGCTTGGCCGCCAGGGTACTCTGCAGAGGCCCTACAGTTCTAGGTAGCAAAGCAACAAGCCTTGCTTAGCTGCAATACTTATAGCACCGGGGTGAAGGAGTTTTCCTTCAGACCTCCCGCCAGGAGTCCGCTGCCGTCTCGGAGGACAGAGGAAAGGAGGTTCCCGGAGCGTCCCTCCAGGCCTCGTTGGACGCAGCAGACACTGCGGCCAGGACTCTGGCCTTGGGCGTCGCCATGAGGTGCATGGCTTCAGGTTTCAAACCTCCGACGGGAGCTGCAGTTTGCCATTCAGGATTTACCCTTTGTTGGTAAAGGCCTCGTCGTGGCAGGGACAGCCCCAGGCTGCGAAGCCTGGTGGTCAATGGGCTCCTAATGCGCTCTCTAAGCATGCATACGCCGGCGATTAAATGCAGGCCTTTCTGGCCCCAGCCGCCATACTCTGTGCCTAGCCAGAGGCAGAACTTTGGCTAACGGCAAGGCCAAGGTGGTCGCGGACGAACGTCAGGCCCCCTAAAGAGCCAAGGTCAAGGTCCCTCGTAATTACCACTGGGACCGGAGACGAACCTTCCAAGGTGTACCTGGGGACAGTGTATCACCTTTAGTTTGCTCCAGCCCTGTCCCCCTTCGGCGGGCGAAAGGGGCGAGGGGTTTTACTCCCGTTATGCCCTAGTCCCCCACGCGGGCACAGGTCAGACCTTCCTGGTCCTGCACGGACTCAACCGGTTTAGAATGAGGTTGAAGTTCTGCATGGTATCCCTGGGAACCATTATTCCATCCTTACCTCCTGGGGGCTACTATGCCGCCCTGGATATGAGGGACGCGTACTTTCGTGACGCCATCTTCCCTCCGCACAGGAGGTACCTCCGCTTTATAGCCAACGGTCACTCTCCTGGCTTACGGCCATAGTCGCCGCCTACCATCGATTCGCTTATCCGAGGAGACTCTGAGACACAAACCGCTCAGTGCGTGGACATCGTCACGGTCTTATTCACAGGCCAAGGCCTGATGGTTCCTATAGAGCAATCCACTCTGGTTCCCACGCAGAGGTTGGGCTTCCAAGGGGCTATCCTGGTCTCCTACCCAGCTGGAGCCTGCTTATCACACCTGCGGTTTTAGGCGATGGCAACAATCATAGGAGGTCGAAGGGCTTTCCCAACGACCTCGACTTGTTCTTGTCTCAGTCTCCTGGGTCCATGGTTGCCCGCAAGTTTGTATCCAAACACGCCACGTTCCGCCTCCGTCCTCGCCAAGTCCGGCCCACCTCGGCGTACCGCCCGGACAGGGAGCCAATGGTCATGGTGGTCACCGTTCCCTCGAACACCATAGACTCCCTAGAGTGGTGGCTACCTCCCTCCCTGATGTGGGCAGGGATGCGGTTTCATCCGCCCCAGCTCTCACTGCCCGGACGACGGACGCGTCATCTCTCTGCTCGAGTGCTCATGGTCACCCCCGGGCTTAAGGCCTTTGGTCTTCTTGGGAGCTGGCATTCCACATCAATGCCCCAAAAATGAGAGTAGTCCGCCTGGCGTGCCAGGGGTTCCGGCGGCAGCTGCGAGGCCGTTGTATCTCGGTGTTTACGGCCAACGCAACGGCCATGTGCTTCATGAGTATCCGGGGAGGGACATTGCCCCCCCCCCCCTTTTTTGTCAGGAGGCCATCCATTTCTGGGTCTTTTGCATGGCCCATTCGATGGAGCTGGCGACGTCCTTTCTCCCAGGCGTTCGGAACGTCTTAACGCTTTGCCTCAGCAAGTCTTTCTGGTCTTACGAGCGATCACTCTGCCCCATGTGAGGCGTTCGGCTTTCCGGAAGTTGAGATGTTTCCTCACACAGACCTCTTCGCTCACTGCGTGAGCAGGAAATGTCAGATGTTCTGCTCCTTCCGAGGTCTCTCCGCAGGATCGATCTTGGACGCATTCCTGATGCCGTGGAGAGGCCAATTGCATTATGCCTTCCCACTGTTCCCTCTGGTCCGCTAGGTCCTGCTCAAACTCCGCAGGGGCAGAGCGTGCATCGTCATGATCACTCCAGAGTGGTCCAGGCAGCACTGATTTACCATGTTGCTCGGCCTGTCAGTAACAGACCTAATTACCCTTCCACCCCACCCAGACCTCACCACTCAGGGCGACAACGGGCTTTGTCGCTCGGTCCTGCAGCTGGTTTACCTCACGGTGTGGCTGCTGCGTACCTGAGTCGGGGTGACGGGCAGCCTTCCACCTGGTCAACGGTCAGGGCCAGGTGGAAGTGTTTCTTCTACGGCTGCAATACGCTCGATCTTGCTCCTGTTGAGGTCTCGATCCCCTCTATTTGGCCTGCCTCTGGCCTTCAGCGGCAGGGCCTGACGGTATCATTGCTGAGGATACACTTAGCAGCCTCTCTACCTCCCAGCAGGCTAAGGTGGCCGTTCCCTGTTCTCACGATCTATGGGTTCGAGGTCCCTCAAGGGCTTGGAGCGCTCGCACCCTCGGGTGCACCGCCCAGCCCCGACCTGGGAGCTCAGCCTCGTTTTAACCAGACTTATGTCTCCCTCAGTCGAGCCGTTCACGACTGGCCCTCTGCTATGCCTGTCCTGCACGACAGCTTTCCTCGTAGCTGTTACGTCTCCTCCCTAAGGGGTTTCGGCCTTTCATGTTACCCACAGCTCAACGCAATGGGCATAACCATTGCACTCCTTGGGCATCTGTGGAGGGCTCGCATTTATATTGTGCTGACAGACCCATCTCCTAAGGTGCCCCGGCTCTGTCGCGGTAGCGGGCCAAAGGAAGGGCTTGCTTGTTTTCCTCTCAGAGGATCTCATCTTGGGTGATGGCGGACATCCCCACTTGTTATGATTTGGCTCATATTTCACCAAGCCACATCACCATGCATTCTACCAGGGCTCAGGCTTCGTCTGCCGCCTTGCTGGCTCGTGTACCTACCCACGAGATCTGTCGCGAAGCTCCATTGGTCCTCGGTCCATACCTTTGCTTCGCAGTATGCCCTGGTTCAACAGTCAAGAGAGGCTGTGGCCTCTGACTCGGCAGTTTTCATTCTGCCGCATTTCACTCCGACCCCACCGCCTACGTAAGGCTTGGGATTCACCTAACTGGAATGGATATGAGCAATCACTCGAAGAAGAAAAGACGGTTACTCACCTTTGTAACTGTTGTTCTTCGAGATATGTTGCTCATATCCATTCCACACCCGCCCTCCTTCCCCACTGTCGGAGTAGCCGGCAAGAAGGAACTGAGGAGCGGGTGGGCCGGCAGAGGTATATATCGAGCGCCATGGTGGCGCCACTCTAGGGGGCGACCTGCCGGCCCACTGAGTTGCTAGGGTAAAAGTTTTCCGACGAATGTGCACGCGCGGCGCGTACACCTAACTGGAATGGATATGAGCAACACATCTCGAAGAACAACAGTTACAAAGGTGAGTAACCGTCTTTTTTTCATGCAGGGAGGCATTCTCCTGGCAGGATGCCAAGCGGGAGTATAAATCCCTGCATGTGTCCCACAAAAGCCAGATTGCTGCTGAATCCCTTTTAGTTGGAGTAGGCCTGTACAGGATTATATACCTTGCCAGCCTATCCTCCAAATCTAAAATAGTACACACATCTCCCAGCCCCCCTTCCGTCCACGGGCTGTGTCCAAACCTCTGTAGTACTTGTTTAAAGGGTGTGGGCTCTTGGACAAAAGACAGCGTTCCCTGTTTTTCTCTAAAGATGTCTTTAGACTGTGTCTTCCTAAACATTTTCCCTAACAAGTGTGCCATAACCAAGTACAACACAGGAAACCGAGCTGATAAATATCAGAATACTATAACCTCCAATTCCTAAAGGAGTGACTTACAAATAACAATTTTCCCTTTTTAACTCCTGGAGGAACAACTTAACCCTCTCTGGGCCAGAGGAAGAGACACCAAGTCTCCCTCTGTATTACTCGGTCTGCTATCACCGAGGGTTCATACACCAATTATACAAATCCTTCCCCGGATCAGATCCTTCCCCGGATCAGAGTGAGAAACACTAAGTTCTCCTCTTTAGCTCAGTCTCGCTACGGCTGAGGGTATATGTACCTCTACAACACAATTTAAACCTAAACTCCTATATCCTTCAGAGTTTGGTTAATTAACTGAAAGTTTACACTTTTTTTTTTTCTAGTGCCAGGCTTGCTAAAGCTGGTGGTGTGCACACGAGTTTTATAATAACTGTGGATTCTATGCTTGCTCCCCCTTTCGCATTCTCCACCAATAATGTTGTCCCACAAACTTACACAGGATCGTTTTAGGGGTTAAGACAAAGATGCCACATTTATTATTAATCCGTAACTATTAGCAAATACCTTAATGCTTATACACATACACTCACACACACACACACCCCAAAATGTTCTGCAGCTGCTGGATAGTTACCAGTCCTGATTGCAGTTTGAGTTCGCAGCTTGGGATCGGAGCTCGTGGCAGCTAACTGGCCAGGAAAGCTGAGCACGAGGAGGAGCCGGGTCTCTGTCGGGCGCGCACCGATGCTCCTTGACGTTGGTAGCAGAACGTTACCCAAAGTCTCTCATCTCACCCTTCCCTTTTTATAGGAGTTTAGTTTGGATTCAAAGTTCCTAGGTCTCGCTGTGTCACACCGCCTCTGGGTTTGCTTGATCACCCGTCAATTGCAGGCGTGACTGTCAGCCTGGGACCTGGCTTTGATCTTCCTTCTGTTGTTTCTTTTTAGGGTGGATGCTTCTTGCTTGAGTTAGGGCTGTTGTCTAGTTCTTCAGCCGTTGGTATTTGAACTTTATCTCATCAGGACGGGCTGGTGCTGGAGGTTGATTCTATCACCCATGCATACCTCATTCACACATCTCAACTAGACTAATAAAATTACAGTAAGGCTTGCAAAAATGGGGGCTGCAGCACAAGCCTTCTACAAAATGGAGTCAGCATTTTAAAATGGGTTTTGAGTTACAATATTGCACAGAAGTTACAATGTTACAATGTAGGCAAAATGGCAAGTGTAATGAAATGGTGAACAGAAGTTACAATGGTACAGTGACTAACTAAAAACAATTTCATTCACATTGGTTCTACGGGGGGAAGAGAGATTAGCTCTCGGTCCTTCTGTTTTCCAAGGCTGGAAACGGGGAGGGTTTACTCCCTCTGTTTAGATTCATGGAGCTTGCTTCTGTGTCTCTCTCCAGGAACCCAGGGAGGAGGGAAGGGAAAAGGTTTATTTTCCTTTGTTGTGAGACTCAAGGGATTTGGGTCTTGGGGTCCCCAGGGAAGGTTTGGGGGGACCAGAGTGCCCCAAAACACTCTAATTTTTTGGGTGGTGGCAGCTTTACCAGGTCCAAGCTGGTAACTAAGCTTGGAGGTTTTCATGCTAACCCCCATATTTTGGACGCTAAGGTCCAAATCTGGGACTAGGTTATGATAGGCTACCCCTCTGATCCTTAGTTAACAGAGACTTTCACAGTGCCCAGTGTTCAGCCTTTCTGGATAATTTGCAATCAGTGCAGTTTTAGCTTCTTCTGACCTTCAATCTTATTTATTTTGCTTCCTTTTCTGTCCCTACTTCCCTTTCTCGAAATAAGCAAACAGAAAATAACAAACCAGTAACCATTTTGTCTGTTCTCCAGCCACCACACCTAAAACTCACTTAAAATCACTACCAGTACCTCAAAGCAATCAGCTGTGCACAGACCCTGCTCGACTACACCACTGTGATGGGTTGGATCACAGAAACCCCCTTGGGAGCTGCTGTCCGATGTGCCAAGACTACTGCTATCCCTGTTTCCCCTGCCAGCTCAGGACCCCAGCACCCTGTCTTGCTGAGCCAGACACTCCTGTCCGCTCCAGTAAAGACCCAGAGTCTGAATTACCTGCCCCAAAGCTGCAGGGTTACCTGAAAACAGCTCACAGAAGTGTCCTTGTCTTTAGCACCCAGATGCCCAACTCCCAATGGGGTCTAAACCCAAATAAATCCGTTTTACCCTGTATAAACCTTACGCAGGGTAAACTCATGAATTGTTCCCCCTCTGTAACACTGATAGAGAGATATGCACAGTTGTTTGCTCCACCAGGTATTAATACATACTAAGTTAATTAATAAGTAAAAAGTGATTTTATTAAATACAGAAAGTAGGATTCAAGTGGTTCCAAGTAGTAACAGACAGAACAGAGTAAATTACCAAGCAAAATAAAATAAAATGCGCAAATCTATGTCTAATCAAACTGAATACAGACAAGATCCTCACCAGTTCCAGAACGCTCCCTTTTACAGGCTAATCTCCTTTTAGCCTGGGTCCAGCAATCTCTCACACCCCCTGTAGTTACTGTCCTTTGTTCCAGTTTCCTTTAAGTATCCTAGGGGGGTGGAGAGGTTCCTTCTTTAGTCAGCTGAAGACAAAATGGAGGGGTCTGTCACAGGTTTAAATAGACTCTCTCTTGTGGGTGGAGACCCCCTTCCTCACTGCTATGCAAAGTCCAGCTCCAAGATGAAGTTGTGGAGCCACCTGGGCAAGTCACATGTCCATGCATGACACAAGGTATGGCTACACTTGAAACTTCAAAGAACTGCCGCGGCAGCGCTTCGAAGTGGGAGTATGGTCGCAGCGCCAGCGCTGAGAGAGAGTTCTCCCAGCGCTGCACATACTCCACATCCTCATGGGGTTTAGCTTGCAGCGCTGGGAGCTGTGCTCCCAGTGCTGGGGCACTGTTTACACTGAGGCTTTACAGCGCTGTATCTTGCAGCGCTCGGGGGTGTTTTTTTCACACCCCTGAGCGAGTAAGTTGCGGCGCTGTAAAGCGCCAGTGTAGCTGTTGCAGGCACGGACGGTGCCCAAGGCAAGCAACAGTGGTTCGTGCCTGGAGTGCTTAGCGCCAATAAGCACACCAGGATGGAGAAGCAAAAAAGACGGTTACTTACCTTTGTAACTGTTGTTCTTCGAGATGTGTTGCTCATATCCATTCCAGTTAGGTGTGCGCGCGCTGCGTGCACGTTCGTCGGAGAAACTTTTACCCTAGCAACCCAGGCGGGTCGGCTGGGCGTCCCCTGGAGTGACGCCGCCATGGCACCCAATATATATCCCAGCCGACCCGGCCACCCTTCAGTTCCTTCTTGCCGGCTACTCCGACAGAGGGGAAGGAGGGTGGGTTTGGAATGGATATAAGCAACACATCTCGAAGAACAACAGTTACAAAGGTAAGTAACCGTCTTTTCTTCTTCGAGTGATTGCTCATATGCATTCCAGTTAGGTGATTCCCAAGCCTTACCTAGTCGGTGGGGTCGGAGCGAGATGTGGCGGTATTTAAAACTGCTACGCCGAAGGCCGCATCATCTCTTGATTGTCTGACCAGCGCATAGTGTGCAGTGAATGTGTGGACAGATGACCAGGTCGCTGCACGGCATATCTCCTGGATAGGCACGTGCGCCAGGAAGGCCGCCGACGTAGCCTGAGCTCTCGTGGAATGTGCCGTGAGGTGGCCAGAGGGGACACGAGCTAAGCCGTAGTATGCGCGAATGCATGCAGTTACCCAGGAGGAAATCCTCTGCGAGGATATTGGTTGCCCTCTCATCCGTTCCGCGATCGCCACAAACAGCTGAGGGGACTTCCGAAATGGCTTTGTTCGCTCGATGTAGAAAGCAAGCGCTCTACGTACATCTAAGGAGTGCAGCTGCTGCTCCCGCCGAGAAGAGTGTGACTTCGGGAAGAAGATGGGGAGGAAGATGTCCTGGTTTGTATGGAAGGCAGAAACAACCTTAGGGAGGAATGCCGGGTGGGGTCGCAGGTGCACTTTTTCCTTATGGAAGACGGTGTAGGGTGGGTCCACTGTGAGAGCTCTCAGCTCTGAGACCCGTCTGGCCGATGTAATGGCCACCAGGAAGGTTGTCTTCCATGACAGGTACGTGAGCGAGCAAGTCGCCAGTGGCTCGAATGGCGGGAGCGTGAGCCTGTTCAGGACCAAGTTAAGGTCCCAGGTAGGAGCAGGGCGATGTACGGGGGGGTAGAGACGCTCCAGGCCTTTAACAAACCTGGCGACTAAGGGGTGGGAGAATATGGAGCGGCCACCTTCTCCTGGCCGAAAGGCGAATATGGCCGCTAAGTGTACCTTTAAGGAGGATGTCGCCAGGCCCTGCTGCTTAAGGTACCAGAGGTAGTCCAGGACCGTGGGAATTGGGGTCTGCGTAGGGTTCACCCCTTGAGAAGCGCACCAGCAAGAGAAACGCTTCCACTTGGCCCTGTACGTTGAGCGAGTGGAGGGTTTCCTGCTGTTAAGGAGTATATGTTGGACCGGTGCGGAGCAGCTGAGCTCCGCCGTGTTCAGCCATGCAGGAACCACGCCGTGAGGTGCAGGGCTCGTAGGTCCGGGTGGTGAAGTGTGCCATGATCCTGCGTAATCAGGTCTGGGTGGAGAGGAAGGGGAATTGGGGGGTCCACAGATAGGTCCAGCAAGGTGGTGAACCAGTGCTGTCTGAACCACGCAGGTGCGATCAGGATCAGATGCGCTTTGTCCCTGCGCAGCTTCAACAGGACCTTGTGCACCAGAGGGAACGGAGGGAAGGCATACAGGAGGTGGCGGGTCCACGGCAGGAGAAATGCGTCCGTGATCGACCCCGGAGAGAGACCTTGAAAGGAGCAAAACTCCTGGCACTTCCTGTTGGACTTGGTTGCGAAGAGGTCTGTGCGGGGAAATCCCCACCTCTGGAAGATGGAATGGATGACATCCGGTCTGATCGACCATTCGTGGCAGAGGAAGGATCGGCTGAGTCTGTCCGCCAGCGTGTTCTTGACCCCGGGGAGGAAGGATGCCACCAGGTCTATCGACTGGGCTATACAGAAGTCCCAGAGTCGAATGGCCTCCTGACATAGGGGAGACGAACGGGTTCCCCCGTTTGTTGATATAATACATGGCCGTTTTGTTGTCCGTAAGTACGGAAACACAATGGCCGTGTAGGTGTCGTTGAAACGCCTGGCAGGCAAGGCGGACTGCCCTTAGCTCCTGGACATTTATGTGGAGTGACAGCTCGTGGGACGACCAGAGGCCCTGGGTGTGCAGGTCCCCTAAGTGGGCCCCCCACCCCAGGGATGACGCATCTGTTGTTAGAGTTACAGATGGCTGCTGTGAATGGAACGGCATGCCCGCACATACTAGAGATGGGGTCAGCCACCAGTCGAGGGAGCGGAGAGGGTCGCGGGGGGGGGGGGGGGGGGAGGGGACCGTCACCAATACATCCGGGTGGTCCCTGCTCGGGTGGAATACTGAATGAAGCCACATTTGGAGGGGCCTCATTCTGAGCCTGGCATGCTTTGTCACGTAAGTACATGTGGCCATATGCCCGAGAATTGTGAGGCAAGTACGAGCCGAGGTGAGTGGGGAGGCCTGCAAGCTCTGAATGATCACACCGATCGTCTGGAAGCGAGGTTGAGGTAAGTAGGCCCTGGCCTGAGTTGAGTCCAGGGTCGCGCCTATGAGGTCTAACCTCTGTGTGGGGACCAGGCTGGACTTCTCGGCATTGATTAGCAGGCCTAGTTGGGAGAAGAGGTCCGTAACGGCCTCGACATGTCGTCGCACCTGTGACTGGGAGGACCCTTTCAGGAGCCAGTCGTCGAGGTACGGGAAGACGTGGATTTTCCGCCGACGGAGGTGGGCAGTCACAACGGCCATGCACTTGGTAAACACCCTCGGGGCTGTGGAGAGGCCGAAGGGCAGGACTGCGAACTGGAAGTGCTGATGTCTGACCGTGAAGCGGAGGTACTTCCTGTGCGGTGGAAAGATGGCGATATGGAAGTACGCGTCCTTCATGTCGAGGGTGGCGTACCAGTCTCCAGGATCCAGGGATGGGATAATGGTTCCCAGGGAGATCATGCGGAACTTCAACTTGAGCATCCACTTGTTGAGGCCCCGTAGGTCTAGGATGGGTCTGAGACCTCCCTTGGATTTGGGGATCAGAAAATATCCGGAGTAGAATCCCTTGCCTCTCTCGGCTAGAGGTACTTCCTCTATAGCTCCCGCCGCCAGGAGGGAACGAACCTCCTGCAGGAGGGTTTGCTCGTGAGAGGGGTCCCTGAAGAGGGTCCGGGAAGGGGGGCGGGAAGGGGGTGAGGAAGCAAATTGCAGATGGTATCCGTGCTTCACTGTGCGTAGCACCCAACGGTCTGATGTTAATTGGGACCACGCCGGGAGGAAGTGGGAGAGGCGGTTGGAGAAGGTAGGAGAAGGATCCTGTCTTGAGTCTGGTAAGCCGTCCCCGGGCGCACCTTCAAAAACCGGACTTGGGGCCCGGCTGTGCCTTGGAAGGCCCTTGGTTCTGGCCTCCCTGGGAGCTGGATTGGCGTCTGCGTCCCCGCCCCGGCCACGCCGTCTGTTGCGGTCCTGCCTCTGACGGGGTGGGAAGTATGGGCGCCGTGCTTGGGGCCTGAAGGGTCTACGCTGGGTGGAAGGGGTGTGCATCCCCAGCGAGCGAATGATGACTCGATTGTCCTTCAGATTTTGTAATTTGGAGTCCGTCTTATCCGAGAACAACCCTTTCCCGTCAAAGGGTAGGTCCTGGATTGTATATTGCAGTTCCGGGGGTAGTGTGGAGGCTTGAAGCCATGAGATGCGCCTCATGGTTATTCCGGACGCCAGGGTTCTGGCTGCCGAGTCAGCCGCGTCGAGGGAGGCCTGGAGGGAGGTCCTGGCCACCTTCTTACCCTCCTCCAGGAACGCGTTAAATTCCGGGCGTGAGTCCTGGGGTAGCAGTTCGGTGAAGTTACCCACCTCCGTCCATATGTTGTGGTTATAGTGCCCCAGTAGGGCCTGCTGGTTGGCCACATGGAGTTGCAAGGCCCCAGCCGAGTACACTTTGCGACCCATGAGGTCCATCTGCTTAGCCTCCTTGGACTTGGGGGCCGGTGTCTGCTGGCCATGCCGTTCCCTGTCGTTGACCGACTGAGCTACTAGGGAGGAGGGTGGACATACAGGTACTCGTACCCCGAGAGGGTACCATGTACTTCCTCTCCACTCCCTTAGCTGTCGGCGGGATGGAGGCTGGTGATTGCCAGAGGTTCTCGGCGGTAGACTGAATGGTCTTTATGAACGGGAGGGCTACCCGGGTAGGAGCATCGGCCGAGAGGATGCTCACTACCGGGTCCTCAACCTCTGAGACCTCCTCCACCGGGAGGTTGATATTAAGGGCCACTCTACGGAGGAGGTCCTGGTAGGCCCTGAGGTCTATAGGTGGAGGTCCCGATGCTGACGACCCAGCCACTGCCTTGTCCGGCGAGGAGGAGGAGGAGGATACTCCGGGGATAAGGGTATCCTGTGCGGTCTCTTGTTCTTGGCCTGGTTCCTGCTCATGTTGCCCCGGGGAGTGTGGAGGCGGCTGTTTGTCCGACTCAACCACTCGGGGGCGGGAAACAGTGGCCTCCGGCACCCGATGCTCTGAGGCGGTGGAACATGTCTGAGGCACAGGGCCACCCTGGGCCTGATGGTAAGCCCAGGGTGTCCAAAAACCCCACTGTTGGGCACCCGAGTCCTGTGGGTGGGGGTCTTGGAACACTCCCAGCGGTACTTCGGGGTCCTGGTCCCGTTCATAATAGCTACCCGCCTGGGAGGATGCCGACGTGCCCCTTGATGGCCATGGTGGCGCTGCAAAAGTCGGTGCCGAGGTACCGACCGACCTCACACCTCTGGATAATGGTGACCGGTGTTGGTATCGGTGTTGAGAGCGAGACCGGGACCTGCGACCGGCTCGGTGCTGGGAGGTCAACCGAGATCGCGAGTGCCGTTGTCTAGATCTGCTCCTGGAGGTGCGGTG
Organism: Gopherus flavomarginatus; assembly: GCF_025201925.1. NCBI lineage: Eukaryota > Metazoa > Chordata > Testudines > Testudinidae > Gopherus > Gopherus flavomarginatus. Next base: position 214,543,529 of record NC_066620.1, on the reverse strand, counting down.
CCCACCGCGGTGCCGTGAGCTGAAGCGGTGCTGGGAGTACCGAGTTGACGCTCGGGACGTCGACCGGTGCCGGGAGCCCGACCGGTGCCGAGAGCGTGAGCGGTACCGGGGTGACCGGTGCCGGGAGCTCGACCGGTGCTGGGAGTCTGATCGGTGCCGATGTGATGGGTGCCGGGAGCTCGACCGGTGCCGGGAGTCTGATCGGTGCCGAGGCGATCGGTGCCAGGAGTCCGACCGGTGCCGGGATCGTGATAGACGTCGCGAGTCTGAGTGGCGTCTTGATGCCGAGCGTCCGCGGGACCGCGATCTGGAGCGGTGCCTGTCTGCTACACTGACCGAAGCTGGTCTGGTCAGGGTCAGTTTGCCCATAGAGCATAGTACCGCACCACCGGTGCCGGGGGTAAGGGCATCGGTGCCTCGGTGATGGCAATTAGCTATCTCGCCGCGGCGAACGTCTCCGGGGTAGAGGGTGAGGCGAGCTCTACCACGGTGTGTACCGGGGAGCTGCCAGGTGCCGGACTCGACGGCCCTCGCGGGGTCGGAGTCAACGGTACCGGCTTCGGCGGTGCCGCAGCAGGTATCGGTGCCGGGCAATCCACCTTCTGCGCAGGATCTGACTGCCGGGCGGCTGATGGCGAGATGATCTGTGCCTTCGGCCTCGGGGAGAGGGAGCGGCTCTGGGCTGGTTTCGGTGCCGGCTTCTTGGTGGTGGCACTCGGTGCCGCAGTGCCCTTGCTCACCGGCTGACTTGTGCTCGGTGCCGAGGGCAAAGGTGTCAGGGACGCTTCCATGAGGAGCTGTCTCAATCTAATGTCCCGCTCCTTCTTAGTCCTCGGCTTAAAGGACTTACAGATCGAGCACTTGGCCGATAAGTGCGACTCCCCGAGGCATTTCAAGCAGGAGTCGTGGGGGTCTCCCACCGGCATGGGCTTGTGACAAGCCGAGCACTGCTTGAAACCCGATGAATCGGGCATGGGTTCCGGCTTCCGGTGCGGGGGAGGGGGTGGGGTACCCCGATCCCCTCGCTACTACTAGTAACTACACTAACAACACTAGATAACTGACTAACTAACAACTATATATCTATATATGTACAATAACAACTATAACTACTATATACAACGATATCGAAATGAGCTGCTAGGGAGTGTGGAGGTCAGCGAAGCCGCGCTCCACAGTTCCAACGACCGACACGGGCGGTAAGAAGGAACTGAAGGGTGACTGGGTCGGCTGGGATATATATTGGGCGCCATGGCGGCGCCACTCCAGGGGGCGCCCAGCCGACCCGACTGGGTTGCTAGGGTAAAAGTTTCTCCGACGAACGTGCACGCGGCGCGCACACACCTAACTGGAATGCATATGAGCAATCACTCGAAGAAGAACACAAGTTTATTTGAGATCTCAAAGTGGAGCTGGGAGACTTGGCATGCCTCAGATCCAGCCCATTTACTACAAGCAGTTTACCTTTTTTATACTTTACTTTTAGCTAAGCCCGTCCCTTCTTTCCTCCCTCCCCTTTTCCCCCTTGTAGCAGTTACATCAAGCAGTTACACTAAACAGTTAATCAAGGCTGGAGACTACAAGTTTATCTTGTCAGGTCCACTCCTTTGAATTACGACCTTGTCCTTTCTTCTTTGTGAACCATTATCACCTCTCCCTCGACCAAAGTATGCAGGCCTCATTAGTTCTGCCTCATACTGGTTTGAGCTGTATGGCAACTGATAACGGATGTTGCACCTGGCCTTTTCTATTTATTGGCCTGTTAGGAGGGACTTTTGCTCATCTGAGGCCTAAACAGGGAGATTCCTTATCCTTATTGCCTTTTACCTTTTAAGTTACTTAGGGTTATGCTTTGTGACACCAACATAGCCAAGGCTTCAGTCTTTGGGTTTGTCTACATCTGCAATTTTGCAGCGCTGGTTGTTACAGCTGTGTTAGTACAGCTGTATAGGGCCAGCGCTGCAGAGTGGCCACACTTACAGCAACCAGCGCTGCAAGTGATGTTAGATGTGGCCACGCTGCAGCGCTGTTGGGAGTGGTGCATTGTGGGCGGCTATCCCACAGAGCACCTCGTCCCATAGCGGCGCTGTGGCTTGTGGGAAGGGGAAGGAAGTGTGATTGTCTTTCCGCTTCCTGTTCCTGTTCCAACGCCCAGCGGCGCTTTGTTACACATGCGGAGCAGTGTGGCGGCATTGTGACTGTACAGCGCTTTTTCTGCGAATTTTTTTAAAAATAGATCCTCAGCAACTGACGACCTTATTGATGAATGTTGCCAGCACATCGCGCTTGGCAGTGGAGCTATTCCTTCACCTGCAAAGTGAGAGTGACAGTGAGTCAGACGATGATATTGAATCGCCTGACGGTGAAGACAGTAAATTGCTTGTGGCAGTAACAGACGTGCTCAGCTCCGTGGAACGGCGCCTTTGGGCTCGGGAAACCAGCACTCAGTGGTGGGATCACATTGTCCTGCAATCCTGGGATGACGAGCAGTGGCTGCAGAACTTTCGGATGAGAAAAGCCACTTTCATGGCACTGTGTGCTGAGCTCGCCCCTACCCTGCGGCGCAGGGACACGAGATTGAGAGCTGCCCTGCCAGTGGAGAAGCGGGTGGCTATTGCAATCTGGAAGCTGGCAACTCCAGACTGCTTCAGATCGGTGGCGAACCAGTTTGGAGTGGGAAAGTCTACAGTTGGAATGGTGCTGATGCAAGTTTGCAGGGCCATTAATCGCACCCTGCTAAGAAGAACCGTGTGTCTTGGGAACGTGCAGGACATTGTAGATGGCTTTGCGGAAATGGGGTTCCCTAACTGTGGAGGGGCAATAGATGGGACTCATATTCCTATTCTGTCACCACCCCACCTGGCATCAGAGTATGTTAATCGCAAGGGGTATTTCTCCGTGGTTCTGCAAGCGCTTGTGGATCACCGTGGGCGTTTTACTGACATTTACTCAGGATGGCCTGGAAAGGTGCACGATGCACGCATATTTCGGAACAGTGCCCTGTTCAGGAGGCTGAGGGCCGGGACTTTTTTCCCAGACCGCAAGATCACAGTAGGGGACGTGGAAATGCCCACTGTGATCCTTGGAGACCCCGCTTACTCCTTAATGCCATGGCTCATGAAACCATATACAGGGAAACTTGACAGGAGCAAGGACCGGTTCAACTACTGGCTGAGCCGGTGCAGAATGACTGTGGAGTGTGCTTTTGGCCGTTTGAAAGCTCACTGGAGGTGTCTTTATGGGAAGCTAGATTTGATGGAAAGCAGCATCGCCGCTGTTATATCCGCGTGCTGCACCCTCCATAATATTTGTGAAGGGAAGGGTGAAAGATTCAGTGAGGAATGGACCTCCGAGGTTAGACGCCTGGAGAATGAGTTTTCTCAGCCAGAGAGCAGGGCTAATAGGGAGGCCCAGAAAAGGGCTTCAAGGATTAGGGATGCTTTAAGGGAGCAATTTGATGCTGAGAGCCAGCAGTAATGTTTGATGCATTTGATGTGCTTTGCTCTACCTCATTGTGTATTGTTTACCACTTCCAGCAGCAATAAAACGTAGTGAAAGAAATAGAAAAAAAAACCTTTATTCAACATACAGTACAAAACATGCAAGGGGGGGTAGAGGTGGTTGACAGTACATTTACAGGTTTTACTATGTCCTATTTTGACCAATATTCACTGTCTGTTGCACTTCAGCATTACTATGCTGCAGAATGATGGGGGTGGAGTGAACAGGGTAAGAATTATAGTTATCAGGGCTAGTAGGTGATCTTATAGGTGTTGGGGGCAGCTGGGGATAATAAGGAACTGGCTGCTGGAGAAAGTTGGTTTGTGAATATACAGGGTGACAAGGAAGAGGGCTTTGGGAGGGCTGTGGGTTAGCACGGTACATATTTGTCTGCATGGCTACAAGAGACTCGAAAGACTCAGTTTGGCGAGACAGGAGGCTTATCATCTGCTTTGTTGTTTTTTTAGCAGACAATTCCTTTCTCCTGCTTTCTGTTTGCCTACACAATTCCTTTCTCCTGCTTTCTGTTTGCCTACACAATTCCTTTCTCCTGCTTTCTGTTTGCCTCCATTCATGTACAGTCTTTCTCCACTCCTGTACACTGCTTCTCCATTCCTCTGTCTTCCTACTTTCCCTGTTGTAGTGGCTCAGAACAGACTTGATCAATTCCTCTTTTGATTTCCTAGGATTGCGTCTCAAGTTCTGCAACCTACGTGAGGGCGGTGATACAGCTGCAGTAGTCAAGGTCCCTAGAAAACAGAGAGATAGAAACATGTAGTACACAGAGGCATCATTGTTTATTATCAAATTTTGAAGGACTTTTGAGACTTTAGGTAGCATCCTTCTCACACACCTCACATAACACAGAGAGGGCAAGCAAGCTAAGTCATGGCGAGCAATGGGTTGAGTGTTTTTAGCAAAAATCACCCCTTGGGAGTGGGAATTGACCACTGGGTCGCTGGGGTTTATCAGCAGTGGGTACAGGGGGTAGCTGGTGTCCTGAAGAAGGAACAGTAGTGAACAGGAAGGTGGTGAGCTAGGTGCTTGGGGGGTTGGGGTTTTTTTTGGTCCGCTTTCAACCCGTCCTGATACTGAGGGGGGGGGTGGAAACGCGGTGCTGGATGCCTGCACACCGTGTGGCTGCCTCCGTGCTGGGAGGGTGGCTGGGGAACACGGCAGCACACCGCGGGGCTGGATGCCTGCTTGGGGGGGGGGACACCAGAGCAAACCGCGGGGAAGGATACCTGCTTGGAGAGGGGGTTCGGGGAACACCGGAGCACACCGCGGGGAAGGATACCTGCTTGGAGGGGGTTTCGGGGGACACCAGAGCAAACCGCGGGGCTGGATACCTGCTTGGAGGGTGGCTGGGGAACACGGCAGCACACCGCGGGGCTGGATGCCTGCTTGGAGGGTGGCTGGGGAACATGGCAACACACCGCGGGGCTGGATGCCTGCTTGGGGGGGGGGGGAACCAGAGCAAACCGCGGGGAAGGATACCTGCTTGGAGGGGGGGTGGGGAACACGGCAGCACACCGTGGGGCTGGATGCCTGCTTGGAGGGGGGGTGGGGAACACCAGAGCAAACCGCGGGGAAGGATACCTGCTTGGAGAGGGGGTTCGGGGGACACCAGAGCAAACCGCGGGGCTGGATGCCTGCTTGGAGGGTGGCTGGGGAACACGGCAGCACACCGCGGGGCTGGATGCCTGCTTGGAGGGGGGGGTGGGGAACACGGCAGCACACCGCGGGGCTGGATGCCTGCTTGGAGAGTGGGTGGGGAACACCAGAGCACACCTCGTGGCTGCCTCCGTGCTGGGAGGGTGGCTGGTAAACAGGGCAGCAAACCGCGGGGCTGGATGCCTGCTTGGAGGGGGGGTGGGGAACACGGCAGCACACCGCGAGGCTGGATGCCTGCTTGGAGGGGGGGTGGGGAACACCAGAGCAAACCGCGGGGAAGGGTAGATCAAATCAATGGGCTATTCCACGTTTAGGCATGCATGCAGGCAGCCATAACCAAAATCCTCCTCTCCCAAAACATTGAAATCTACTTACCACGAGCACAATCCTCAGCTTCCTCCTCACCGTCAGCTTCCAGCTGCTGTGACTGGCTCGCCTCCTCCGGGCTGGAGAAGAGATCCTGGCTGCATGTGTCCTGGGACTCCGGGGTGTCTCCCTCCACGCCAGTAGCCTCACTGTCTCCGTCCTCTACACCATCCCCCACTTCTCCCTGCTCTGAACTCTCCATCGTGCTCCTAGGATTCGCGGTAGGGTCACACCCAAGTATGGCATCCAGCTCCTTGTAAAACCTGCAGGTTGTGGGGGCAGCTCCTGAGCGGCGATTTCCCTCACGGGCTTTGCAGTACGCACTCCTCAGCTCCTTAATTTTTACTCTGCACTGCAACGCGTCCTGTTAATGGCCCCTTCTCATCAAGGACTGCGATATCTGACCATACGTATCATAATTTCTCCTTCTGGAGCGCAGCTGTGTTTGCACAGCCTCTTCTCCCCACACACTAAGGAGGTCCTGCAGCTCTGCATTTGTCCATGCTGGGGCTCGTTTGGTGCGTGGAGGCATGGTCGCTGAGTGATTGATAGATTAATTGCACTCCACACCTGGCTGAGCAAACAGGAAGAGGATTTTTAAATTTCCCGGGGCATTTAAAGGAGGGGTCAGGTGAGCACAGGGCAGTGAAGTTTGCTTGATTACCAGAGAGGCTTCCTCAGGTATGCTGGGATACCTGCTTATTCCACGGAGGTCAACAAAAATGCTGGTGAGTGTCTACACCTGATGACCAGCGCTGGTGATCCAGCGCTGGATCCTCTACACCCGAGGTTCGACCGGGTGTACGGCCAGCGCTGCAAACAGGGAGTTGCAGCGCTGGTAATGCCCTGCAGGTGTGTACACCTCCTAAGTTGCAGCGCTGTAACCCCCTCACCAGCGCTGCAACTTTGTGGTGTAGACAAGGCCTTTACAGGCAGAAGCCAGTTTCCACATAGTATCTTGTATGTCTCCAGGAAGACTTCTTATGTGGATTGGAGCCTTCCAAGCTCTTTTATCTGTTAAGTGCTTCTGTATTGAGCATTTAATTTGCACATTTCTTTCCTAAGAAGTGACCAAATGTTTTAACTAAGGCTACTTAGAAATAAAGCAATTGTACAGCCAATGTTCATAACTTTGAACACACAAATGGTTCCTGCATACAACTAGGATGAACATAACCAGTAGATCGTAACCTTTACATAGACGTGTTACATGGCATATGTAGCAAAACCCTACTCCAGTTATATCATACATACATTTATGAGCATCCCCCCATAAAGCCTATGGGGTACACTGTCACAGCTGCCTTGCGCCGTCCCAGCCAGGGGAGCTGGTGTGGAGTTCAGTGAGATGGAGACCGATTTCCTGCTCGATGAGGTCAGGGAGAGCTTGGGCTGACACATGCTGCAGAAGAAGCTGCAGCAGGAGTAGGGTTTGCCGGATTGTCATGGTATAATCCTCACTCTGAACCTTAGCGTCCAAAAGATGGGGTACCAGCATGAATCCCCCTAAGCTCAATTACCAGCTTAGTGCTTGTAGCGCTGCCACCAACCAGGAATTCCAGTGCCTGGTACACTCTGGTCCCTCCAAAACCTTCCCAGAGGACCCCCAAGACCCAGATCCCCTGGATCTTAACACAAGGAAAGTAAACCCTTTCCCCCACTGTTGCCTCTCCCAGGCTTCCCCTCCCTGGGTTACCCTGGAAGATCACTGTGATTCAACTCCTTGAATCTTAAAACGGGGGAATTCCACCTTCCTCCCTCCCTTCTCTCTCCCTTCCTCTCACCAATTCCCTGGTGAGTACAGACTGAATTCCCTTGAGCCTTAACAAGGGGAAAAAATCAATCGGGTCTTTTAAAAAGAAAAGTTTTTAATAAAAGAAAGAAAAAGTAAAAATTGTCTCTACAAAATCAAGTTGAAAAATGTTACAGGGTCTTTCAGCTTTAGACACTGGGAATACCCTCCCAGCCTAAGTATACAAGTACAGCGAATAGAGTTAAAATCCTTCCAGCAAAATACACATTTGCAAATAAAGAAAACAATGAAAAGACTAAAACCGCCTTATCTACCTAGTACTTACTATTCTGAACATATAAGAGACTGTATCAGAGAGATTGGAGAGAAGCTTGGTTTCACGTCTGGTCACTCTCAGACCCCAGAGAGAACAACAGACAAACAAACAACACAAAAAAGACGGTTACTCACCTTTGTAACTGTTGTTCTTCGAGATGTGTTGCTCACATCCATTCCAGTTAGGTGTGCGCGCTGTGCGTGCACGTTCGTCGGAAACTTTTTACCCTAGCAACTCCAGTGGGCCGGCAGGTCGCCCCCTAGAGTGGCGCCGCCATGGCGCTCGATATATACCCCTGCCGGCCCACCCGCTCCTCAGTTCCTTCTTGCCGGCTACTCCGACAGTGGGGAAGGAGGGCGGGTGTGGAATGGATATGAGCAACACATCTCGAAGAACAACAGTTACAAAGGTGAGTAACCGTCTTTTCTTCTTCGAGTGATTGCTCACATCCATTCCAGTCAGGTGAATCCCAAGCCATACCTAGGCGGTGGGGTCGGAGTGAGAAGTCGCGGCATGGAGCACTGCAGATCCGAAGGCCGCGTCCTCTCTGGACTGCTGGACCAGGGCGTAGTGGGAAGCAAAGGTGTGGCCCGATGACCAGGTCGCTGCCCGACAGATTTCCTGGATGGGCACACTGGCGAGGAAAGCCAGCGACGACGCCTGCGCCCTGGTAGAATGCGCAGTCACACGGCCCGTAGGAACATGGGCCAGCTCATAGCAGGTCCTGATACAGGACGTTACCCATGAGGATAACCTCTGCGAGGAGATAGGAAGCCCCTTCATGCGGTCCGCTACTGCCACGAAAAGTTGGGGGGATTTGCGGAACGGTTTGGTCCTCTCCACATAGAACGCGAGAGCCCTACGGACGTCAAGCGAGTGGAGCTGTTGCTCCCTGCCTGAAGAGTGAGGTTTCGGGAAAAAAACCGGGAGGAATATCTCTTGGTTGATGTGGAAGGTCGAGACCACCTTGGGGAGAAAGGCAGGGTGTGGCCTCAGCTGCACCTTATCTTTGTGGAAGACTGTATACGGGGGGTCTACCACGAGAGCCCGGAGTTCTGACACCCGCCTAGCTGAGGTGATAGCTACTAGAAAAGCAGTCTTCCAAGAGAGATAGAGTAGGGAGCAAGTAGCTAACGGCTCAAAGGAGGGCCCCATGAGCCGAGATAACACCAGGTTAAGATCCCAGGTTGGAGCAGGGAGACGGACGTTAGGGTATAAATGTTCCAGCCCCTTCAGGAATCTAGTCACCGTCGGGTGGGAAAAAACGGAGCGGCCATCCCCACCGGGGTGAAAGGTGGAGATAGCTGCCAGGTGGACCCGCAAGGACGATATCGCCAGGCCCTGTTGTTTGAGGGACCAAACATAGTCTAAGATATTGGCCACCGAAACTTCCATAGGACGGAGACCTTTCTCCACGCACCAACAGGAGAAACGCTTCCACTTGGCCGAGTATGTCGCTCTAGTGGAAGGCTTCCTGCTGCCCAGAAGTACCTCCCGTACCGGGGTGGAGCAGCGCAGTTCAGAACCGGTCAGCCACGCAGGAGCCACGCCGCTAGGTGCAGCGACTGCAGATCCGGGTGACAGAGAGTTCCGTGTTCCTGGGTAATCAGGTCCGAGTGAAGGGGTAGGGGAACTGGGTCGGCTATGGCCAGGTCCAGCAGCATGGGGTACCAATGTTGCCTGGGCCACGCCGGGGCTACCATGATCACGCGAGCCCTGTCCCTGCGCACCTTCAGAAGGACCCTGTGGACCAGTGGGAACGGGGGGAAGGCGTAGTACAAGTGGGTCGACCACGGGATAAGGAAGGCATCCGCTATAGACCCGGGCTCCCTGCCCTGAAAGGAGCAGAACGCCTGGCACTTCTTGTTCCCCCCGGACGCGAAGAGGTCCACACGGGGATAACCCCACCTCTGGAAAATTGAGAGGGCGACGTCCGGGCGAAGGGACCACTCGTGTGACAGGAAGGATCTGCTCAGGCGATCCGCCAGCGTGTTCCGTACTCCGGGGAGGAAGGAAGCCGTGAGGTGAATGGAGTGGGCTACACAAAAGTCCCATAGTCGCATTGCCTCGTGACATAGGGGAGAGGATCTGGTGCCGCCCTGCTTGTTGATATAGTACATGGTCGTCGTGTTGTCGGTAAACACCGCGACACAACGACCTCGAAGCTGGTGACAGAACGTTTGACAAGCAAGGCGGACCGCTCTCAACTCCCGCATGTTGATGTGCAACCTCACCTCCTGCGGGGACCACAGGCCCTGCGTTCTCAGGGTTCCCAGGTGGGCCCCCCAGCCGAGATCTGAGGCATCCGTTGTTAGGGACACCGAAGGCTGAGGTGGGTGGAAAGGGAGCCCCGCACACACTGCGGACTGGTCTAGCCACCAGCTGAGAGAATCTAACACCCCCTGGGGGATTGTGATCAGCATGTCTAGTGGTTGCCTTGCCGGCCGGTAATGTGCGATGAGCCACAACTGGAGGGGCCTCATGCGGAGCCGAGCGTAACCGGTCACAAATGTGCATGCTGCCATGTGGCCTAACAGGGTTAGACATGTCCGTATAGTTGTCAAGGGGGCTGCCCGCAATCGCTGAACGATCGCCGACAATGCCTGGAACCTCGGTAACGGCAAAAGAGCCATGGCCACGGTGGAGTCCAGGACGGCCCCGATGAACTCCACCCTCTGCGTGGGGAGCAGGGTGGACTTGTCTATATTGATCATGAGGCCCAAGGTAGCAAACAGGCCGGTGATCTTGCGGACGTGGCTGCAAACCTGTAGCTCCGACGTGCCCCGAATTAACCAATCGTCCAGGTAAGGGAACACGTGGATACGACTGCGCCGGAGATGTGCCACAACGACTGCCATGCATTTTGTAAATACCCTCGGAGCCGTAGAAAGGCCAAATGGGAGGACTGCAAATTGATAGTGAAGGCGGCCCACCATGAATCGAAGGAAACGTCTGTGGTGCGGCCAAATGGCAATGTGAAAATAAGCGTCCTGCATGTCGAGGGCCTTGTACCAGTCTCCCGGATCCAGGGATGGGATAATGGTCCCCAGGGATACCATGCGGAACTTCAACTTCACTAGGTATTTGTTGAGCTCTCGCAGGTCGAGGATAGGCCTGAGGCCTCCCTTGGCCTTGGGGATCAGAAAGTAGCGGGAATAAAACCCCTTGCCTTTCTCGTTTTCCTGGACCACCTCTATAGCTCCTTTGTTGAGGAGCGTCTGTACCTCCTGTCGAAGGAATTGCTCGTGAGAGGGGTCCCTGAAGAGGGACGAGGAAGGGGGGCGCGAGGGAGGAAGTGATACAAACTGCAGACGGTATCCCGTCTGCACCGTGCGCAAGACCCAGCGGTCCGATGTTATTTGGGTCCACGCCGGGAGGAAAAACGAAAGGCGGTTGGAAAACGGGGGGGAAGGATCCGTGGGGGAAACTGTTACTGCGCCCTCGGGCGCACCCTCAAAACGAAGGCTTGGGTCCGGGCGGGGGCTTAGAGGAGCTTTGATTCTGCCCCCCCTGGTTCCCCGAATGCCTACGCCTTCCATTCCTGCCACGGCGCCTATTGAGGTTCTGCCGTTGGCGGAACTGGGGGTATGGCCTGCGCTGCTGTTGCTGCTGTGGCCGGAAGGGTCTGCGCTGCGTTCCCGGCGTGTGCATCCCGAGAGAGCGCATAATGACCCGATTGTCTTTGAGACTCTTAAGTCTGGGGTCTGTCTTTTCTGAAAACAGGCCCTGGCCTTCGAACGGGAGGTCCTGCATGGTATATTGGAGCTCCGGTGGAAGGCTAGAGACCTGAAGCCAGGAGATACGGCGCATCGTTACCCCCGAGGCGAGGGTGCGGGCAGCCGAGTCTGCAGCGTCCAAAGAAGCTTGCAACGAGGTTCGTGCAACCTTCTTGCCCTCGTCCAGAATGGCCGCAAATTCTTGGCGGGCCTCCTGTGGCAGCAGCTCTTTGAATTTGTCCGCTGCCACCCACGAGTTAAAAGCGTATCTGCTGAGCAGGGCTTGTTGGTTTGAAACCCTGAGCTGAAGGGCCCCAGCTGAGTAGACCTTGCGGCCAAGGAGGTCCATACGTCTGGCCTCCTTGGATTTGGGGGCTGGAGCTTCCTGCCCATGACGCTCCCTCTCGTTCACCGACTGTACCACCAGGGAACACGGTGTCGGGTGGACGTGGAGGTACTCATAGCCCTTGGAGGGGGCCATGTACTTCCTCTCGACGCCCCTCGCCGTAGGGGGGATGGAGGCCGGTGATTGCCAGGTTGTATTGGCGTTGACCTGGATCGTCCTAATGAAGGGTAGGGCGACCCTGGTGGGAGCATCAGACGAGAGGATGGTGACGATAGGGTCCTCGATCTCAGAGACCTCCTCGGCTTGCAGGCTCAGATTCTGAGCTACTCGCCTAAGGAGGTCTTGGTGCGCCCTGAGATCCAGCGGAGGAGGGCTACTGGAGGAGGTGCCAGCCACCGCTTCATCAGGGGAGGAAGATGAGGAGACCCCCGGCAAGAAAGTGTCCAGTGGGGGGTCTCCCTCAGCCCTCGCCTCTGTCTCAGGAGCAAGAGCAGGGTCTTGCTGCTTGGATCCTTCCTCTCCATCCGGGGAGGGAGGGGGGCGAGACAACGAAGCCTCCGGCACCCTGTGCTCCGTCGTTGCAGGCCTGGCAGGAAGCTGTTGGGGGCCCTGGGCTTGATGGTATGCCCAGGGGGGTCCAAAACCCCCACTGCTGCGGACCTTGGTCCTGTTGCGGAGGGTCTTGAAACAGTGCCGCCTGCCTGTCGGTGCCCAGCGCATACACGCTGTCTGCTTGAGAAGACACCGACGGCTGCCTAGAAGGCCATGGCGGGGCCGACCCCGGCTGGTAAGGGTCTGCGCGGGTCGGCACCGAAGATCTTCTCGGTGCCGGGGATCGGTACCGGGAGTCATAGCGGTGCCGGGATCGGGACCGGGTTCTGTCTCGGTGCCGGGATCTGGAACGGTACCGGCCGCTGCTTCGGTGTCGGGATCGGGACCGGGACCTGCCACCGATGCGGTGCCGGGAGGTCGACTGGGACCGGGACCTGCCACCAGCTCGGTGCCGGGAGGTCGACCGGCGCGGCGAGTGACGGCGGGACTGGCTCCTGGAGTCACGGTGCCGGTATCGACGGCTGGAGTCAGACCGCGACCGTCTGGAGTTCGATCGGTGCTGCGAGTGCGACCGGTACCGCCGAGGGGAGCGGTGCCGGGACTGCGAGCGGTGGCGGGATCTCGAGCGACCGTGGTGTTGTGACCTGGATCGCGAGTGCGAGTCCCGAGACGGTGCCGTCATCATGGGCTTGCCTCTAGATGCGACCCGCACCGGAGGTACCGGGGGTGGCAGCTGAGTAGACTCAGTTAGGGCGATAAGGTCCCGTGCCAAGGGGAAGGTCTCCGGCGTGGATGGGACCAATAGCTCAACCCCAGATCTTATGGGGGAGCTTGGCGGCACCGGACTCGACGGACCCACCGGGCCCGGAGTCGACGGTGCCGGTGGTGCCGCGGCCGATGTCGATGCCGGGCGCTCCAATCGGGTCTGCCTGGCTGAAGTAGCAGATGCTGACGGTCTCGCCTCTGCACCCGGTGCCGGGGAAGGTCGGTGCCGGGGAGTCTTCCCGGTGCCGGTGCGATCCGGTGCCGGCGCCGAGATCACGGCCTGTGAAGCTGCCGGGTCAAGTGCCGCCTCCATGAGGAGAGTCCTGAGTCTTTGGTCTCTCTCCTTCTTTGTCCTGGGCTTAAAAGCCTTGCAGATGCGGCACTTGTCCGACCTGTGCGATTCCCCCAGGCACTTCAGAGACGCGTCGTGGGGGTCGCTGGTAGGCATAGGCTTCTTACAGGCCGCACACTGCTTAAAGCCCGGCGAACCAGGCATGAGCCCGGTGCCGGGTGCCGGGAAGGGCTACAGCCCAGACCGGCGAACAGCTATCTACAATACTATTTACACCTAATTACTTAACTAACTACACTTAACGATCTAACTAACAACTGTAACAATAACGGTAGTTAACAAGGAGAGCTAGGGACGTGGAGGACAGCTATGCCGCGCTCCACAGTTCCAACGACCGACACGGCGGTAAGAAGGAACTGAGGAGCGGGTGGGCTGGCAGGGGTATATATCGAGCGCCATGGCGGCGCCACTCTAGGGGGCGACCTGCCGGCCCACTGGAGTTGCTAGGGTAAAAAGTTTCCGACGAACGTTCACGCGCGGCGCGCACACCTAACTGGAATGGATGTGAGCAATCACTCGAAGAAGAAGAAAGACTTCCCTCCACCGAGATTTGAAGGTATCTTGTCTTCTGATTGGTCCTCTGGTCAGGTGTTTCAGGTTCACTGCTTGTAACCCTTTACAGGTAAAAGAGACATTAACCCTTAACTATCTGTTTATGACACGGATGCCCTGTGGAAATCCCTGCGGGCTTTCCTTCCCCGTGATTCTCAAGCTGTGCTCCTTGAAGGCAAAGCCCGAGGTTGAGGTTGTTTCCATCCTTTGGGGAGCTGCTCTTCCTTTGGAGAGACGTTAAAAAGCAGCTGGCATTCCACATTATATAGATGCAAGTGCTGCAAAGCTGGGGATTGCCCATGAGGTTCCAGGTTTCCCTGAGGAGGTTCATGTCTCCTTCCCCAGAGGAGAGAGGCCGTCTCTGTCACCCTACGTACGGGGGCTTCGTGACTCCATATCTGTCACCGTTTCAGCTGAGTTCCAAGAAGGCTCAGTCTATTCATTTGCCTCTAAGGGCCCCCAGTAAGAGGTGGCTGGAGGATGTATGTACATGTCCTACCCACAGGCAGAAGGCAGCAAATGGCCAGATCTTTCTCCTAGAAGCATCCTGGGGCAGTGTGATGTTATGAGTGTTATATAATATCTCATTGAAAGATGACAGTGCCAGAAAGAGTTAATTAACTCACCTCACTGGCTGACCTGACCCACGGGTGAACCTTAAGAACTGGTTAGGAAGATATGTAAATGAATAGAGCTTTGAAATGCAAGTCTGCACTGGTAAAGGTAGAAGGGTAGATGTTTGCTCAGGTCTTGTGATGTAAGCAAACAAGTCTTGTCTATTGCTTTAGTTTTAATTGAGAGATCAAAAGGGGAATATTAACATGTATGATAATACTTGAGTGAAATAGTATTATTGTCTTTGTGTGTCTTTGAAGGTTGTGGTAACCTGTATCTGAACTGTTTAATGGATAAATTACCTTGTACTAATTGCCAGGTTGTTTGGGAGAAGGAGTTAAGCCTACTGTTTTCTCAGGCCAAAAGGCTGCTGGAAATGTGTAAGAACCATGGGACATGATCCTGCTTCATCTCAGATCTGCTTTGGGTTTCAAGAGGGGGAAACCTTAAGGCACTAGAATTGAGATCCCCAGTCACTGACTGGAAAGGCAGCAAAGAATCCTGTGGCATCTTATAGACTAACAGACGTTTTGGAACATGAGCTTTCCTGGGTGAATACCCACTTCGTCAGATGCATGACTTCGTCATGCTCCAAAACGTCTGTTAGTCTATAAGGTGCCACAGGACTCTTTGCTGCTTTTACAGATCCAGACTAACACGGCTACCCCTCTGATACTAGTCACTGACTAGAGCCACCCTGAATATGGAAATTGGACTATAACCTATGGACTGTTTCTAAAAGGACTTTTGGCAACACATGCTCACCTCTACTATGTATCTGAACCTCAAGAATTGAATTCAAGTCTGTCTGTATATTGATCTTTTAACCAACACACTCTCTTCTTTCTTTTTTAATAAATTTTAGCTTAGTTAATAAGAATTTGCTAATAGTGTGTAGTTTGGGTAAGATCTAAGTTATAATTGCACCCGCGTATGTGGCTGATCTTTTGGGATTGGAAGAACCGTTTCTTTTATATGATGAGATAAGATTCTCAGGAATCATCATCATATCTGACAGGTGTGTCTGGATGGAGGCCTGAGGCTGGGTACTTTAAGGGAACTGCATGGTTTGGACTTCTAAGTGACCAGTGAGGTACTATAGAAGCTGTTTTGTGCTGGTTGGTGAATCTAAGTATTGGAATATCCACCAGTGTCTGGGGTTGGTCTGCCCTGTTTTGTTTGCAGTTCACCCTGATTGAGTGACCTCAGCTGGCTCCCACGGGCTGCACTGTCACAGTGGCGTAGTCGTACAAGGATCCACAGGACCAGGTCAATTAAGCTTTGGGTCAGAACCCCACGCTATCCAAATTTTAAATTTGGGATTGAGAGTTTGTGGGTTAAATATCAGTGACCATGAGCCAGAAAGCAACAGCAGAAACAATGAAACTGGAAGTCCTGATGGACAGCCTGCACTTTGAACATGCAGGAAAACTGGCAGAAATTTGAATGAAAGAGAAGGAAGCCTTGGCCCAGCTGAAGAAAGGAGGAGGCTGCTGAGAGAGAAGAAAAAGCTCATAAGGGGCATCTGGAGCTGCTGGCTGCTGAGGAGAGAGCTCGACAGAGGCAACAGGAGCTGGAACAGGAAACTCACAAGATGCAACAAGAAACTGCCAGACTTCAGCTCCAAATCAAAAAAGCAAGGGAAGAACAGAAAAAAATTGTATCTGCTTGAAAGTCCAGTTTGTAACAATGTTGGTATGTTGTATAACTCTGAACAATTGTCTGGGTTTAACCAAATGTACCCCAACACTGCCACCTTTGATGTAAATGCTGTTACTGTGAGTTCAGTGGAAGGTGACCCCATAAATTGTTCCAGTGCTAAGTATGGCAGTGGTAATGGAAAATTCATAGAGAGTGTAAAAGTCAATGGTCAAAGCTGTTTAGGGCAAATTATGGGTTCTAACATCACTCTTGTTAAAGCAGATCCAGTCAAAGAGGAAAATTATTTACCAAATCAGAGTGTGAATGTTGTAGTCCTCTAGGAGTTTACTGTACGTGTGCCTTTAGCCAGAATCCACCTCAAATGGAATGGGGCTCAGCATAAAGTTATAGCTGGGGTAAAGAAGTTACTGCCTAAAGATCTTATGATTGGGAATGATATTAAAGCTATGTTCAGTCAAGTTAACACAAACCAGGCACAGGAGAGGATAAATCCTAAAGTTGTGTCTCTGGAGGGTTTTTCCCAAAGTTTGTCTTTGGAATGTAGCTGTTTGGCTGTGAATGAAGTTGCTGAATGTCTGCCTGATGTCTCAAAAGTGAATCTGGAATTAGATCAAGCAAAGGGAGAGAGGAACAAGGAGATTTTGGAGGAGCCTAGGCAGCCTTGTGAGCTGATGGCTTTGTCGAGTCAGCAGTGTGGGAAGACAAGAATAGTGGAAGATGAGTGTCCCTATCCCTTACCTGTTTCCTGCGTGGAGAATTGTGACAGTGAAGGGAATGTGCCTGTGTCTGTCAGGGGTATTGACTTGCCTATGGAGGAAGCTACCTCGGTCTCCAGGCAGTTGTCTGTGAATAGCCCTGTGTGCTGGGACAAGGGAAATGAAATCCCAAGCTGTGTGTCTGGTGACGGAGAATGTGTCTCCTGCTTGTCTTTATCTATGGAGCAGACAGAAGGTGCCTTTCAGCCTGTGAGGGTTCAGAATGTCTGTGACCAATACAGGTTCGACTAAGTTTTTGATCGAGTGAGGAAAATCAAACCGTGACAGATTGAAAGTTCAGAACCAAGTGGCCGTTTATTGATGCGCGATAAGTTGCAGCTTGGGCTGGGGAGGAGCGCTTTTACTAACAACACTATTAGAACAGGAATATTTACACAACTTGAAACAATCTATTTGTAACCAACAACAGGAAACCAAGTGATCTGTGATTAACTGCTCATCAGAAATTAGAGCAGATACACCAAATTGAGTAAACTATATACATTAACCGAATATTGTAAAGTACAACAATTAACCACAATAGCAATCAATACAACAATTTAACTTTCATATACTGTATACATAGATTGTTATCAAGTGAAAGAGGGGGAAAAGGAAGAAGCTAAGCAGACAAGAGTATTTGCAGAAGAAAAGAGGCTAGGCAAGGAGAATATTACAGAAATTAGAGTACAAATACCACACTCCAGGCGCAGCTGACCAGCAGTACAGACACCAAGGGCATGGCGAATTGGCAGGACACAACACAACACGAGCCAGCAAGATACACGGGAGACTCCTCTGGCTGAAAGGGTGATCAGGCCTTCCAGCTAACATGCGAAGACTCTCCTGCAGATCTTGGTGCTAGACCTGGTTTTATTTGAAAGTTCTCTTACTCGTGTCAGCATCTGATAGCTCCTTCACCAGCCAGGTTCCGAGCTGGTGCCCTCTATGGCAATGGGAGCTGCACCCGGCACACTACTTGTGCACAGAGTCCTATCCTTCTGCACACAGCACCAACTTGACCTCTTGACTGACAGAAGGTTCAAGAACAGGCACGCTACCCTTATGCACACGGCACGCTGTTATTTTTGCACAAGGCATTAGCCTGACCCCTAGGTGACCAGGCAGAAAGAGCGGGAGAATGCACACGGCACTATAATGTTGCACACCACACTACCCTGGCCCTTAGGTGACCAGGGAAAAAGAGCGGGAAAATGCACACCGCACTATAATGTTGCACACCACACTACGGTGTTGCACACAATACCAATGTGACCTTTTGACCGACAATTGGCCATACAGATGCCATGTTTGAGCATAGGTTTAGGGCTGTGACATGCCCCCGTGGCCGATTGGCGGTCCATCACGAGAGGGTCAGCTCACACCTAGGAAGGGGGGGCGAGCCTAGGGAAGGGACAAAAAGAAATTTAGACAGGGGGTTCGGTGTCTGACTAGTCGTCAGCTGACTGGAAGGCGGAGTACGTACATTGAACAGGCAATGCAGATACAGCTCTAACCACTAAGGCTTTGGTACATGCAAGGCTTAAACAGAAGACAACAATAACAACTGCTGCAGTAATTAACCAGTACTTAAAAGATTGTGCCCATTGTCCAAGTGCCCAGCCTGATAAAGTAATTTGGCACCCGTCTCAAGATTGGCGCTCATCGCAGATGCGGACAGCCAAAGATGATAACTGCTGAGTGATGGCAGAGATGTTATTCCATCCGGGGCGTAAACGGAGGCAACATTGTCCTTTAAAGTGAGAATCAGGATTTTCCAAGGCTTAACAAAAGTCCTGATGTAGCAAATAAACAGTCCAGGTCAGTCCTTTAAAGTCATCCCGCACCCACGTCATGCTAGCAACAAGACAAACACCACAGACAAACATAGAACACAAAACATAATTCCTATTGTGCCAGTAAATGCAAGATACGTTGAGTGCTGTTCAGCTGGCATCAGTTTTCTCTGGATGTCTGAAAGACAGAAACAGAGGTCTACCCTTCTTCAGCTTGACAGTAAATGTGGAGAGGGCAGTTCCAGAGTCCAGAATCTTCTATCTCTTATTACACTGACCGCTACAGGGGACAGGACAGAAAACCCCCAGTTCGACCTTAGAGCTTCATCGCACGCTATGGCTTCCACCCTGAGGAATTACGAATGAGAGGTTCAGTTCCACCCACAGACCTAACGCCCAAATAAACAGAGCAGAAAAGCCTATCAGGGTTCACCCCATCGAAGCACGAGCCCCAGGGGCCGGGGCGAAGTAAGGAAAAGGGATTAAGCACCCCAGTGGCGCCGCTCCTAGTTCGCCGCAGCCATCTGGAGTCTGATGTCCGAGCTAGGAGAGTCCCTTTATGGTTGCCAAAAACTGTTACCGAAATGTTGGGTCTGCTGGCGCCAGCTTACTTATAGAGTGTCTGAAAAACAAAAGGGACAATCTACACCCCCCTGACAGGAAGACGAGAGCATACAGAAATGAGAGCAGTTGGAATATTGCCCCCAGCATGGAGAGAGTCAGGACCCAGTTCACCAGAGGGTTTGGATGTGGATGATGCAGTTGTAAGCAAACCTGAAATGACAAAACAGATAATAGGACATGCTCTAGGGTAAGTCCCGTTATATGTGCCCCCTTTTGTATGATCAGGGCACTTTGAGGGATTATACAAACTTTATTGTTACCAAAAACAAAAAGATAAAACCAGACCTTTACAATCTTCAAAGAGACATGACCATTCTGTGGAACAGTCTGACTTAATAGGCTCATTTACCAAGACCTGGAAGGTTATTGATGATTTTACCCAGAATACTTTAGGTATGGAATGTCTGCGTTTCAGCTATAAGCTAAAACAAGTAATAAAAAGCCAGAAATCTTGACTTTCTGCCTCCAACAGTATCTTTCCAAAGGAGTTTTTTACCCAGGTAATGACTGAGACTTTGCCCCTGAGAGAGAGTCCTAAAGCCCCTAGTCTAATGCACCATCCAGGAGTAGGAGCCCCCTTCTGGTAACAGTTGTGTGTCCAGATACAAGGCAGTGTAGTTCAAGTTGGTATCTGAGAAACGATATATCTAAACCGCCTCTCTTTGTGCCATGGTGGGAAAAAATTAGCAATAAAAGAAATGCTGCAAATGTCAAAAATCAGGGTCGTGACTATGCCAGTCCTTTACATCTCGGCAAGTTAAAATATGATAAACTAAAAGGAATCATCATCATATCTGACAGGTGTGTTTGGATGGAGGCCTGAGGCTGGGCACTTTAAGGGAACTGCGTGGGTTGCACTTCTAAGTGACCAGTGAGGTTCTATAGAAGCTGTTTTGTGCTGGTTGGTAAATCTAAGTATTGGAATATCCACCAGTATCTGAAGTTGATCTGCCCCATTTGGTTTGCAGTTCACCCTGATTGAGTGACCTCAGCTGGCTCCCACGGGCTGCACCGTCACAGGCAGCAGCATCAAAAGGGGAAGAAATCTCAGACCATGGCAACGCATCACTAACAGTGAGGCAAAGCACAAGCTGCTCTTGTTCCACACGTCCTCTAGCGCCAGTGGAAGATACCACCATGGAGACGGGCAGGAATGATGACGTGGCAGGAAACCAGATTAACCCAGATCGCTGCACTCTGCCAGCAAGGGTGGGTCTGACATTGCCACCTCTAGGAACCGCAATAGCAGAGAAGACGCTCGCAGCGACACTCCAGATTTATAGGAGCGAGTTGAGAAAGCCCCTTACCAGTGTGAGCGGTACCAAAGGGACTGAAGAGAAGCTGGAGCTGCACATGATTCGCCACTATCCCGAGGGCCCGTTGGCTGGGACACAGAGTAGAGGGAGGGCCAGAGACCCTCCTTCTCCACTCCCCTTTTCTGGCACCTTGTCTTCGGTGCGCAGGGAAGCCCCTCTGGTGCGTCATCCTGATTCCGCACCCAGTACTGTGTCCTCAGTGCTCAGCGAGGCGCCGTCGACGAGCCGGCACCACTCCCCTGCTAAATAGAGGAAGACTCAGCGACGTCGAGAGAAGGAGAGGGGTGAGGCTAGACCCTAGTTGGACAGTGCACGATCCCTATCGGGACATAAACCTCCTACTCGTTCTGAGTGGAGTAGTCTAGTTCCATCGACGCGAGCCTCGCCTGAAGTATGCATGCCGTTGACACCAGAGACAGCTCAGGACGCGCGTCATATCCTGGCTCTTCCGGTGCCGGGTGTGCTGCCTCAGTCAGCCGATCAGCCCTCCCCGGAGGTGTCGGAGGTCGAGGCGCCTTCCCGGGTTGAGGTGCCGAGCAGAGCCCCGCGACGCACGTCGACGCCTCGTCCTGGCTCTTCAGTGAGCAGATCTCACTCCTCCCGTCTCGGACGCTGTCGAGGTGACAAGAGACAGCGCCGTTCCTCCTCCAGCCAGTCCGAGAGGAACAAGTCCTGACGCCGTCGGCACCGATGCTTGTACTCAGGTGCCCGCCATTACAGAGGCCATGCTCAGAGTGCGTCCCAAGGATCCCTGGCACTGAGGTGCTGTGGTCACAGGCGCTGCAGGGAGTCCAGAGACACCTCTTTGCACATTTATCTCTCAACTTCCCCCAGATCGAAGTCTCGGGACAGGAGCCATCACGACAGAGACTACTCCAGTCATTCTAGGGAACCGTGCGTTCCTCCAGGACTTCGACGTTGGCGTGCAGCCGTCTCTCCCTGGATCGCACTGCACTGTATGAGCAACCAGCTCTGCCGGCACCCGATGCGTCTCATTTCCAAGCCGTTCCCTGGCAAGAACAATGGTGCTACTGGGCACTGTGGCCTCAGGTTCTTGCGCAGCCAAGACCTTGCTTCGTGGCGGGAGCCTCTCAGGGCCACCTGTGTCGTCTCCCCAGCACTGGGATCAGACCGTGGACACCGAACCTTCGGCACCAGACCCGGACATTGAGCCCACGCTGCCATCGGGGGCTGAAGGCACTGCGCCATCCACCTCTTCGGCACAGGGTGATTCAGTTGCGGTGCCGCCTCCTTCTTCCCAAGAGGACTTCAAGGCACACCAGGAGCTGCTTAGGAGGGTGGCAGCAAATCTCGAGCTCCGGGCCGAGGAGATGGAGGAGCCCTCCAATAACCTCTTTAATGTCCTCGCCTCCTCGGTACCAGGGCGTGTGGCGCTCCCATTCATCAGGGAGTAGCCAACATCCCCACTGGCCTCTGGCAGACACCGGCCTCCCTTGGGCCCATTTCCAAAAAGGCCGAGAGGAAGTACTTGGTCCCCTCATGACTAGGCAAGATATGAGATTGCCTGAATAATGGTGAGTGATTGGAACACCTCCAGATGGGTTGCAACCTAAAGTGCTAACCAATCAACAGCTGCAACAATTGTTAAAATCCATTGCTGAGACGCACAGACAAGTGGCAATTGTATCAAGCAGGAAATTGATCTCCTGGCCCAAGTTGTAACTCATCCCCTGTTAATAAACAGCCACGTGGTTTTTTGAATTACTATCAGTTTCGGTTTTTATTCTCCTCCCCCAATCAAATCCTTACTCGAACCTCATTTGTCTCGGACAACGGTTAGCCCAAAAAAGGCCCAGATATGTCAGCAACAAGTAAATTACTTAGGAATAACATTAGGGCAGGAAGGGTGGTCACCAGAGAAGCAAAGAATGGAACTACTGCAATTACCAGCTCCCCTCCCCCCCACCAAGATATATCAACTTTAAGGTCACTCCTAGGATGGACTAATTTCTCAAGAGATTTTATAAAAAATTATGCAGAAAGAGCCAGTCCGCTCTTTAAGTTATTAAATAAAATTACTAAATGGGGATGGGGGTTAGAGTAACAGTATTAGCACAGAGTGACAAGAGTAACAAGCATTAGCACAGGCCCCAGCCTTAGCACACCCAACGGAAGGACAGCCTTTTGTACTTCAGCTAGCTCCCGCCAGTAATGGAATGAGCACTGTCCTTAGTCAAGACCAAGGTATAGGTCTTTGATCAGTGGCATGTGCTTCTAGAATTTTAAATAGGGTATTCCTGCTTGATGAGGTCAGGGAGAGCTTGGGCTGGCACATTCAGCGGAAGAAGCTGCAGCAGGAGTGGATTTTCCGGATGCCCTGTGGAAATCCCTGCGGGTTTTCCTACCCCCTGGTTCCCAAGCTGTGCTCCCTGAAGACAAAGCCCAAGGTTGAGGTGGTTCCCATCCTTGGGGAGCTGCTCTTCCTTGGGAGGGACATTAAAAAGCAACTGGCCTTCCACATTATATAGATGCAAGTGCCGCAAAGATGGGGACTGCCCATAAGGATCCAGGATTCCCTGAGGAGGTTCATGTCTCCTTCCCCAGTGGAGAGAGGCCGTCTCTGTCACCCTACGTGCGGGGGCGTCGTGACTCCATATCTGTCACCGTTTCAGCTGCGTTCCAAGTAGGCTCAGTCTATTCATTTGCCTCTAAGGGCCCCCAATAAGAGGTGGCTGGAGGATGTACATGCCCTACCCACAGGCAGAAGGCAGCAAATGGCCAGATCTTTCTCCTGGGAGCATCCTGGGGCAGCAGCATTGAAAGAGGAAGAAACCCCAGACCATGGCAACGCATCACTAACAGGGAGGCAAAGTACAAGCTCCTCTTGCTCCACACGTCCTCCAGCGCCAGTGGAAGATACCACCATGGAGACGGGCAGGAATGATGGCTTGGCAGGAAACCAGATTAACCCAGATCGCTGCACTCTGCCAGCAAGGGTGGGTCTGACATTGCCACCTCCAGGAACCGCAATAGCAGAGAAGACGCTCGCAGCGACGTTCCACATTTATAGGAGCGAGTTGAGAAAGCCCCTTACCAGTGTGAGCGGCACCGAAGGGACTGAAGAGAAGCTGGAAATGCAGAAAGGAAGAATGCAGAAAGAAATATTGGATGGAAACGGCACGGTATGAACTCCCAGAGTTTACAGAACAAAATCTTTTCTTTGATAGTCTACCTGTTCTGGAAACAACTAACTTGAATCCAATGATAAACCAACATCTCAAACAATAGCACCCATCATTCAGATAGTGGAGCAACCACTGCAAGTTCTAACTCCTTTATGGAAGGACTAATATGGAAAACCAATAGTTAATAGAAGCATAGATAGCGGAAAGTTCCATCAGCTATGCTATTTAGACATGGGTTCCACATATTCAGTGGCTGTGCTGCAGGGATGCTGCCGGTTAGATTCTTGCAATGGTGGTGGCCACATAATTCCGGGCTTTGGGTGGTGGGACCCTTCTTCTCAGCGTCAGCCCCCCGGTCAGATTAAGACCCCCGTCCCAGCCTGGCCTGGAAGGACCCTTGGCTGAGGGTGTCTTTCTGCACTGGGCTCTTCACCCAAGGTCCCCCCCTTGGCTGGCCCCAGTTGCTCGCCACACCTGGCTCTGTATCTGCAGCTCTGCTCCCAGCTCTGGATCTGCTCTCCTCTGGGCTGTCTCTCTCACTCTATGGCTGCAGCTCTGGCCCTTCTGGATCTGGCAGTGCTCTTCTATTCAGCTCAGCTTGGGGCCCTGCTTTCTCCTTAGCTCGGCCCAGCTCTGTCTGACCCAGGCAATTCTAGCTCACAGGGAGGACGGGACCCACCCTGGCCTTCTGTCTCCTTGTTTAGCCTGCCCGCCCTGTCAGTCAGGCTGACCTGGAGCATTGGCCTCTTGCCATTGTTCCTGGGGACTGTCAGTCTCAGGGTCTTGATTTCTCATCGACCCCTTCCCTTTTAGTACTGGGAGCTAGCAAGCAAAACACCCCCACTGAATATTAATAAGGGGGCAACAGTCCCCTTACACTAAGACTAGAGCTATGCCCTTCATTAATTTTCCCTGTTAATACATATTTTATGGGGGAATGGGAGTTTTTAGGAGCAGTGGAGATAGTCTCATTAAATCTTCCCAGTGTTGCAAAGCCCAAACCCAAGGCCAACCCCTCTTTTTCACAAGGAGTGAACCCTCGTTCTACCCTATTTAAAATTTTAGAAGCACATGCCACTGATCGAAGACCTATACCATGGTCTTGACTAAGGACAGTGCTCATTCCATTACTGGTGGGAGCTAGTTGAAGTACAAAAGGCTGTCCTTCCGTTGGGTGTGCTAAGGCTGGGGCCTGTGCTAATGCTTGTTACTCTTATCACTCTGTGCTAATACTATTACTCTAACCCCCGTCCCCATTTAGTAACTTTCTTTAATAACTTAAAGAGCGGACTGGCTCTTTCTGCATAATTTTTTATAAAATCTCTTGAGAAATTAGTCCATCCTAGGAGTGACCTTAAAGTTGATATATCTGGGGGGAGGGAGGGGAGCTGGTAATTTTTGCAGTAGTTCCACTCTTTGCTTCTCTGGTGACCACCCTTCCTGCCCAAATGTTATTCCTAAGTAATTTACTTGTTGCTGACATATCTGGGCCTTTTTTGGGCTAACCATTGTCCGAGACAAATGAGGTTCGAGTGAGGATTTGATTGGGGGAGGAGAATAAAAACCGAAACTAATAATAATTCAAAAAACCACGTGGCCGTTTATTAACAGGGGATGAGTTACAACTTGGGCCAGGGTGGAGTTTTTTATCAACTAGAAACACCATCAACAGTTCAGTAATTAACGATGTTATCAGAGCAACAACACACACAACTTTATACCAAACAGAGAGGAAAACAATGGGAAGCAACAATATTGAACCAACAACAAGCACAAATTACAACTCGAAGCAAAAAAAACAATTCACCAACCAAAAATGTTATCAGAACAGCAACATGCACAACTTTGCACCAAGCAGACGGAAACCAAAGAGAGCAGCTAGGCAAAAATAGAATATTTACAAAAAATTAAAATGCACGTACCACACTCCAGATGCAGCTGACCAGCAGTACAGACACCAAGTGCATGGCAAATTGAGGGGATGTAATCCTGTCACGACGCGACACGAGCTGGCAAAAACGGAGAAGACCCTGGCTGAAAGGGTGAACAGGCCTCTCAGCTAACACGTGGGCACTTCTAACGGTTTTTGGCGCCAGACACAGTTTTATCTGGATACTCTTACTCGTGTCAGCGTTGGCTTGGTCCCTAGCTCCTTCACCAACCAGGTTCTGAGCTGGTGCCCTCTACGTCAACAGGAACTGCACCCGGCACACTACTCCTTTGCTCACGACACGCTAGTATTGTAGCACGCGGCCCACTACTTTTGCACACAGCCCTGTACTTTTTGCACACGCACCATAGTGTAGCACATGGCACCAACTTGACCTTTTGACCGACAATTGGCTAAACAGAAAGTCTGAGCATAGGTTATGGGGTGCGACAACCGTAAATCCTGTTTCCTTTATTTTTTGTAGAACCTGGTATAATATTTGCAGACTTTCTTCCTTAGTTTTTGTACTAATAATGAGATCATTTATATATGATATGATGTTATCCTTATTGGGCATTTTCTCCCACATTTTAATCACATACAGATGAGAAATGACAGGGCTATTATGGAAAGCTGTGGAGTTCTGGTAGAGGCGTACTGCCGTTCTTGAAACGTAAATGTATATTTATACCAAGAGTCTGGATGTAAAGGTATAGCAAAGAATGCATTTGATAAATCCAAAACTGTACCCCACTGAGCTCCTCCCCTAATAGAGGCTATTACTTCCGGATAATTAGCTACTACTGGAACAGTCATTGGAGTTACCTGGTTAAGTGGTCTGAAACCAGTTGTTTGTCTCCGGGTTTTACCATCTGCTTTCAGAACCAGCCAAATGGCTGCATTATTTGTACTCTGTTGTTCTATCATCACCCCTTCTCCAAAAGCCCTTGAATAGTTTTCATTAGACGAGGTTTGTTTTTAGATTCATTTAGAAGATTTATCACCCTCAAATGAGAGCTTGATTCGAAATGTTCCTTCATTTTTTTCTTAATGAAGCTTGTTGAACTTTTTGATCAGTTCCAGATGCTTTAATAGTACGCTTTTGCCATTCCGAAGAAATGTGTAAAGATTTTCCTCCAGGGACCCCCAGATGTGACATATTTGCACAGTGGGAACAGTCAAGTTTTTTGCCTTCAATTATCAAGCCATTATATTTCTTTAAAAAATATTGTGCCTGCTCGGAAGTCCAACAATTGGGCACTAAATTTTCAGAGTCATGTAAATCCTCTTTCATTGCAGACACATTTTCAGATGACTCAACATTTAGGATGGTTTCATCACCAAAATTATTGTCATTGGTGTTTTCAGTATTTAAATCATTATTTTCACTAGATCTACTGACTAATGATTCTGTCATTTTACTGGAAAACCAGTCACTAATGCTTTTCTGATGTTTTATTAGGAAGAGTAAATAATATTGAATAGAAAACTTTGATCTTCGAATAACGGTCTAGTTAGTATTACACACCGAAATATCACCCGCAGTTTACTAGAAACAAAGAGACCGATGCTGACTCACTGCTCGGGTTGAATTGCATAGAAAACAGTTGAGCAAGTGCACGAACGAAGCAAGTACAACACCTGTTATTATTTTATTAAACTAGACGTTTGTCTCGCATCAAGATAAACTTGGATGCGACCGAGTCGCAGCCTGTGACAACATTAGACGCGCACGCACATAGCAACATCAATCTTGACCTATCTGTTGTAGAAACGGCTCTTTAACTGCTAGAATTTTGTGTCCCTTTGCATTTGAAGTTCATTTTGTACAACATATTATTTGCTAGACCATTTTATAAGATTACTATTTTATTCAGTTTTAAGATCATTTTATAACGTTTGTTTTCGTGACAATTTTTAACAACTGGGTCTAAAACCGCTTCAAAATTAAACAATCGGTTCGTGTGAACCGGCTCCAGCTCAGTACTGGCTGAAAGCCTCCTTTATCAGTCCCCTCCTTGGCGGGAGATATAGTCGTTTATCTCCCCACCTGTAATGGAGTAGGCACCCATCTGTCACAAGGCCCTCTTCTGGTTGGCCGTATCTGCGTTCTTTAGTTCTCGTGACCCCTTTTGGTGGGACTTAGGCAGGTTTGTCACTCTGGTTGAGTCCCACTGTCTGCATGTTAAGCAGCACAAATCCCTTCTGGGGTATAGGCCCCGGTGGCCCGTATCTCAGTACCCCTCTAGTAGTCTCTCTCTGTCGCCCTCCCTGGGCTTTGGTCTTCTAGTCCAGCCATGGTATGGGGCTGTGTCCCCAGGCCTTCCTCCTTGGAGACACTATCTTTCTGCAGCCCTCCTCAAGCTCAGTCTCTACTCCGTCCTGGCAACCAGCCAGGAGCTTCCTCAGTGCTCCCCCAAGATAAATAAGCAACCTGGCTTTCAAAACAAGCCAATCTGCCAACAAGCCGTGGGCACCAGCATCAAAAGAGGAAGAAATCACAGCGCAGACAGGGAGGCAAAGCACAAGCCCCTCTTGTTCCACACGGCCTCCTGTTGTACCAATTATATTAGACTAGTAAAAACGAGCAGGATCTTGTTAAAGGGGACAAGGCAAAGATGCCACATTTATTGTCAATACCATAATAAAATAAAAGATAACAGCAAACAATGTTGTTTGGCTACTTATTCCTATGATTACTTATATATATATATATCCATTCACACAATCATTCATACAGGTTCTATATAGATATTATAGTTACCAGCCTAAAGTTGCTTGTGACAGAATACTGGCCAAGTATCCTGTACACAAGAGTGGAGCTGAGTCCGGGTCAGGTGCACCTGATGCTCCTGGAGGCTGGCAGCAGAACCATAGACTCAAAGTCCTCAGTCTTTAGAGTCCAGTTTTATAGGGATTTTTCCCTATGTTAGTTTATGGGAGTTGTTTCATTCTGCTGTTGCTCGATCAATCAGCAGGTGGTTGGCTCCATTCTGTGGGTGCTTGGGGTGGATTCCAGTTCGCCCTCCGGGGGTCATCTGGTTGATTCCACTTGACACCTTCTTCGGCCGACACTGAATTTTTCAGGATGGTAACTCCCTAACCATTCATTCATCATTTAAACTAGGCACTCATTCACATACACTCTTTATCTTTTGGGGTGTTAAACTAGACACTCATTCAAATACCCTTTTAGCTTTAGATAAAAATGAATTTACAGAGGTGGGGGTCTCTATTTGTAGTAATTATACAGTTTTGCCTGAGGCATAGGGTCAATTGACGGCTTGTGCGCTTAGTCAATTGACCAATCTAGCTGCTTACAGAGTCAATTGACGGCTTGCGCGCTGAGTCAATTGACCAATTTAGCTACAAAGTTTCACTTAGGGAACAGGCACTTAGAGTCTATTGACATTTAACAAGTTTTATACAAAGTATCTCTTTGGCTTCACACAGACACAGCTATTCCTAACAATAAATCATTACAAATTTACTTCTAACATAAACCTTAAGTTATAAAGTATCAGTTAACAATAAATCAATAAATCATTTCTCACATAAACCATGTTTAATATAAACCTTTAACTATCCCTACATAATCCCCCTTTTGACACTACGATATACACATACTCGTTAGTGTCACTTTCTGTGTAACCTGTTTAAAAATAGGTACTGTGAGGCAACATGGGTTTGTGATTCCAATCTTCTGGACATTCTTTTTATCCAAAAGCACATGCTAAACATTCCAATAATACAAATACAATTCAATACTAAGACAACTATCAAGGGATGTAGCATCACTGATAGGATGCCAGTAGTGGTTGGGGACCATCCAGAGAATATATCATACCAATGATAAGTTGTTATTTGTTTCTCTGCAGTGGCAATCCTTAACATGTCCCCGTTGGCATGTATAATATGAATAGTCCGATTTCCTACTTGGTTATCTGTTTATTCTAAAAATTTGGTCACTTCTTTACTTTTAATTAGGCTATTAGTAAGGTCTTGCCATTTAATTCCAAGGTTAATTGAGAGGTCGGCCAGCTCAGCTGTTAGTGTTAGCTGAGACTTTTTTGGCCGAGACAAATAGTAAGTGTGATTTTTAGTAAAAACAGTGCTAACATTGCATTTACATTCATCTACTGGGGGGTTACTAACACTCCCATCCTCCCAAAATACTTCCTCCCACGAATGGATACATACACATTGTCCATTGTACAATACTCTGGTGTCATTATCCAATTCATCCCACATACATGATCCCAATGAGACATCTTTACTACAAGGCTCTGGGGCAACAGGTAAGGTGAGGCATACCCACTTTTGAGGAGTCCATTGTGTACAACCTCTAGTGTCCAATAGTTCCCCTTTTTCTCCAGCCCACTGGCTTGAGGTCTGAGGCAGCCAGAATGATCCCAGGTGTAATATGGGGAGTGGGCTAACCTTCCACACCTTTGCCTCCAGAGACTGCTGATGTGCTATTTTTACAATTATTTCCCCAATTAACAAGTGTGGTTTTACAGTACTGGAAACATACTGCATCCAGTTATATTGGTAAATATTGAACAGAGATCTTTTCCTTTGGTTTAACAAATGCATTAAAACCTTAATATTACCCAAAATTACCCAAAACATTTCATGTTCCAAAGTAGATAGGGCAAGTATCTGCATTTTAGTGCATCCCATAGCTATAGCCGTGTGGTTTCCAATTTGTAGATTTTTCTTATGGAGTAACCAGGTGGTAGTATTTAGCCATTGCCATAAATTCCATTTGGCTTTTAGGTTACTCAGGCCAATCTGGACTAAGTCTACATTCGCGTGTACTTGTTTTTGTATAAGGCTGTCCTGTAGTTGGGCCAGGGAGCTTAATTTGTTCTTAACAGTTTCCAAGTCCACTGAGTTTGCAAGTCCGGCTCCTGCTGCAAATCCACCTAGCGTAGTATCCATAATATCTCTTTTGGTTCTGGGATGTGGTGCATCTGGGGGGGATAGTTTGTGTGTCCTTATCCAGGCTTGTAGTATAGGGAGGGAAAAAGGCTTATACTTTGGTTCTACCTTTGAGACATTTAATCTCGTCCAGTCCATGTCAATTTTTACTTCTACCAGCAGGGGGCTAACCATGACTTTCACCGGAGAAGTCTGAATTTTAAATAAGGCTGGTTTTGTCATTGGTAACGGGGTGTTTTTTATAAACATATGTTCTTTCTCCCATTTCCAGTCACATCCATCAGGGAATGGTATTGTATGTGCATGGTTTGGGCAGTAAACTATGATTACGGTTACAAGGGTCCCTGATTTCACGAACCCGTCCCATATATAAGGGAGCGAAAGGTAGTGTGAAAGCATCGTGGTATCTCCTGCATATCCTTCCGTGCGCACCTCTACCATCCAATGTTTTTCCCGTCCTATGGGGACTGAGATATTTGCTTGCAGTCCCAGTTCCCCATCCCCAACATATGCGTGAGTTTTCCCTAAGGGTGTTATTGTTAAATTAGTTTTTAAATCGATCCATCTTAGGTGAATATCTGGTTGTCGTACTGGGGTCCATGAAATGTTGTATATGTGTGAGTTGCTCTGTGTCAGCAGTGCGGTGAGGATTGTTTTACCTTGTTCCAGGTATGTTGAAGCATGTCTATCATTGTTAGGGATTGGCGGAGATTTGTGCATTTTTCCTTTGGGGACAGGCTGTGCCTTTATCACCGAGATTAGGGCCAATGTTGTGATCCAGACCAAGAACTGCCGTGGCTCTGTGTCCCATTTTGTGCGAGGCATCGTTCCGTCTGATCTTTCACTACCCTTTTAAAAAAAAAACGGAGACAGGGTTAGAACTGGCAGTCTCAGCAGCCGCATTTTACGCCCGATAGTCCTGTAGGAACAAAAATACACCGCGTCCACAGGGGGTGTTGTATCTGGAAATATAATTGGAACAAAATAGAATTAGTTTATGCAAACAACTTCATTTGTGAAACATGAACCCACTTTAATTTACCATTTTTGTCTATGCAGTAAATGACTGGGCTGAGGCAGTCCACTATGGAGTAGGGACCGGTCCATTTTGACTCCAGTGTGTGATCCCTTTTGCCCAGCTTCAAATACATTACCTGATCCCCTGGTTCCCACAGTAGGGAATCCTCATTCTTATTTTGATCCATTTTTGTATTCATGAGCTCAATGGCTTGGCTTATTCTATGCTGCAGGGTGGCTTTGTCTTCCTGCAACTGTTTTAACCATTGCCAGTGCTCGTGAGTTGTAGTTTCTGATTCTGCTGCTTGTTCTGGGTTGATGACCAACCTCATTGCCTGTCCAAAGAGGATCTGGTATGGCTGGATCTTAGTTTTCAGCCTGTTACTGCTGCGAATGGCTGCTAATATTAGCGGCAGTTTTTCCGGCCAGTTCTTGCCGGTGTTGTCTACAACTTTCCTAAGGGCTTCTTTAATAGTGCGGTTCATTCTCTCTACTTGTCCGGAAGACTGCGGTCTGTATGGGACATGGCGTTTGTGTGAAACTCCTAATGCTTTAAGTAGTAGAGTAAATATGTCTCCCACAAAGGATCCTCTGTTGTCTGAGTCAATAATCTCAGGAGTCCCATATCTGCAGACTACTTCGGAGAATAGTTTTTTAGCAGCTGTGCGGGCGCTATTGTTCCTAGCAGGGAAAGCTTCTACCCAACCTGAAAAGGAATCTATAATTACAAGTAAATATCGAAATCCTTCTTGACTCCTTGGCAATTTATCAATGAAGTCAATTTGGATTCTATGCCAGGGTCCCAGCCTTCTTTGATGTAGCATCTGAGGCTGGTGTGGAGGACGAGCTTTATCTTTGGCACACTGTATACAATTTCTGACCCATGTATCCACATCGTCTCTCATCCCCTTCCATTCTGCCACTTGCTTTAACCTTCCCAGCGTTCCTTCCACTCCTTCATGCATGAACTGATGAGCTATGTTCACCAGTTCTTGCCTTTCAATTCTTCCTGGGATGTGGACTGCTTCTAATACCTTCTTTTTCTGCCTTCGGGTCACCGCTGCTATCCCTTCATAATCTCTGGCTATGGCATCAGCACGGTTATTCCATACTGTTTCAGCTGCGGAGCCTTTTCCATGTATCTTGACATGTCTGATTTTAAGCTGGTTGGGATGAGAGGTAACCCAGGCATAAATCCATCTCCATTCATCTACATATGCTATCTCTTTCCCGTCTGCGGCTGTCCAATTGTTCCTCTGCCAATCAAACATCCAATATTGCACTCCGTTTACACAATAATTGCTGTCAGCATAGATGTATACAGTCTTGGGGCAGTTCTCTGTTTCATATTGTTTTAGGACTTGGTATATGGCATGGAGTTCAGCATGTTGTGCTGAGCCATGATCCAAGTACCCCTTCAATACTTCCTCTTCTAAATTGATGGCTGCATATCTGATTCTTTTTTTACCATGCACCACCATGGAACTGCCATCCGTGAACCAAATATTTTTCTCCTGACCCACGGTATCCAAGTCTTCCAGGGGGGGTGCTTGGGCTTGTGCTATTCTTTGTTCTAGTGTGACTGCTGGACATACATGCTTAGTCCCTTTTTCAATAAGAGCATGTGTCAACATGTCAGGTTTAGATACTGTGTCAGTCCGGACTCCTCTGTTTACCAGTGTTAGAGTCCATTGTGCCATTCGGGTGTTAGACACCCTGCCTCCTATTAGTTTTCCAGATAAGATGTATTTCAGAGGCGTGTGTGTGCTTTGTATAGTAATTGGGGCACTGCCGGTAAGCGGCTCAAAAGACTGAACGGCCCATACCGCTGTCAGGCATTCACGTTCACAGGCGTCAAAATTTAGTTCAGCTCCCTGTAGTTTTTTAGACTGATAAGCCGCAGGTACCAATGTTTGGTTTTCATTTTGTTGCAAGAGAGTAGCCGCCATGGCCACCTCATTAGCTGCTAACCGGATGACAAATGGTTTAGATTCATCCGGGAAGCGTAAAGCAGGGGCTGTTAATGCTTTTTGCTTCAGGATATTTAAGGCATTCTCCTGATCTGGACCTCATTCCCAGTGCGTCTTCTTTTTTAGCAATTTCCACAAAGGAAGTGTAATTTCTGCATATTTGTAGATATGGGGTCGTAGAAAGTTAAATCCGCCCAGCAAAACCCTTAAGGAGTGCACATCGGTAGGGGCTGGCATTTCAATTAAAGCCCGTACCTTTCTTTGATCTACCTGCCTTCCCTCCTGGCCAATGATAATACCTAGGTAGAGGACCTGGGTTTGCACCAATTGTGCTTTTTCCAGGCTTACCTTGAAGCCGGTGTCCTGGATCAGTGCAAGGACGTCCTCTGTAAGTCTCTGCACCTGCGTTTCGAGCTGGCCAAAAACCAAAATATCATCCACATAGGAATAGACAAATGGTCGATCAGAGGGACTTAACTGGTCCAGCATATCTACCACATGTTTGTGGGCGATAGCTGGAGAGTCTTGGAATCCTTGGGGTAGGCGCTGAAATGTGTACTGCTGGTCTCTGATAGTGAAGGCAAATCGGTCCTGTGAATCAGGATGTAATGGGATGGCAAAGAAACAGTTAGCCAGATCTATAACTGAAAAATACCTGGAGGTGGCTTGTATCCTTTGGATGACCTGTGTCATATCTGCCACGATGTGGGCCATGGGTATACTTCCTTTGTTGATTCTTCTATAATCAATGGTTAGTCTCCAGGATTGCCCGTCTGCCTTCATGACTGGCCAGACAGGGGAGTTAAAAGGGGAGTTAGTTTTTCTAATTACTCCCTGCTCTTCTAAGTCCTGAATGATTTGGACAAGCTGTGTTTCTGCTTCCCTGGGATACCGATATTGCTTCTGTGGGGGCACCAATTCACCTGCCATTTTAACACAAGCATTAATTCTACCACAATCTGTTTTCTTCTGGGTCCAGACCGTGGGGAATTTAGAACGCCACTTCTCCTGCTGTTCTGCCGTGAGCGCAGCAACTAGTTTGTCACTTCTGCTACTGACAAACTTATCACGGCTTGCTGTAGGGGTTTCCAGTCTCCATAGAGCGCTTCTGGGGAGATCAATAATAATGTTATTTTTGAACAACCAGTCCGTGCCCAGGATCACGGCATCTGTCATATGTTTTGTTTGAATTAGATTCCCAGTGGTGTGGAATCCTTGTACAGAGAATGGTACCTGCACCCGTTCTTGTCCGGTGCTGGGTTTTCCCTGAAAGGAGTGTAATGTCATATTTTGCCCTTTTGTTCCTGCTAGAGGAGCGGTTTTAATTAGAGAAACGGAGGCTCCAGTATCAATTAGAGCCATCATAGGAGCTTGATTTCCCTGCTGGACATAGATATAGGGTCTTCCTCCTGGATCCCAGGTTAATTCCCCTATAAACCTCCACTGTTGGGCTCCTACACCAAGTGGGGGTTTCTCATCCAGTGGGCTTCCCTAAGGGTATTCCTGGTAATCTAAAGGAGCGCTTGGGGTGGTTACTTCTGATATGACTCCTTGCTGGTTCTGCAATCTAAGAATCTCTGTCATAATATCAGCCAAGGGGGCCTTATCCCATTTTTGTCCATCTCCTCCCATCTGTAATAATAGCTTCCATGCCAGGCGGCGTACATCAGCCAAGGGTTTTTCCGGCTGATAACTGTTTTCGGCTGACTGAGATCTTTGAAGGTCTGGGTACAGCCGACCCCTAGAACGGTTATTCCCCCTTCCCCTGAATTTGACCTTTGAGTGCCCTCCACGGGATCCTGCAAATCCCTTTGTTCCACTTTCATTTGAACAGGTGACTGTTGGCTCCATTGCCGCCACGTACGCCACTCTTTCCTTTTTAATATTGGGTTTGGGTCCAGCGTGGGTAGTTAGCTGTTGTACCATCCCTTTTAGTTCTCTTAAGGTGGCAGGGTGCCCATCCTGCCAAACGGCAAGCTTGCCTGAATAATAGGGAAGTAGTGAGGCAGCGCAATCCCTGAGAGATGGTACAGAGAAGGGGATTAAATCTAAATCTGTATTAGCGGGTACGGTTACTATACCAGCCATAATCTGCATTAGGGCCCACCGAGTGAGATAATTTTCAGGATCTTCGTTAGTGTCCTGAGTAGAAGCCACGGCTTGGGCAATAAAATTTCGCCTGCCTATCTGTTCTCCAAAGGTGGCCATTAGGGCCAGTTCACTATCACCAGCGCCAATTCTTATGCGGTCCAGAGCTACTCGTATTTCTGGTGTCGCACATACGCCCATAAGGCGATAAATTTCCATAGTGGTGAGTGCTTCTCTCCCTGCCAACAGGATGGCATTGGTACACCATCGGGAAAAGGTTTCTCTATTTAGTGATCCCAAATGATCAGCCATTGCTTTTAAGTCAGAGGCTGATGCTGGAACGATAGTGACCTGTTCATTTCCTCCACCGTCTACCGGGGTGGTCACAGTGCGCCATTCTATGCCTGCTACCGGAGCCACAAGACCCTCTTGTGGGTCATGCCAGATATCTCTTTGTTCAATTTCCAAGGGGTCCCAAATATCTATATCCCAATCCGATTGTATTTTACATTCGGTTGGGTTCCATTCTCCTGATGTGACAGCTGCTACTTGGCGGGTCGCAAAACCTAATTTGTGTTTCAACTGTTTGATAATAGAATTGCAGTGGGTATGGTTTCCCGAGGCTTTGCCTTGTTCTAATGTTAATTTCTTAATCATGCCTTGTAGGATTTGGTTTTCTTTGATCAAAGCCTGATTTTCTTTTTCTAATTCTGTAAAGGCTGTCATTCGGTCCGTCAGGAATCGTTCTTTACTTTTACTTTCCTGTAACGCTTGTTTTATTATTTCCATTTGGTTGTGAGAATTTGTTGCCATCACTTTCCAATTTTCCACCCCTTTTAATAATTGGGATATTTTTTCTGTTAACAATATTTTTTCCTCTTTGCAGGCTGTTAGTCGGAGGTAGCTGTTATTACAAGCCTCCCATAGCAGCCAGATTCCTGCGGCGTCTCTTTTTGCCGCAGTTAGGGGTTTGCATATGAGGATATATTGGGCCAATCTATCTTCTAGGTCCGAAATGGTGCAGGTATCTGCAAGGGCTTGTTCAGTCCAAGGACTGTGCCCATATCTTTGAAGGATTTGTTGAAAAGGCGTTATCTCTTTTATAAAAGATGAAGCTACTTTTGCCTTCATTTCTTCCTCTAGGACTGTTTTCCCTTGCCTTTTCTTAAACATTTTCAGCAAGCAGCACTGTCTGGTCCCTGAGACCCTCTTGTTGCCCCTGATTTGATTTTTTTTTTATTTATTTCTGCTACCTCTTCGGAGGCCAGCAGGCTTTGTTAACAAAACTACAACAACAACAAAAAAAGTTTTCTGCTACCTATGCGGAGGCCAGCAGGTTTTAATAAACTAAGCCCACGTCCAGACTACAGCCTAAAATCGATGTGCTTAAAATCGATTTTATAAAGCAGGTTTTATAAAATCGATTTTGTGCATCCACACTAGAGGTACTTACATCGATGTTGAGCGTCCATTTTCCCTGGCGTCCATCTTTTGCTTGAGCGTTGCACTCTGGGTACCTATCCCACAGTTCCTGCACGGGTCCCTGCCCTTTGGAATTATGGGTTACTAGCCCAGTGCATGATGGGATCAAAGTCCCCGTCCTGGGTGGTTCTGGGTACAGCTTCACCCCCCCCTTCCTGTAAACGGCACACAGTCAGTTCGCGCTGTTTTTACTGGCTGCAGTGAGGGAAACGCCATTTTGCAGCAAGCATGGATCCAGGTCTGCTCTTGTCCTTGATCGCGAATACTGTAAATACTTCACGCATTCTCGTTCTATCACTGCTGACCCATGATGCAGAAATGCAAGAGAGAATGCTTGAATGCGGGGACGACAGCGATGACGAACTGGAGAACGAGTTTTCTGACACCCCGGGCCCCTGCACGTTGGAGCTCCTGACGGTTATGGGTGAGGTTCTGCCCGTTCCGCGCCGCTTTTGGGCACGGGAAACAAGCACTGACTGGTGGGACCGCATAGTCCTGCAGGTGTGGGACGATTCGCAGTGGCTGCGGAACTTTCGCATGCGTAAGAGCACTTTCTTTGAACTTTGTGACTTGCTTTCTCCTGTCCTGAAGCGGCATAATACCAGGATGAGACCAGCCCTCACAGTGGAAAAGCGAGTGGCAATAGCCATATGGAAGCTTGCAACGCCAGACAGCTACCGGTCAGTCGGTAATCAATTTGGAGTGGGCAAATCTACTGTGGGGGCTGCTGTGCTGGAAGTATCCAAAGCAATCATTAAGCTGCTGCTTCGAAAGGTTGTGACTCTGGGAAACGTGCAGGTCATTGTGGATGGCTTTGCTGCAATGGGATTTCCTAACTGTGGGGGGGGGCAATAGATGGAACCCATATCCCTATTTTGGCACCAGAACACCAGGGTGCCCAGTACATAAACCGCAAGGGGTACTTTTCTATGGTTCTGCAAGCCCTGGTGGATCACAAGGGACGTTTCACCAACATCCACGTGGGATGGCCAGGAAGGGTTCACGACGCACGTGTCTTCAGGAGCACTACACTGTTTAAACGGCTGCAGCAAGGGACCTACTTCCCTGACCAGAGAATAACAGTTGGAGATGTTGAAATGCCTATAGTTATCCTTGGGGACCCAGCCTACCCCTTGATGCCCTGGCTAATGAAGCCATACACAGGCAGCCTTGACAGTGCTCAGGAGTTGTTTAATTACAGGCTGAGCAAGTCCAGAATGGTGGTAGAATGTGCATTTGGCAGGCTTAAGGCGAGATGGTGAACGCTTCTTACTCGCTCAGATCTTAGCCAAACCAATATTCCCTTTGTCATTGCTGCTTGCTGTGTGCTCCACAATCTCTGTGAGAGCAAGGGGGAGGCCTTTATAGCGGGGTGGGAGACTGAGATAAACCACCTGGCCGCTGATTATGCGCAGCCAGACACCAGGGCAATTAGAAGATCACACCAGGATGCTGTGCGCATCAGAGAAGCACTGAAAAGTAGCTTCCTCATGGGCCAGGGTACAGTTTGAATGCTGATTTTCCTTTCAATTGATTGCTGCCCTCCCCGTCTATGCGGTGTTGCTGCTGCAAGATACTTTCCCTGCAGCATTCCTCAATTGCTTGCTTAGGTTACTTGCGAGAGCTGTCCATTGGAAAACATATAATTCTGTATTTCCCAATTATTACCTACCTCCACCATTAGCTGCTTCCGTCTGCTGCTAGGCACTGTACCTGCAACCTTCCTTAACTGCTTTTTTATTGAAAATAAAGTTACTATTATTTGTTAAAAGAATTGTGTTCTTTATTTAAAATCAGACCCTTTCATCAATCAAGCATCATGCTTGTTGTTACAATAGTGTGCATGAAATTTCATAAAAGACGGTTACTCACCTTTGTAACTGTTGTTCTTCGAGATGTGTTGCTCACATCCATTCCAGTTAGGTGTGCGCGCCGCGCGTGCACGTTCGTCGGAAACTTTTTTACCCTAGCAACTCCAGTGGGCCAGCAGGTCGCCCCCTGGAGTGGCGCCGCCATGGCGCCCAATATATATCCCTGCCGGCCCACCCGCTCCTCGGTTCCTTCTTGCCGGCGACTCCGACAGTGGGGAAGGAGGGCGGGTGTGGAATGGATGTGAGCAACACATCTCGAAGAACAACAGTTACAAAGGTGAGTAACCGTCTTTTCTTCTTCGAGTGATTGCTCACATCCATTCCAGTTAGGTGAATCCCAAGCCATACCTAGGCGGTGGGGTCGGAGCGAGAAGTCGCGGCATGGAGCACAGCAGATCCGAAGGCCGCATCCTCTCTAGACTGCTGGACCAGGGCGTAGTGGGAAGCAAAGGTGTGGACCGATGACCAGGTCGCTGCCCGACAGATTTCCTGGATGGGCACACGGGCAAGGAAAGCCAGCGACGACGCCTGTGCCCTGGTAGAATGCGCAGTCACACAGCCCATAGGGACGTGGGCCAAGTCATAGCAGGTCCTGATACAGGACGTTACCCATGAGGATAACCTCTGGGAGGAGATAGGAAGCCCTTTCATGCGGTCCGCTACCGCCACGAAAAGCTGGGGGGATTTGCGGAAGGGCTTAGTCCTCTCCACGTAAAACGCGAGAGCCCTACGGACATCAAGCGAGTGGAGCTGCTGCTCCCTGCCTGAGGAGTGAGGTTTCGGGAAAAAAACCGGGAGGAATATCTCTTGGTTGACGTGGAAGGCTGAGACCACCTTGGGGAGAAAAGCAGGGTGTGGTCTCAGCTGCACCTTGTCCTTGTGGAAGACCGTATATGGGGGGTCTACCACAAGAGCCCGGAGTTCCGACACCCGTCTAGCTGAGGGGATAGCTACTAGAAAGGCCGTCTTCCAAGAGAGGTAAAGCAGGGAGCAAGTAGCTAACGGCTCAAAGGGGGGCCCCATGAGCCGGGACAACACCAGGTTAAGATCCCAGGTTGGAGCAGGGGGACGGACGTTAGGGTATAAACGTTCCAGCCCCTTAAGGAATCTAGACACCGTCGGGTGGGAAAAAAACAGAGCGACCATCCGCACCCGGGTGAAAGGTGGAGATAGCTGCTAGGTGGACTCGTAACGACGATATGGCCAGACCTTGCCCTTTGAGGGACCAAATGTAGTCTAAGATGTCGGCTACTGAAACTGCCATAGGGCGGAGATTTCTCTCCACGCACCAATAGGAGAAGCGCTTCCATTTGGCCAAATATGTCGCTCTTGTGGACGGCTTCCTGCTGCCCAAGAGCACCTCCCTCACCGGCGTGGAACAGCGCAGCTCAGAGCCAGTCAGCCACGCAGGAGCCACGCCGCTAGGTGCAGCGACTGCAGGTCCGGGTGACAGAGGGTCCCGTGCTCCTGGGTAATCAGGTCCGGATGAAGGGGCAGGGGAACTGGGTCGGCTATGGTCAGGTCCAGCAGCATGGGGTACCAGTGCTGTCTGGGCCATGCCGGGGCTACCATGATCACGTGACCCCTGTCCCTGCGCACCTTCAGAAGGACCCTGTGGACCAACGGGAATGGGGGAAACGCATAGTACAGGTGGGTCGACCACTGGATGAGGAAGGCATCCGCTATCGACCCGGGCTCCCTGCCCTGAAAGGAGCAGAACGCTTGGCACTTCCTGTTCCCCTTGAACGCGAAGAGGTCCACCCGGGGATAACCCCACCTCCGGAAGATGGAGAGGGCGACGTCTGGACGAAGGGACCACTCGTGTGACAGGAAGGATCTGCTCAATCGATCCGCCAGCGTGTTCCGTACTCCGGGGAGGAAGGAAGCCATGAGGTGAATGGAGTGGGCTACACAAAAGTCCCAGAGTCGTATCGCCTCGTGGCACAGGGAGGAGGATCTGGTGCCGCCCTGCTTGTTGATATAATACATGGTCGTCGTGTTGTCGGTGAACACCGCGACACAACGACCCTGGAGCTGATGACAGAACGTTTGACAAGCAAGACGGACCGCTCTCAACTCCCGCATGTTGATGTGTAGCCCCACCTCCTCCTGGGACCACAGGCCCTGCGTCCTCAGGGTCCCTGCGTGGGCCCCCCAGCCGAGATCTGAGGCATCTGTTGTTAGGGACACCGAGGGCTGAGATGGGTGGAAGGGGAGACCCGCACACAACACTGACTGGTCCAGCCACCAGCCGAGAGAATCTAAGACCCTCTGGGGGATCGTGATTAACATATCTAGTGGCTGTCTTGTCGGTCTGTAATGACTGATGAGCCACAACTGGAGTGGCCTCATGCGGAGCCGAGCGTAATTGGTCACGAAAGTACAGGCCGCCATGTGGCCTAACAGGGTTAGACACGTCCTCACTGACGTCAAGGGGGCTGTCTGTAGTCGTTGCACGATTGCCGACAAGGCCTGGAACCGCTGCAATGGCAGCAAGGCCCTGCCCACAGTGGCGTCCAGGACGGCCCCGATGAATTCCACCCTTTGTGTGGGGGCCAGGGTGGACTTGTCTGTGTTCACCAAGAGGCCCAGAGTGGCGAACATGTTGGTGATCACACGGACATGGCTGCAGACTTGTTGTTCCGACGTGCCCCGAATTAACCAATCGTCCAGATACGGGAACACGTGGATACGACTGCGCCGAAGCTGCGCCACAACAACTGCCATGCATTTCGTAAACACTCTCGGGGCCGTGGACAAGCCAAATGGGAGGACTGCAAATTGGTAATGCAGAGACCCCACAACGAAGCGAAGGAAACGTCTGTGGGGTGGCCAGATAGCAATGTGAAAATACGCGTCCTGCATGTCGAGGGCGGCGTACCAGTCTCCCGGATCCAGGGATGGGATAATGGTCCCCAAGGAAACCATGCGGAACTTCAACTTCACCAGGTACTTGTTGAGCTCTCGCAGGTCGAGGATAGGCCTGAGGCCTCCCTTGGCCTTGGGGATCAGAAAGTAGCGGGAATAAAACCCCTTGCCTTTCTCGTTCTCCGGCACCGCCTCTATAGCTCCTTTGCCGAGGAGCGTCTGCACCTCCTGCCGAAGGAATTGCTCGTGAGAGGGGTCCCTGAAGAGGGACGAGGAAGGGGGGCGGGGAGGAGGAAATGAAACAAACTGCAGGCGGTATCCCGACTGCACCGTGCGTAAGACCCAGCGGTCTGATGTTATTAGGGACCACGCTGGGAGGAAAAACGAAAGGCGGTTGGAAAACGGGGGGAAAGGATCCATTGGGGAAACTGTTACTGCGCCCTCGGGCGCACCTTCAAAATGAAGGCTTGGGTCCAGGCGGGGGCTTAGAGGAGCCTTGGTTTTGCCCCCCTTGGTTCCCCGAGTGCCTGCGCCTTCCGTTCCTGCCGCGGCGCCTGTTAAGGTCCTGCCGCTGGCGGAACTGGGAATACGGCCTGCGCTGTTGTTGTTGTTGCTGCTGCGGCCGGAAGGGTCTGCGTTGCGTCACTGGTGTGTGCATCCCAAGTGACCGCATGATGACTCGGTTGTCTTTCAGACTCTTGAGTCTGGGGTCTGTCTTGTCCGAGAATAATCCTTGGCCTTCGAAAGGAAGGTCCTGTATAGTGTGCTGGAGCTCCGGCGGAAGGCCGGAAACCTGCAGCCAGGAGAGGCGACGCATTGTTACACCCGACGCGAGGGTACGGGCAGCCGAATCCGCAGCGTCCAAAGAGGCTTGCAAGGACGTGCGTGCGACCTTCTTGCCTTCCTCTAAGATGGCCGTAAACTCCTGACGAGCATCTTGTGGCAGCAGCTCCTTGAATTTATCTGCTGCCACCCAGGAGTTGAAGGCGTATCTGCTTAACAGGGCCTGCTGGTTGGAGACCCTGAGCTGCAGCGCCCCAGCCGAGTACACCTTACGGCCGAGGAGATCCATCCGCCTGGCCTCCCTGGATTTGGGGGCTGGAGCCTCCTGACCGTGACGCTCTTTATCGTTGACGGATTGGACCACCAGGGAACACGGAGTCGGGTGTACGTGGAGGTACTCGTAGCCCTTGGAAGGAGCCATGTACTTCCTCTCGACGCCCTTCGCAGTGGGAGGAATGGAGGCCGGAGACTGCCAGATGGTGTTGGCGTTGGCCTGGATGGTTCGTATGAACGGCAGGGCGACCCTGGTGGGAGCGTCTGCCGAGAGGATGGTCACAATAGGGTCCTCTACCTCCGAGACCTCCTCGGCTTGCAGACTCAGATTTTGGGCTACTCGCCTGAGGAGGTCCTGGTGCGCCCTGAGGTCCAGCGGGGGGGGGCTGTTGGAGGAGGTCCCAGCCACCGCTTCATCAGGGGAGGAGGATGAGGAGACCCCCGGCAAGAGAGTGTCTAAAGGGGGGTCTCCCTCGGCCCTCGCCTCTGCCTCAGGAGCCAAAGCGGAGTCTTGATGCTTGGACCCTTCCTCCCCATCCGGGGAGGGAGGGGGGCGAGACAACGAGGCTTCAGGTGCCCTGCGCTCCGCAGTCGCCGGCCTAGCAGGGAGCTGTTGGGGGCCCTGGGCCTGATGATATGCCCAGGGTGTCCAGAAACCCCATTGCTGCGGGCCTTGGTCCTGCTGTGGAGGCTCACTGAACAGCGCCGCCTGCCGGTCGGTGCCCAGCGCGTACCCACTGTCCGTTAATGAAGACACGGACGGCTGTCTAGAGGGCCATGGCGGGGCGGACCCTGGATGGTAAGGGTCCGCGCGGGCCGGCACGGGCGATCGTCTCGGTGCCGGGGACCGGTGCCGGGAGTCGTATCGGTGCCGGGACCGGGTTCTGTCACGGTGCCGGGATCTGGACCAGTACCGGGCGCCGCTTCGGTGCCGGGATCGGGACCTGCCACCGGTTCGGTGCCGGGAGGTCGACCGGGACCGGGACCTGCCACCAGCTCGGCGCCGGGAGGTCGACCGGTGCGGCGAATGTCTGGATCGGCTCCTGGAATCGCGGTGCCGGTAACGGCGGCTGGAGTCTGACCGCGATCGTCTCGATGTCGACCGGCGCCGCGAGTGCGACCGGTACCGCTGAGGGGAGCGGTGCCGGGACTGCGAGCGGCGGCGGGATCTGGAGCGACCGTGACGTCGGGACCTGGATCGAGAACGTGAGTCCCGAGACGGTGCCGACATCTTAGGCTTGCCTCTGGACACGACCCGCACCGTAGGTACCGGGGGTGGTAGCTGAGTGGGCTCGGTCATGGCTATGAGGTCCCGTGCCGAGGCGAAGGTCTCTGGTGTGGATGGCACCACTATCTCGACCCCAGATGTCATGGGGGAGCTTGGCGGCACCGGACTCGACGGACCCGCCGGGCCCGGAGTCGACGGTGCCGGCGGCGCCGCGGCCGATGTTGAGGCCGGGCGCTCCACTCGGGTCTGCCTGGCCGGAGTAATGGACTTCGACGGCCTAGGCTCTGTCCCCGGTGCCGGAGAAGGTCGGTGCCGGGGAGTCTTCTCGGTGCCGGTGCGATCCAGTGCCGGCGCCGACATCCCGGCCTGCGAAGCCGCCGGGTCAAGTGCCGCCTCCATAAGGAGAGTCCGGAGCCTTTGATCCCTCTCCTTCTTAG
This sequence comes from Gopherus flavomarginatus, assembly GCF_025201925.1. NCBI lineage: Eukaryota > Metazoa > Chordata > Testudines > Testudinidae > Gopherus > Gopherus flavomarginatus. The sequence continues at coordinate 214,498,831 of NC_066620.1, read as the reverse complement.
TCCTTGGCTTAAAAGCCTTGCAGATGCGGCACTTGTCGGATCTGTGCGATTCCCCCAGGCACTTCAGGCATGCGTCGTGGGGATCGCTGGTAGGCATGGGCTTCTTGCAGGCCGCACACTGCTTGAAGCCCGGCGAACCAGGCATGAGCCCGGTGCCGGGTGCCGGGAAGGGCTAAGCCCCCGGCGAAGAACTATTTACAAACTACTTATCACTTAACTACCACTATCTACACTTAACAATCTAATTAACAACTACAATAGAGATAACGATAGAGAACAAGGAGAGCTAGGGACGTGGAGGACAGCTATGCCGCGCTCCACAGTTCCAACGACCGACACGGCGGTAAGAAGGAACTGAGGAGCGGGTGGGCCGGCAGGGATATATATTGGGCGCCATGGCGGCGCCACTCCAGGGGGCGACCTGCCGGCCCACTGGAGTTGCTAGGGTAAAAAAGTTTCCGACGAACGTGCACGCGCGGCGCGCACACCTAACTGGAATGGATGTGAGCAATCACTCGAAGAAGAACTCAGCGTTCTTCTTCGAGTGATTGCTCACATCCATTCCAGTTAGGTGTGCGCGCCGCGCGTGCATATTCGTCGGAAAACTTTTACCCTAGCAACTCCAGTGGGCCGGCAGGTCGCCCCCTGGAGTGGCGCCATCATGGCGCTTGATATATACCCCTGCCGGCCCACCCGCTCCTCAGTTCCTTCTTACCGCCCGTGTCGGTCGTTGGAACAGTGGAGCGCGGCTTAGCTGACCTCCACTTCCCTAGCTACTCGTAGTTCTCGTATATAGTTATGCAGTTACAATCCTTTTATATATATATTTGTATAGTTATACGTTTTTTCTCTGCTAACATAGTTAGTTTAGTAATTGTTAGCAGGGTTCAGGAAGTAGCCCCTTCCATGAACCCGGTGCCGGAGCTCATGCACGGCTCACCGGGTTTTAAAATGGGCTCGGCCTGCCAGAAGCCGATGCCGAAGGGAGATCCACACGACTCCTGTTTGAAGTGCCTCAGGGAATTGCACTTGACAGCTAAGTGCCCCATTTGCAAGGCTTTTAAGCCGAGAACAAAAAGGAGCGGGACTTTCACTTACCCCTCCACCTTCGGCGCCGAGCGATGATCAAGCGGCTGGCAGAAGCGCCTCCTCGGCACCGGACCCCGCCGGTACTACCAAGGCCTTTCGGCACCGGCCGTCGCCGGCACCGAAGTCGACTCGGCACCGCTCCCTTCCTCCGAGGTCGAGAGAGCCTGCAATTCCTGCTGGTGCCTGACGGCTCCCCGGCACGCGCCGTGGTTGAGCCCCCTGCTCCTGCTGCTTCCGTGCCACCTGCATCGCAGCCAGAGAGCTCGCCTAAGTCGGATTGCCCGGCACCGACACCTGCAGAGGCACCGATGACATCGGCACCGTCGATTCCAGTCCCCCAGGGCCATTGAATCCAGTGCCTGACAGCTCCCCGGCACGCGCCGTGGTAGAGCTTCTGCTCCTGCTGCTTCCGTGCCAACTGCACCGCAGCCAGAGAGCTCGTCTAAGTCGGATCGCCCGGCACCGACACCTGCTGAGGCACCGACGACGTCGGCACCGTCGATCCCGGTCCCACAAGGGGCGTAGAATCCGGTGCCTGACGGCTCCCCGGCCCGCGCCGTGGTTGAGCTACTGCTCCTGCTGCTTCCGTGCCAACGGCACCGCAGCCAGAGAGCTCGTCTAGGTCGGATCGCCTGGCACCAACACCTGCTGCAGCACCGACGACGTCGGCACCGTCGATCCCGGTCCCACAAGGGCCGTAGAATCCGGTGCCTGACGGCTCCCCGGCCCGCGCCGTGGTTGAGCTACTGCTCCTGCTGCTTCCGTGCCAACGGCACCACAGCCAGAGAGCTCGTCTAAGTCGGATTTCCCAGCACCGACGCCTCTGAGGCACCGACAACGTCGGCACCGTCGATTCCAGTCCCATAAGGGCCGTAGAATCCGGTGCCTGACGGCTCCCCGGCGCGCGCCGTGGTTGAGCTTATTGCTCCTGCTGCTTCCGTGCTGATGGCACCGCAGCCGGACAGCTCATCTAACTCGGATCGCCCGGCACCGACGCCTACCGAAGCTCTGACGACCTCGGTACCGTCGATCCCGGTCCCACGAGGGCCGTCGAATCCGGTGCCTGACAGCTCCCCAGTATGCACTGTGGTTGAGCCTGCTGTTCCCTCCACGCTGGAGACGTTACCAACGGCGAGGGATCTCATTGCCATGACAGAGTCGATGCTGCCTGACCCCGGCACCGCCGGTGCGGGTGACACAGTCTCTTCATGTGACCATCCTCTGTCAACACAGCAGAGCGGCACCGTTCATGATCACGGTCCCGCAGACACTCCAGATCCTGTCGGCACGCCCGACACCACTTGCAGTCCCGGTGCTGTTTTCCTCATCGGTACTGGTCGCACTCGCTGCACCGGTCGGTATCCCGTTCGCCGACCTGCTATCGGCACCGTTCCGACTCCCGGGTCCGCGACAGGTACCTTGACTCCTGTAGCCTCTCCCCGAGCCTCGAGATCTCGGTCGACCTCCAGGCACCATTCTGGTTGTGGGTCTGGATCTCGTTCCAGGTACCGTTACGCCTCCCGGTGCCGGTTCCCGGTGCCGAGTTGGGCAAGGTCCGATAGAGTCAGAGACTCTGCCTGTGCCTTCTTTTAGTACCTCCATGGCCATCCGGACACGCATCTGTGTCATCCCACATGCGCAGATCTTATGCTCAGGACCACGATTCTGATATGATGGCCAGCGGGCGCCAGCCCCGAAACCGAAAGAGGCTTGGCAAATGAACCTGTTTGGCCGCCAGGTGTACTCTGCAGAGGCCCTGCAGCTCTGGGTAGCAAAGCAACAAGGCTTGCTTAGCTGCGATAATTATAGCACCTGGGTGGAGGTAGTTTAGTTTATGGAGTTTCTCCCTCAAAACTCCCGCCAAGAGTTCGCTGCCGTCTTGGAGGACGGGGGAAAAAAAAAGGTACCCAGAGCGTCCCTCCAGGCCTCGTTGGACGCAGCAGACTCTGCAGCCAGGACTCTGGCCTTTGGTGTCGCCATGAGGTGCATCTCATGGCTTCAGGTTTCAAACCTCCGGCCGGAGCTGCAGTAGGCCATTCAGGATTTACCCTTTGTTGGCAAGCGGCAAGGACAGCCCCAGGCTGTCAAGCCTGATGGACAATAGGGTCCTAATGCGCTCTCTCAGCATGCATATGCCAGCGACCAAACGCAGGCCTTTCTGTCCCCAGCCGCCATACTCTGTGCCTAGCCAGAGACAGGACTTTGGCAAACGGCGAGGCCAAGGTGGTCGCAGACGAACGTCAGGACCCTTAAGAGCCAAGGTCAAGGTCCCTCGCAATTACCACTGGGACCAAAGACGAACCTTCCAGGGTGCGCCTGAGGGCGGTGTACCAGTCACAGGCCGGGATCCCAATCCCGCTTTCTCCTGCCGTGGCCCCAGTTAATTTCAGATCGCTGGATCCTGCGCACGGTGGAGCATAGGTACCACCTCTAATTTGTTCCAGCTCGGTCCCCCTTCAGGGACCCCTCTCACGAGCAATTCCTCGTACAAGAGGTGCAGACGCCGATGGACGAAAGGGGCAAGGGGTTTTACTCCCGTTATGCCCTAGTCCCCCACTCGAACGCAGGTCTCAGACCTTCCTAGTTCTGCACGGACTCAACCGGTTTAGGATAAGGTTGAAGTTCCGCACGGTATCCCTGGGAACCATTATTCCATCCTTGCCTCCTGGGGGCTACTATGCCGCCCTGGATATGAAGGACGCGTACTTTCGCAACGCCATCTTCCCTCCGCGCAGGAGATACCTCCGCTTTCTAGCCAACTGTCAGTACTTCTGGTTTACGGCCATAGTCGCCGCCTACCTTCGCTGATGTCGGATATGCGTTTTTCTGTATCTGGACGATTCGCTTATCCGAGGAGACTCTGAGACACAAACCACTCAGCGCGTGGGCATCGTCACGGTCTTATTAACAGGTCAAAGCCTGATGATTACTATAGAGCAATCCACTCTGGTTCCCACGCAGAGGTTGGACTTCCTAGGAGCGATCCTGGTCTCCTACCTAGCCGGAGCCTGCTTATCACAACTGCGGTTTTAGGTGATGGCAACAATCATCTGAGGTCTGCAGGCTTTCCCAACGACCTCGGCTCGTACTTGTCTCAGTCTCCTGGGTCCATGGTTGCCCGCAAGTTTGTAACCAAACACGCCAAGCTCCGCCTCCGTCCTCTCCAAGTCCGGCTCACCTCGGCGTACCACCCGGACAGGGAGCCAATAGTCATGGTAGTCACCGTTCCCTCGAGCACCTTAGGCTCCCTAGAGTGGTGACTAACCCACTCCCTGGTGTGGGCAGGGATGCGGTTTCATCCGCCCCAGCCCTCACTGCCCCTGACGACGGACGCGTCATCTCTCTGCTCAAGTGCTCATGGTCACTCCGAGCTTAAGGCCTTTGGTCTTCTCGGGAACTGGCATTCCACATCAATGCCCCAAAAATGAGAGTAGTCCGCCTGGCGTGCCAGGGGTTCCAGCGGCAGCTGCGAGGCCGTTGTATCTCGGTGTTTACAGCCAACACAGCGGCCATGTGCTTCATAAATATCCAGGGAGGGACATGGTCCTCCCCCCCCCTTTTTTTTTGTCAGGAGGCCATCCATTTCCGGAACTTTTGCATGGCCCACTCGATGGAGCTGGTGACGTCCTTTCTCCCAGGCGTTCGGAACGTCTTGGCGCTTTCACTCAGCAGGTCTTTCCTGTCTTACGAGTGATCACTCTGCCCCATGTGAGGCGTTCTGCTCTCCAGAAGCGGAGATGTTTCCTCACATAGACCTGTTCGCTCACCGTGAGAGCAGAAAATGCCAGATGTTCTGCTCCTTCCAAGGTCTCTCTTCGGGATCGATCTTGGACGCATTCCTGATGCCGTGGAAAGGCCAACTCCATTATGCCTTCCCACTGTTCCCACTGGTTCATTAGGTCCTGCTCAAACTCCGCAGGGGCAGAGCGCGCATCATCATGATCACTCCAGAGTGGTCCAGGCAGCACTGATATACCACGTTGCTCGGCCTGTCAATAACAGACCCAATTACCCTGCCAGCCCACCCAGACCTCATCACTCAGGGCAACGACAGGCTTCGTCACTCGGACCTGCAGCCTCTTCGCCTCACGGTGTGGCTGCTGCGTAACTGAGCCGGGGTGACAGGAAGCCTTCCACCTGGTCAACGTACCGGGCCAGGTGGAAGCGTTTCTTCTACAGCTGCTATACGCTCGATCTTGCTCCTGCTGAGGTCTCGATCCCCTCTATTTGGCCTGCCTCTGGCCTTCAGCGGCAGGACCTGGCGGTATCATCGCTGAGGATACACTCAGCAGCCATCTCTACCTTCCAGCCAGGCTAAGGTGGACGTTCCGTGTTCTCACGCTCTAAGGGTTCGAGATCCCTCAAGGGCTTGGAGAGCTTGCACCCTCGGGTGCGCCGCCCAGCCCCGACCTGGGACCTCAACCTATTTTTAACCAGACTTATGTCTCCCCCAGTCGAGCCGTTCACGACTGGCCCTCTGATATGCCTGTCTTGGACGACAACTTTCCTCGTAGCTGTTACATCAGCCAGACGAGTTTCCGAGCTCAGAGCTCTTACGGGGGTTCCCCCGTACACTAGATTTCACAAAGACAAGGTGCAGTTATGACCGCACCCGGCTTTCCTCCCTAAGGTGGTTTCGGCCTTTCATGTTACCCACAGCTCAACGCAATGGGCACAACCATTGCACTCCTTGGACATCTGTGGAGTGCTCGTATTTATATTGCGCTGACAGAACCATTTCGTAAGGTGCCCCAGCTCTGTCTTGGTAGCGGGCCAAAGGGAGGGCTTGCTTGTTTTCCTCTCAGAGGATCTCATCTCGGGTGATGGCAGACTTCCACACTTGTTATGATTTGGCTCATATTTCCCCAAGCCACATCATCGTGCAGTTTACCAGGGCTCAGGCTTCATCTGCCGCCTTGCTGGCTCGTGTTCCTACACATGAGATCTGTCGCGCAGCTCCATTGGTCCTCGGTCCATACCTTTGCTTCGCAGTATGCCCTGGTTCAACAGACAAGAGATGCTGTAGCCCCTGGCTCAGCAGTTTTCATTCTGCCACATTTCACTCCGACCCCACCGCCTACGTAAGGCTTGGGATTCACCTAACTGGAATGGATATGAGCAATCACTCGAAGAAGAAAAGACGGTTACTCACCTTTGTAACTGTTGTTCTTCGAGATGTGTTGCTCATATCCATTCCACACCCGCCCTCCTTCCCCACTGTCGGAGTAGCCGGCAAGAAGGAACTGAGGAGCGGGTGGGCCGGCAGGGGTATATATCAAGCGCCATGATGGCGCCACTCCAGGGGGCGACCTGCCGGCCCACCGAGTTGCTAGGGTAAAAGTTTTCCGACGAATGTGCACGCGCGGCGCGCACACCTAACTGGAATGGATATGAGCAACACATCTCGAAGAACAACAGTTACAAAGGTGAGTAACCGTCTTTTCTATGGGGGACGGAGCGAGGGAGGTTTGGAGGAAGGGGGAGGGAGGTTGGAAAGAAGAAAGTGCATCAGAGAAGACAGAACAAGAATTCTCATGGACCAGGGTACGGTATGGCTGCTTTCTTTGTTTTCCCTTTATTACCCATATCCCCAATTGTCAAATCCTGATGCTGATAACTAGCTTCCGTGCAGCTTTCCAAAGCTGCTTGCTTTACTTCATTACCAAACTACAGTCACACTGCCTTAATAGCATGACCTGAGAGTAAAAATAGGCAAAGGTGCCATGGGAGAAGTTTGGATCATTAGAGGAGGGAAAAAAACAGGACACAAAGGGCTTTTCAATTTAATGAAAGCCTTCTGGTTGGAGTGTCCGCAGCGGTGGAGGGGGCTGGTGCAGAGAGCCTTCCCCCACGCGTTCTTACACGCCTGGTTCTGGAAGGTGTGGGACAGGGTGAGTACTGAGGGAGGTTATACACGGGCTGTAGGGGCATTCTGAAACCACGGAGCTCTTGCAGCATATCGCGGAGGATGTCAGTCTGATCACGAAGAAGATCCACAGTTGCTGCTCGCCAGCGCTGATCTTCCTGCCACCTGACATCATTTTTGGCGTCCCTCCTGTCTTCGCGTTGACTGGCAGCCTCCCTGTACTTTGCGACCAATTGTTTCCAGTCCCCCTGCTGAGCTCTCTCTGTACGGGTTTCTGCCATAATTTCGGTGAACATGTCCTCACGCGTCCTCCTTTTCCTCAGTCTTCTTATGATACCCCCCCCCACGTAGAGGAGAAGCGAGAGGGAGGCTGGAGAAATGTGCAGCTGTGTGTGGGGGGGTGGGGATTGGAAAGAGTGATAAAAGAATCATAAGAGACACATTTCACACAACAATGCATACAGTCTTTCTCCTCACTGACCTGTGCCTGTTACCGAACCTTGAACATGTTACTTTACCACAAGGTCGCCTTAGGATTCCTTTAATACTTATTGCTTGTGGCTGAGGACAGAGATTTCTGCTCAGACGCAGGTCAGGGGAGCACACAGACCGTGTCCGGAGAAAATGGTAAGTTAATAATGGCTAGTAATCCCTGTAGTAGATTGTACTGGTAATCAAGCTGGTCTCCTTCCCCGGTTTGCTCTCGCCTTCCCCGAACAAGCAGGTCTCCTTCCCTGCGGTTTGCTGGGTGGTTCGGGGAACGCGAGAGCAAACCGCGGCGAAGCTGGTCTCCTTCCCCGGTTTGCTCTCGCGTTCCCCGAAACCCGAACAAGCAGGTCTCCTTCCCTGCGGTTTGCTGGGTGGTTCGGGGAACGCGAGAGCAAACCGCGGCGAAGCTGGTCTCCTTCCCCGGTTTGCTCTCGCGTTCCCCGAACAAGCAGGTCTCCTTCCCTGCGGTTTGCTGGGTGGTTCGGGGAACGCGAGAGCAAACCGCGGCGAAGCTGGTCTCCTTCCCCGGTTTGCTCTCGCGTTCCCCGAACAAGCAGGATGAATCCGCCCTGTTATAATGGAGACTTTTCTAAAAACCACCTCATGGGTCACTGTTTTAGGAAAGGTTTTTAATCTACTTGGTCAGTGACTCTAAGTACAGGTAGTGATTTGAAGCACCCAGTAAAAAAGGCTTACATTAAACCGAAGCTTTTATTAAAAGAAATTACACTCACCAGAGGACGGTCCCTCAGCTTCATTTTCTGGAGTACTGCCTTGAGATGGCTGGCAGGGAACCTCAGTAAGGGTGAGGAAAAGATCCTGGCTGTTTGGGGGGATAAAATGCTCTGTGCTCTCTGCTGGAGCCTCCTCCTCTTGGTCCTCATCATACTGATCATCGCCATCAAATAAATCTTCCGTAGTGGCAGGAATCACGACGCCCACCTCTGAATCCACAGACAAGGGGGGGTTCGTCGTTGCGCTGTTCCCCAATATTGCGTTAAGCTCGTCGTAGAACTGGCATGTTTTGGGGGCAGAGCCTGACCTGCCCTTTGCTGCTTTGGTCTTCTGATACGCCTGTCTGAGCTCTTTCACTTTCACTCGGCACTGTAACGAGTCCCTGGTATGTCCCCTCTCCCGCATGGCATTAGAAATTTTTTCAAAGGTTTTCTCATTTCATCTGCTCGAGCGCAGTTCTGAAAGCACTGACTCTTCTCCCCATACAGCTATCAGATCGAGTAACTCCTGTGTGCTCCATGCTGGAGCTCTTTTCCTATTCTCAGGAGACTGCATTCTTCTCTCTGCTGCTGAGAGCTCCACGCTGTGCAAGCAGGAAATGGAATTTCAAAGTTCCCGGGGCTTTTCCTGTTTACCTGGCCAGCAGTAGAGTTCCTTTACCTGTGTAGAGCGGCCACTAGAGCACTGTGGGATACGTCCCGGAGGCCATTAACTTCGATGTCTGTCCACACTAGCATAAAATCGATTTTAAGAAATCGATTTTGGGGTTACTCCTCTCGTTTAGATGGAGTTCCAAAATCGATTTTAGGGACCCTTAAAATCGATTTTATGCACTCTGTAGTGTGGACGGTTACAGCTTTAAATCGATTTAGAGCTCTTAAAATCGATTTAAAGCTCTAGTCTGGACCTGCCCAAACTAACAAACAAAAAAAAAAGAAATGTTTTCTGCTACCTACGCGGAGGCCAGCAGGTTTAACAATTTTAAGAGCTCTTTATTTTCCTGCTACCCACACGGGGGTCAGCAGGTTTTTGGTTAACCAAAAATAGAACTGTGCTCTGTAGAGCCGGTTGTGTGCACACAAATTGGTTTACAATAAGTGAGTCAAAAATACCAATAATCCCCCTTTCGCTATTCTCCATCAAAATGTTGTACCAATTATATTAGACTAGTAAAAACGAGCAGGATCTTATTAAAGGGGACAAGGCAAAGATGCCACATTTATTGTCAATACCATAATAAAATAAAAGATAACAGCAAACAATGTTGTTTGGCTACTTATTCCTATGATTACTTATATATATATATATCCATTCACACAATCATTCATACAGGTTCTATATAGATATTATAGTTACCAGCCTAAAGTTGCTTGTGACAGAATACTGGCCAAGTATCCTGTACACAAGAGTGGAGCCGAGTCCGGGTCAGGTGCACCTGATGCTCCTGGAGGCTGGCAGCAGAACCATAGACTCAAAGTCCTCAGTCTTTAGAGTCCAGTTTTATAGGGATTTTTCCCTATGTTAGTTTATGGGAGTTGTTTCATTCTGCTGTTGCTTGATCAATCAGCAGGTGGCTGGCTCCATTCTGTTCATTCTGCTGTTGCTCGATCAATCAGCAGGTGGTTGGCTCCATTCTGTAGGTGCTTGGGGTGGATTCCAGTTCGCCCTCCGGGGGTCATCTGGTTGATTCCACTTGACACCTTCTTCGGCCGACACTGAATTTTTCAGGCTGGTAACTCCCTAACCATTCATTCATCATTTAAACTAGGCACTCATTCACATACACTCTTTATCTTTTGGGGTGTTAAACTAGGCACTCATTCAAATACCCTTTTAGCTTTAGATAAAAATGAATTTACAGAGGTGGGGGTCTCTATTTGTAGTAATTGTACAGTTTTGCCTGAGGCATAGGGTCAATTGACGGCTTGCGCGCTGAGTCAATTGACCAATCTAGCTGCTTACAGAGTCAATTGACGGCTTGCGCGCTGAGTTAATTGACCAATTTAGTTACAAAGTTTCACTTAGGGAACAGGTACTTGGAGTCTATTGACATTTAACAAGTTTTATACAAAGTATCTCTTTGGCTTCACACAGACACAGCTATTCCTAACAATAAATCATTACAAATTTACTTCTAACATAAACCTTAAGTTATAAAGTATCACTTAACAATAAATCAATAAATCATTCCAATTTTACTTCTAACATAACCCTTAAGTTCTAAAGTATTAATTAACAATAAATCAATAAATCATTTCTCACATAAACCATGTTTAATATAAACCTTTAAATATCCCTACACTCCAACGCATCATGTGCAGATGATGGAAAAGCTGGACCAAGACCCTCTGTCAAGCACCGTTCAATGCAACGTGCAGAGATAGCATCCCAGGCTTTCCCACTGAGGTGACAGATTTCTTTCAAGTTGAGTGATGCCAGTGATGTGTGGACAGAGGAGTCGTTACCCGCTACCATCCACTTGATCATTTCCCGACGATAGTTTTGTTTAAGTACCGATATGCTGCCTTGGTCCAGTGGCTGGATTTCTGATGTAGTGTTTTTCGGGAGATAAGAGACTTTAATCTTGCCGTCACGACTGACAAGATTTTCTGCCAGGGGGTGGGCAGGGCAATTATCCAGCAGGAGGAGAGCTTTTTCCTCCTGCTTCAGTTTTCCAAATGAGCCCGAACAGCTGGCACGACACTTTTATGGAACCAGTCTTTAAATATGGAGCCGTTCATCCAGGCATGCTTGCTGTTGGTGTATTCAAAGGGAAGGGCTTTCATGTTAACATGATGAAAACATCTGGGAGACCTCGCTTGTCCGATCATCAGAGGTCTGAGTTTGTGGCTGCCAGACTTGTTGACGCAAAACAAGAGAGTGACTGGGTCCTTTCTCTGCTTAAAGCCTTCTCGTTTGTAACTGTCAGTCTTGGTTGTGAGGGTGCGATCGGGTAACATTTTAAAGCATAAGCCAGTCTCGTCGCAGTTGTAAACTTGATCGCCTGTCTAGCAACCTTCCTCCAGCAACTTTTGATGCTCAGTTAGGTAGGAATCAGCAGCCTCTTTACCAGTTGAGCGGATTTCCCCAGACACAAAAACTTGGCTTTAGTGTGCCTTTTCTTGAATCTGTCCAGCCAGCCGTTACTCGCCTTACATTTGGATTCATTTCCATTGATAAGGCGATCAAATTTCTCTGCTTGAGCTTTCAGAATAGGGCCAGAAATAGGAACGCCTTCTGAGTAGTGTAACTGAGGCTGGAGCCAATCACTCTAAGAAGGCCCATGGGATGTTATCTCAAGTATATTAGACCAATAAAGACCAGCAGGATCTTATTAAAGGGGACAAGACATTTGTCACATTTATTGTAAATACCATAATAAAACAAAGATAACAGTAAACAACGTTGTTTGGCTACATATTCCTAGTACTACCCAGGTATCCTGTACACAAGAGTGGAGCCGAGTCTGGGTCTGGTGCGCGCCTGATGCTCCTGGAGGCTGGCAGCAGAACCAGAGACTCAAAGACTTATTCTTCAGAGTCCAGTTTTGTGGGAATTTATCCCTGTGTCAGTCCATGAGAGCTGCTTCATTCTGCTGCTGTTAAATCAGTCAGCAGGTGGCTGGCTCCATGTTGTCGGGTGTTTGTTTTTCCTTCCTTTGAGGTGGTGGGGTGGATTCCAGTTTGCCCTCTTGCTGTGTGGGTTGATCCCACTTGACACCTTCTTCGGCAGACACTGAATTCTTCAGGCTGGGTCTTTGCCCATTACTTTGGGAGAGGCTCATTTATTCGGGTTACTTTTCTGGGGAAGGGGATTCTGTAATTCTGTCAGTGTACTGCTTGTGTCACTTGTGTGTTCATATGAGCTCTACTTCTCCCTTCTGCAAGTCCCCTCCCAGTGGAGCTACCCTGCAGGACCTACGTTCCTCAGGGCTGGGTTCCTTCAGCTCCAAAACCAGATGAGCACACACCCACCCACACATACATTAACAGAGCAAGTCTGAGCGGACCGGGTCAATCAGCACTGTCAAGCTGACCCCTTATATGTCCTTGGACTCACTGGGATGGACGAAGCAGCACTTTCAAGCTGACTCTTCTTATGCCCCTGGGCTCCATGGACTGGGTCAAGCAGCGCTTTCAAGCTGTTACCCTCATGTGTCCCAGATTCAGCACGTCCCTATCCCCACTCTCACAACACAATTGTACTGGCAGTAACCTACTTGATGAGCAAACGCCACAGGATTTGGGGCGCTGCAGGGATCTTTAGCTTTGGTAAAAGAAGCGTTGCTGCAGAGTAAATGGGAGAAGCTAAAAACACAAAAGAGTGAGGTTCAGCAAGAGAGAGAGAAGCAACCAGCTTAACCATACAAGTTATTTATTGAATACGGGTGATAACTACACAAGGAGGCTAAACCAACATAACCTACATTATTAAAGGCTAATACCTAAGGTAGAAAGGAAAAATGAAAAGAGAAAGAGAGAGAGGAAGGGGATCTCACCACTCCCTGAAGCTTGAACTGGTCGGGGTTCCCAGATGATGCTGGTAGCGGAGGGTCCTAAGGGCAGGAGGCAGGCAGAGTCCCCAGCACGATCAGTCAGGAGAGTAGGGAGTCCCCATGGAACTGGGGCAGAGTTTGGATCTGAGCATCAGAACACTGACTGGAGGGTGAGTAGGGATTTTTGTAGAGAAAATACAATTGTTCAGGGGAGAACAATAGATTTGTTTATAGGTGAGGCTGATAACTCAAGAGTTTTCTTTAGGCTAGGCAAAAGGAGCTGATCACTCTTGGCTAGGGGTGGTATTTTCTTCCAGGGAGCTCACAATGCAACTAGGCGGCTTTACTATTTGGATATCAATTAAGGATTCATTACTAGAATTGGTCTGATAATTGCTGAGCTGGGTGTGTGCAGGCCTAGGTTCATTAGCATCTGGAGCAGAGATCCCCATGATGCAGTGCTTCCCTGCTTTTTCTAGTCCCAGAATTCAGTGTGGTTCTTGGTTCTCCATTCTGTATGCAAATTGAGATGTCTTCCTGTCCCATCTTTCATGCAGATGAGGCTAGGGGAGTCTTCTCTGCTCTCCATTCTGTATGCTAATAGAGATGTCTTAATCTTGTCACCCTTGTCAGGAGGGGTCTGGATGTGTCTCCCAATGCCCTTCACTGCTCTCTGCAAGTTCTTTTCTCTGATGGGTTTTGGTTTAAGCAGAGGCTGAGGGGTGGCGGGGGCGGGGAGTCTTTCATGAGTCAGGCTGGATACTGCACCCTGGTTCCCCAAGAACACAGAGGTGTCTGCTATCAATGCCCTAACCTTTCAGGGTGTTACCAATTTATGTGAGACTCCCTGTCTTTTATTATTCAAAAATAAAGTGAGATGAAAACTTACAGAGGGTGGGGGTCTCTATCTGTGTACTATAACAGCTACTGTTTTGGTTTACCGTGGTGATTACAAAGTAGTAATTACACAGTTTTGCCTGAGGCACAGAGTCAATTGATGGCTCTTGTGCTGAGTCAATTAACCAATTAACAGCTTACAGCGGCCCGTTACAAAGTAAAGTAGCAACTACAAAGTGTCACTTAGAGAAGGGGCACTTAGAGTCAATTAACATTTAACAAGTTTTATACAAAGTATTTCTTTGAGCAGGCTTCACACAGATACAGCTGGTGGCTTGCAGGTTAGAGGCTAAATCTCGGGAATCACATTTATTTCTAATATAAACCTTTAGTTATAAAGTATCAATTAACAATCATTTCTAGCAATAAATCATTTTTATATAAACCATGTCTAATATAAACCTTGTTTAATATTCCTACAGAGAAACAGAATCGGGCACCAAAGGCAGAGGCTGGAGACAGGCAGATTTTATCCTGAGAGGGAAAAAAAATGTAGGAATTTTCAAATAAAAGCGCGTTGTAGAAGACAAGATTGCAGGTGTAAATCAAGGCTTGCAACCTAGATTTCTACCTAGCAAAAGTGGTTTAAACAGAAATTAATATGACAGCAAAAGGGAAACTGAGGCAGGATAGCACTTTAGAAATAACATTGGGAAACAACTTAGAAGATTTTGTTAAAAAGACAGGACATGGTCCTTGGCCTGGTGCTTACCAGCAACTGTGTAAGCAATGGGTCCAACCTAAGAAAAAAGGAATTTTCTCAGGAGAACCCTCAGAGGAATCCCCAGAACAGACTAGTTCTGTTAACCCGTGAGAGGACATGGATCCCGCCTTCTGCTCAAACGACTGACACCCAAACAGTAATCCTTCCAGAACAAAATGATCTTCGTTTAAAGGAAATAATCAGTTACAATATGTTTAATAGTCAAGAAAGACTGCACTGTGAGACATGACATCTAACATAACACAATTGCTTTGCAGTCAGAAATCCTATATTAAGGCGGTGCAATAGACTTCTCAGAGCACTGCTGGGGCCTGGGATCAGGGTGCCAGGGATCCTCCTGCCCTCCCCTGTGCTTCTGGAGGGGACCAGTTCAGGGCACGTGCGCTTCCCCCACGTACCCACACGGTGCTGCTGCCGGGGAGTGGAGGCTTCCAGGCCACAGTGCTTGTCTGCTGGGGTTGGGGTGCCCATTTTTTGAGGGCCACCCAATTGACCGGGCCCCAGGCATGGGTCTCATGAGCCCATTGGCTAATCCACAATTAGTCACACCTAGTTCTGTGAGAGAGCCCCATGCTGGCTCCCTTCAGGAAACCCAACTGAAACCTTCTTGGTCTCTTGCAATCTGTGGTGTCTCAGGGACCCGTATGCCCAGCGTCTCCCTTTCCCTTGTACTGCCATGTTTGAAAGGAGGTTCAGCAAGGTCTTTTGGCACACTTGGCCTTCTGTAGGAGTCAGGAGCTCTGCGTTGTCTGCCACTACATGATACGGAGTAAGTCACTTCCCCTTGGTGTTCCTTGGGTGTACGTTCTGTAGAACAGGGATGAGGAGACTGACCTGCTCACAGGGGTGTTGTAAGGTCTCATTAACCAATGTCTGCTAAGTGCTTTGAAATCCTTCCATCAAAGCTGCTCTAAAAGGGCAAAGTCCTGTATTATTAATTCTTATTTATTGATCCCTGTTTTATTTCATTATACACCTGTAATCTGATGGGGAAATCCTTCCAGAAGCTAAGGATCAAATTCAGCCCCCACTGAAGACAGTGGGAATTACTACACTGAGGCTAAATACAACCCTAAATAAGAAGGAATTTAAGCATTTAAATCTACCACCGTATCACGGAGACATTTTAAAAACCAAAACACTGGGACCCTTTGCTACCAGTGCAGACCTCTCTGTCCCCGGCACAGCGTGGTTGGGAGAGGTCTAGTCTGGCAATCTGAGCACAGGATTGGGAGCTGGGAATGCCTGTGATCTGATCCCAGCTCACTCACTGGCTCTGTGTGTCCCTGGGAGAGCCATTTTCACCGCTCTGTGCCTCAGTTTCCCCATATGTACAGCAAGAATAGCTGTGACATCAGTCCAAGGGGCAGATGTAATGACTGATGGTTTGTTTGTAAAGCAGAAGAGGAAAAGCAGATTGTGCTTTTGTCGTGGCACAGGTGGGCACAGTCCCCCAGGCTGGCAGGCATCGTCATTAGCCATGGCACAGCTTTTAGGCTGCCTGGCTGGCTCAGACATCCATTGGGCTCTTTTACAGTCTAGGCCAGAGGTGGGCAAACTATGGGCGTGGGACCGTCCTGCCCGGCCCCTGAGGTCTCGGCTGGGGAGGTTAGCCCCTGCCCCCGCAGTCTCAGCTCGCCATGCCACCAGGACTATAGATGCCGGGGCTGCGAACTCCTGCTGTTCAGCGCGATGGTGTGGCTGACTTTGGCCGGGAGGCGCGGTTGCTGGTCCTGGTGCTCTGAGTGGTGTGGTAAGAGGACAGGGAGCGAGGGGGTTGGGTAACGGGCAGGGGGTCCTGGGGGCAGTCAGGGGACAGGGAGCAGGGGGTGGTTGGATAGGTGTGGAAGTCCCATAGGGCCTGTCGGGGTGGGGGTATGGATGGAGTCAGGGGACAGGGAGCAGGAGGGGTTGGATAGGGCGTGGGGTCCCAGAGGGCCAGTTAGGGGTGGGAGATCCCAGGATGGGGTGGTCAGAGAAAAAGAGCGGGAGGGGTTGGATGGATGACGAGGCAGAGAGGAGTCCCCAGCCGCTCCAGCTGCCAGAGACTCCGACCACTTGGCGAAGCAGGCGGGAGTGGTGGGAGGCTCGATGGCAGGCATGGGTCTGGGTTTCTGGCTGCCATGCACTGCAGACAGCTGGCTCCCCCACGGTGTGTCCCCCACCACCTCCCTGGGTTCTTGGGCCCCTGCCAGGCCTGGGACAGCTTTGGTGGTAGGGTGCTGCCCCGGGCGCCTGCCCCAGCCCCACCATTATTCAAATACAGAGGCTGGACCATGCTGGGCAGGAGGCAGCACTGGTACCTGGTGGACGAGCATCCTGACCAGTGAGTGCTTCTTGCTCCAGGTCACCCCCCTCAGCCTGGGACCTGCAGAGCAACTGGTGTCCCTTCACCCCATCCCCCCACCAACGCCCCTGGGGGAGACCCAACACCTTCTGCCCCATCTCCCCCACCAGCGCTCCTGATCCAGTTTGTGGCCCGGCTCGGTTTGGAGGAAAACAGGAGCAGATCGACAGCAGGGGATGGCTCTGGGGTGGGAGGCCCGAGAGTTGTCTGGCTCCAGATTCGGGGTGGGGAGGACTCTGGTTCAGTAGGAGCCCTGTTCTGGGAGGGAGTGGGGAGGTTCAGGTCGAGAGGGATCAGTTCATAGAAGGGTCTGGTCCAGTTTGGGCTGGAAGGGAGGAGTCTAGTCCAGTTTGGGGGCTTTGGTCTGCAGAGGGATGCGGGTCTGGTCCAGTTTGGGGGGTTCAGTCTGGGGAAGGATGCAGGTCTGGTCCATTTTAGCCTGGGGAGGGTTGTTGGTCTGGTTTGATTTGGAGGGTTGGCCCGGTCTTTTGGGGGCACAGCTGGTCCTGATCCTAGTCTCTCTGCCTGGAGGGAAGGAAGGACTGGCAAGACTAGTATGAATAATGATGCTGTAAATAAAATGTATTAAAAATATGAAAAAATTTTATTGTTAAAATGTTTTAAACTGTTTTTTAAACCAGCCTTAATTTCATACAATAATTTAATTCAAACCCTGGTAGTTCATGAAAGACGAGCTAGTGTGTGGGTCCCTGTTAGTGGGAGCAGCACGCAGCTGGTGGTTTGTCCACCTTTGGCTTTTGTTCACTCCTTGTATCCTCTGTGTTTTATTCTGAATTTTTTTCTTCTAATATTTATTTTATGTGCACTTGTGTGTATTATTTTGCCCATGGGCTGCCAGTGCTGGTACCCTAACAGCAGCCACCTTCATCTGCAACATAACCTTGGAAATACTGTAAATAAAACCTGTGCAGCTGCGTGCTGTGTCAAAGACAACTCGTGTCGATCGCCTGTCTTCTGCAATCGTTCCCCATGGGGGCCTGTGGCGGGACAACTCAGTGGCGTGGCGCCTCCTGCTGGTTGTCCTGGGAATTAGCTCTTCCAGCCTCTGGAGCACCCTCTGCAGGCTGGTGTCTCACCTGCCGCTGGCCCCCATGTCCCTCCCAGACCTCGGTGCCCTTTACATCAGGTTTCTGCCCCAGCGGCAACCCACAGTCTGGGTCTCCCCACCCAGGGGAACCCCCAACCCTCTATCCCCATGTCACCTCAGTGGCTACTGCCAGTCACCATCTAGGCCCCGCTTCCTGCAGTCTGTAAACCATTCATCATCTGCAAGGGGGGTTGGACCAGCCGCCTCTGCCTGTCTCTGGGCTGCTCCTCTGCAGCCCCAGTACCCTTTGGGGGCCCTTAACTCAGCCTGCAGCCTGGGGCTTTGCTAGGCTGGAGCTCCCCAGCTCCTTTTGCCGTTCCCCAGCCCTGCTCCACCTCAGGTACCCTGTTCAGCTCCCAGGCAGCCAGGTCCTTCTCTGAGAATCTAGAGCAAGTTTTGCTGTCCCTGGCCCTCAGCCCTCCTATAGGGCCAGCTGTGGTCTGATTGGGGCATGGCCCCACCTCTGGCTGCTTCCCCAGTGAGCCTGGCCTTTTTCCAGACACAGCTCTCTCCCAGGGCTGCTTTAACCCCTTCAGGGCAGGAGCGGGGTGACCACATGCCCCACAAATATCTATTGCGCCAGGCCCACAAGAAGTTAACGTGTCCCTGGCTGGGTCTGCCTCTGATTTTGCCATCTGCGATAGGAGAAGGTAACGGCTCCCAGGCGGTTAATACACTGAGGGAGCGGCAGTGTGAGCTGATGCTCTGAGCACACAACTGGGAGTGCTCTGGTCTAGTCTGCTGCTGGGTGACCTGGGGGCCGGTCATTCCCCTGCTCTGTGCCTCCCTTTCCTTAGTAACATGGCAAGAATCACCGACTGCCTGGAGGGTTAATCCACCGGTCAGCAATGCACTTTGAGAATGCAAAACCAAAAACCCTGTGAAGGGCTCTTAGCGTCTCCTTGGGAGGCTCCAACCTGCCCCCTGCCCCTCGGGCATAGGGGCTGAGTTTTACTTCTCCCTGGGGGTGCTCCACCCCTGCTTTGCCCTGAGACCCTGCCCCCACTCCTCCCCAAGGCCCCACCCTTTCCTGCTTCTTCCCATCCCTGTTCTGCCCCCTCCCCTAAGGCTCTGCCCCCACTTAACCCCTCCCCGAGGCTGCTGCTTGCTGCTCTCCGCCCTTCCGCCAAGCCCCTCCCTGAGCCACCAAACAGCTGTTCAGCAACCCACTCACCCCAGTAGATGATTGGAGGAGCTGTGGCTTGTGGGTGCTGAGCACCCACTATTTTTTCCGTGGGTGCTCCAGCCGATGGAGTCGGTGCCTGTGCCTTGGGGTATCCCAGGTTTCCCCTGAAGAGAAAGGCAGAGACTGTCTCTAATCAGAGGCACCGAGCTGGAGGATCTGAGGGTGGCGGTGGGTGAGGGGAAAATATTCATGTTCAATGAGGCAACCACCCACCGCCACTGCTGCCTTGGCAGGGTGGTGAAGCCAACCTGGTCTCTTGGTGCGTTCTTTGGGGAGCCGGGAGGGCTTTACTCCTGTTTGTGCTGAAGCCCTGGATTCGGGGGTTCATAGAGGTGTCACCCAATGGGTAAATGTCTGGTGACTGGAGTGGGTTAAAGGCAACGAAAGGGTGTTTGGCTGTGTAACTTCTCCTACAATGGCGCAGATTTAAACAAAAATGGGGAGTCGGGAACAACATGAATGGAGGTTGTTCAGGCTGAAATGTGATGGTGAAATGACCTCCGGGGACACCTGTGAGGTGATAAGTCAATGTCCAGCCAAGGCCAAGTCTTCACTGCCCCTTCTCCATTACACGTTGGTCCCGCCACCTCGACCCTGCTTCAAACCAGCATATGGGGGAGGAAAACCCAAATCTGTTCTTTTCAGGTTCATTTCCAGCCCCATCACTGGTGTCTGAGCAGTCTAGCTCCTGAGAACGACCTTGTCTGTTCTGCCCTCGTTCGGTGTATCTGGAGTGTAGAAGTTGGGTTGTTTCTATTACCTGTTGCACCTGTGAAGTGTCAGATGTCACATCGTTCGTCCTGAATTGCAGGGAAACACAGAAGTGTGATGGATTGTCACCTAGGGCTTGTCAGAATAAAATAAACTATTAAAGTGACTCTGCTCTGTCTCTTTTCTGTGCCTTCAAGTGTTTAGTACTCAAAACTAGTCTCATTCCCTTTCGCAAATGAAGAAAGACTTCCAAATTCTAGGTGAACTTTCAGACCCTTTTTCAGCTTTGTTTCTTATCACGAAGGGTGTTGCATCAGTGAGACGTTTGAAACTCAGACATCTTTAAAATGGCTCTCAAACAGTCTTGTCACCGGGATGATGACAATAACAAGCTGAGACCAGCAGGGCACATCACAGCTGAGCAGGTGCCATACGTCACAGCCACATGGGGCACCCTGGGGAGAACTGTGCTCCCAAAACACGGAACTGGAATTTCCAAAGCAGGGTGCCTAAACAGGAAGAGATGCGCCTCATTTGATGCACAAGGGGGACTGATATGCCTAGGAGACTTTCAGAAAGGCTGTGTCTGTAGAGAGAGCATGCCACAGCTTTGGGGTAGTCTGGGCATGGGTTAGAGGCCCTGCAGGGAACTCCGCACCCCTGCAGAAGGGAGGGAACATAACAGGGCTGAAGGGTTAACAGATGCATGATGTTAGTTCCTGGGACCCCGTCAATGCTGGTGAGGCTGACTGCGGGGCCTATGACAAAGATCCCTATTGGGAGGAAAGAGGGTTGGTTTGGGAAAAGTAGGCTGTTCACCTGTGATGACAAAGAACTTTTATCTGCTCATTTGGGAGAACAGAGAGAGACATCAATGGGTGCTCATGGCTTGCCTCCCAGTTACCTGATCCCTTGGTGGTTTGCAACCCAGGGTTCCCCCTGCCCGCAGGATACCTTGGTGCCAAGGACGTGGGAGGCAGGCTCTGCCACTGCTGGCCAGGGCGGAGTGCACTGTGGCAAAACAACAAAGTAAAAGAAGCAGTGAGAGGCAAAAGGGCATCCTTTCAAAAGTGGAGGCTAAATCCTAGAGAGGAAAATAGAAAGGAGCATAAACTCTGGCAAATGAAGTAAGCTGTCAGGGGATAAGAGGGAATGTCCTCTCATGGGCTGGTAACTGGTTAAAAGGCAGGAAACAAAGGGTAGGAATAAATGGTCAGTTTTCAGAATGGACAGAGGTAAATAGCGGTGTCCCCCAGGGGTCTGTACTGGGACCAGTCCTATTCAACATATTCATCAGTGATCTGGAAAAGGGGTAAACAGTGAGGTAGCAAAATTTGCAGATGATACAAAAGTAGTCAGGATAGTTAAGTCCTTGGCAGACTGAGAAGAGCTACAAAAGGATCTCACAAAACTGGGTGACTGGGCAAGAAAATGGCAGATGAAATTCAATGTTGATCAGTGCAAAGTGATGCACATTGGAAAACATAATCCCAACGAGACATAGAAAATGATGGGTCTAAATTAACTGTTACCACTCGAGAAAGATCTTGGAGTCATTATGGATAGTTCTCTGAAAACACCCACTCAGTGTGCAGCAGCAGTCAAAAGAGCAAACAGAATGTTGGGCATCATTAAGAAAGGGATAATAATAAGACAAAATATCATATTGCCTCTATATAAATCCATGGCACAACCACACCTTGAATACTGCGTGCAGATGTGGTCGCCCCATCTCAAAAAAGATATAGTGGACTTGGAAAAGGTTCAGAAAAGGGCAACAAAAATGATGAGGGGTTTGTAACAGCTGCCATATGAGGAGAGATTAATAAAACTGGGACTTTTCAGTTTGGAAAAGAGATGACTAAGGGGGGATATGAGAGAGGTCTATAAAATCATGAGTTATGTGGAGAAAGTAACTAAGGAAGTGTTATTTGCTCCTCATAACACAAGAACTAGGGGCCACCAAATGAAATGAATAGGCTGCAGGTTTAAAACAAAAGGAAGTTTTGTTTCAACAACGCGCAGTCAACCGTGGAACTCCTTGCCAGAGGATGTTGTGAAGGCCAAGACTATAACAGGGTTCAAAAAAAAGAACTAGATGAGTTCATGGAGGGCAGGTGCATCAGTGGCTATTAGCCAGGCTGGGCAGAGATGGTGTCCCCAGCCTCTGTTTGCTGGAAGCTGGGAATGGACAACAGACGATGGATAACGTGATGATTCCCTGTTCTGTTCGTTCCCTCTGAGGCACCTGGCATGGGTCCCTGTCTGAAGACAGGATACTGGGCTATATGGACCTTTGGTCTGCCCCAGTATGGCCATTATTAGGAGTTGCTGGGTTAGGGGAAGTTTGCAGTTGTGTAGCAACTGGGGATTCTGATGCCGCCACCACCAGAGCAGGAGTGGGGCTCAACAGAAGTTTCATGAGTAGATGCCGTGGCCAAGAGGGCCTGCACGTTTTGGTTCAGAGACAGCAGCTGCCTTGCTGACTGCGCTAAGGAGCTCCACAGACTCCTCGGAGCATTGGCTGTGCCATTGCAGGCTTCTGCTGCAGCACTCAGGTGCTATGCAGCCACCTGCAGTTCTGCCCTCATGTAACCTCAGTTCCCCTGTACCCTGGTGAGCACCAGTTGTGGCGAGCAGGGCAGAGAGGAAGCTGAGTGCTAGCTCACCAGGCTGCGGAGAGTCACTAAGGGCAGCATGGACCAGTGGCCTGACGCCTTGGAATCTGTGACTCCCCCTCCTGCTGGACTCGCAGATAGAGGGGCTACAGACGGGCCTGTCCAGGAACTCTGAGGATCATAAGGAGCAGATCAGTGCCCGGAGCCTCTGCATCGCAACCTGGCTGGAGGCCCAGCACCCTTTGCCATGGACCCTAGCAAGTTTGTAGGGTCAGGAAGTGAAAAGGGAGCAGGAGCCATGCAGCTCTCACTGCTCTGCTTCACTGCACATGCGCGCACACAGGCCATGCTGCGACGCGGTGCCTTAGAGAGTTGGGATCCTGAAGAGAAAGCGAGATGTTGCTGGAGAGGCTGAGAGAAGGGGTGTGTTGAGGAGCAGGGAGATGTGAGAGAGTGAAGCAAGAGGAGGGGCTAGGTGACGTGGGGAGGAGGGATCAGGGACTGGGTGGGGAGAAGAGAATGAGGAGAGTGGGTGAGAGTTAATTCTGAAGCACTTAGAGGAGAGGAAAGTGATCAGGAACAGTCAGCATGGATTCACCAAGGGCAAGTCATGCCTGACTAACCTAACTGCCTTCTATGAGGAGATAACTGGCTCTGTGAATATGGGGAAAGCAGTGGACGTGTTATTCCTTGACTTCAGCAAAGCTTTCGATATGGTCTCCCACAGTATTCTTGCCAGCAAGTTAAAGAAGTATGGGCTGGATGAATGGACTGTAAGGTGGATAGAAAGCTGGCTAGATCGTCAGGCTCAGTGAGTAGTGATCAATGGCTCCATGTCTAGTTGGCAGCCAGTATCAAGCAGAGTGCCCCAAAGGTCAGTCCTGGGGCCGGTTTTGTTCAATATCTTCATTAATGATCGGGAGGATGGCGTGGACTGCACCCTCAGCCAGTTTGCAGATGACACTAAACTGGGAGGAGTGGTAGATACACTGGAGGGTAGGGATAGGATACAGAGGGACCCAGACAAATTAGAGGACTGGGCCAAAAGAAACCTGATGAGGTTCCACAAGGAGAAGTGCAGAGTCCTGCACTTAGGACGGAAGAATCCCATTCACTTCTACAGACTAGGGACCGAGTGACTAGGCAGCAGATCTGCAGAAAAGGATCTAGGGGTTACAGTGGACAAAAAGCTGGATATGAGTCAACAGTGCGCCCTTATTGCCAAGAAGGCTAACGGCATTTTGCGCTACATAAGTAGGAGCATTGCAAGAAGATCGAGGGATGTGATCATTCCCCTCTATTTGACATTGGTAAGGCCTCATCTGGAGCACTGTGTCCAGTTTTGGGCCCCACACTACAAGAAGGATGTGGAAAAATTGGAAAGAGTACAATGGAGGGCAAAAAAATGAGGAGGCTGGAGCACATGACTTATGAGGAGAGGCTGAGGGAACTGGGATTGTTTAGTCTGCGGAAGAGAAGAATGAGGGGGAATTTGATAGCTGCTTTCACCTACCTGAAGGGGGGTTCCAAAGAGGATGGAGCTCAGCTGTTCTCAGTGGTGACAGATGACAGAACAAGGAGCAATGGTCTCAAGTTGCAGTGGGGGAGGTCTAGGTTGGATATTAAGAAAAACTTTTTCACTCAGAGAGTGGTGAAGCACTGGACTGGGTTACCTAGGGAGGTGGTGGAATCTCCTTCCTCAGAGGTTTTTAAGGCCTGGCTTGACAAAGCCCTGGCTGGGATGGTTTAGTTGGGGTTGGTCCTGCTTTGAGCAGGGGGCTGGTCTAGATACCTCCCGAGGTCCCTTTCAACCCTGATATTCTATGATTAACTGGGACTTGGTTGGGCCACTGGCTGAGGTCAGGCTCTGGGGAGGCCAGAAGGAAGGGGCTGGAGCCTGCTGGAGAGGACAGACCTGAACCTCGCCTGGGGACTCTGAATACAGGCTGTACCTCACTACAAACCACATGGGGGCCAGAGTGAAGACACACCACAGGGTTTCTGAATAGACTTAAAAATAGCAGGTGGTCCAGGCAGACACCAGAAAAAATGATGAGGCTCGAGGTAGGATGGAAAAGGGTTGATTGTGAGCAGCGATGCTGGGAGGGGGCACCGGGCAGGGCAGCGATGTGGACTCTGGTCCCGTAGGCCAGAGCAGGGGTAAAAGGGCAGGGCAGGGCAGGGAGCTGGAGCAGGGGCAGGCGAGGTGCAAGGAGCCTGGGGCTGTGCAGATAGGTCCAGGGGTGGGGTGCAGGGCAGGGCAGCAGCAAGGACCCTGCACCCATAGAGCTGGGTGGGCACTGGGCAGGGGTGGGTGCAGGCCCCTGGAGCTGCAGCGAGGCCGGGTGGGCACTGGGCGGGGGGGCGGGATTTGCAGGGCACACGGGGCAGAGGCCCAGCGAGCCGGGACCCAGGCAGCTGCGGGGGGCGTGGCCCGAGCGCGCGGGTTCACAGGGGGCGGGGGCAGCGCGCGGGTTGGAAGGGGGCGTGGCCCGAGCTCGCGGGTTGGCAGGGGGCGTGGCCCGAGCGCGCGAGTTCGCAGGGGCGGGGGCAGCGCGGGGGTTGGCGGGGGGCGGGACCCGAGCGCTCAGGTTCGCGGGGGGCGGGGCCCGGCGCACGTCCCGCCCGAGCTCGCGCTCCCGCCCCGACGCCGCGCGCCGCGTTGCTTAGCGACGCTGGGGCCGGGCCCGGCCGGGCTGGGGGCGGCATGAGCCGGGCGGCGCTGGCCGAGGGGGAGCCCGAGGGGCCGGGGGAGCCGCGGGCGCGGCGCCCGTCGCTGAACTCGGAGGAGCAGGAGGAGCGGATCGCGGCCCGGCGCCTCCGCATCGCGGCCCGGCTGGAGGCCAAGCGCCGGTGAGAGCCGCCCCCCCCCCCGAACCGGGCCCCCCGAACCGGGCCGGAACCCTGAACTGGGCCAGATCGCCCCCACCACCAACTGGGCACGGGCTGAATCCTGAACTGCCCCCCGAATCGGGCCCCCCCCGAACCAGGCTCTGGCCAAACCCCGAACCCCCCCCTCAGAACCGGGGCCCCCCTGAACCAGGCCCCAGGCCGAACCCCGAACCGCCCCCCCCAACCAGGCCCGAACCCTGAACTGGGCCAAACCGGACCTCCCCGAAACAGCCCCCGAACCGGGCCCGGGCCGAACCCCGAACTGCCCACCGCCCCCCTTCCCCGCCACCCCCCGAACCGGGCCCACTGGAGCCTGCTCTCCGGACACTGAGGTGCTGTGCCAGGGCAGTAACCCTGTAGTCAGTGCCAAGCTCTCATGCCATGATAGGGGGACCCCATTATCTCCCGTCAGAGTCTGAGAGCATCTGGGTCCCTCTTCCATCCCAGCCCTGAGCTGGTTCGCCCCTGTGGAATCTTACAGGATCACAGAACCAGGTGGGGTGGCTCCATGGAGATCTTTAAGATACGGAAGATGACGTGTAGCTAAAGTGTTTCTCTTCTCCACGTCCCCACACAGGGAGGCCCTCGGGGAAGATCCAGATGCGAAGAAGGCTGAGGCAGAAGAGCTGAGCAGGAGCCACAAGCAGATAGAAGAAAGCAGACAGGTTAGAACTAAGCTATGACAATATAGATCAATGCAGGCAAGTTGATTAGGGCCACTGAATCACATGTTTGGCGCTGGACTCCTATTCGGGTAGCATTTGATGTCACAGCCCAGAGTAAACCAATGGACCTGTGTGTTTTGACATGGCAAGCACTAATGTTTGAAAAACATGTCCATATGCCAGGAAGATCTACAACCATAAGCTCATGAAAAATGTTGCTTCTGAAGCACCCAGCTTCTTCTACCGCTTCACCTTTAGGAGTTCCTGAAAACAGCCTCCTACTTTCAACTCTGCAGCTAAAGCCAGGCAAACACACAATATACTGAGCTTCCAGGTACAAAACACATTGTGTGGTACTCTCTCATCGCACTAAGGGTGTAGCAAAGCTAGAACCCACTGTGAGGAATTGGTCCTCATGGTGGTAACAATGATTCTTCGAGATGATTGCCTGCATAGAGCTGCCCTGCCGGTGATACACGTGCCTCGGGCGCATTCGGTTCCTTCCTGTATGTCGAGACTCTGTTGTGAGTCTCTGACCCAGTGAGGAAGGAGGGTGGGGCATGTGGGTCCATGCTGGGGGTCATCTCGAAGACCAACAGTCACTAGGGAAAATGAATCTTTTTTATTTCTTCAGTGGACGCAGCAGGTGCACAGACTACTTGTATTTAGATACCTAAATATGGATGTAGGAGGCAGACTTTAGACACCCTGGCTTGAAAAATGCTAGCCAAGTAGTCCTCCACTGCAGCGAGTTTGGGCCCCTTTGCCTATGTGAGTTGCTCTATCATTTTGCTGTGTTCACAGAGGCTAGCTAAGCTGCTCAATGATGGTACGCAGCTAGTGACAAATATCCAGGTGGCTGCAGACGCAAGGGAAACCCAGAGGAGGGCTGAGGAGGACGAACTCAAGCGACAGAGGTAAAAGATCCCACAGCTCTGCTGTGTCACTGGCAGGAAGATTTTTGCTCCTGTGCTAGGCCCTGCTCATCCCCTGAAAGCGCCAGCTTCGGAGCAGGGCCACCCACATGCCGATCAACTGGTGGCCTCTTTGGCAACTCAGTGGCAGGTGAGAACTGGGCTGAATTTACACAAATGAGCAAATGGCAGCCACCCTCATCTGTAATATGCAGAGGTAGCATGGAGAAGCTGCAGGTTCCAGCATGCAGTGCGGCCTGCCTGATTGGATCTGGGTGGAGCATTGCTTGCTTCCCCAGCCCGCATTCAGGCACGGAAGGTGATGGTGATTCCTTGTGAGAACTGTGTGGCCTGCAGGTTCTCATTTAGCCACCACCCCGGTATAGAGGAACCAGCACTGGCCTCTCCTCTTTGGGATTGCAGTGGAGAAGCCTGGTTGTTCAGCCCCATCTCCTTGCTGTGAGACTTACCAGTTGTCATGGGCAAACAAGTCCAGTGTTGCTGGATGGACCTGTGCCTCCTAAGAGCCCCCAGTCATTTTCATGGCACTCTCCAGGAACCTGCTGGTACCAGAGAGCCAGAGGACTGATACAAAATTGTGAGCCTTTCACTTGTGGGTCACTTTGGGAGGGGACTGTGTGCAGTGGTTTAGTCCTGGGCTAGTTCACTATGTGACCTGTGTCCATCTCTCGGCTGGCAGCCTTGCTGGAAGTCTCATTAGGAAAGACAAAACCCCTCAGTCCCTGGCAATGGCCCACTGGCAGGGCGTGTGTGTGAGGGAAGCATGTGCTGCTGCTGTATGTACTGTACCAGCTCCATGGATGAATGAAGGTGTTGAGTCCCTAGTGCTGCAGATCCAGCACGTTCTGCTAATGCCAATGTTACTGGATTGGTGACTGCTGCTGGAGCTCGGCTTCCTTGGCCAAGCCCGCTGTCAGCAGTGGTAAAGGTGCAGGGTGTCTGCGACGCTGGCCTCCTGACAGACCCAGCTAGCCAGACGAGCGTTTCCACAGTCAGTTTGTTCTGACCAATTTCTGCTTCTGTAATGTGCTCCCTTTGGATCCAGTGCATTCCCAGGGCTCTTGTACAGAGACCAGTCCTGCAGCCATGTTTGTAGTGTCCTCTACATATTGGCTGCAGAGTCGTCTTTGTTAGTGCATGGAGCTTTTTCAGATCAGGAGATGGAGCCTATTGTTAGGGCTACAGAAAAGCTTGTTGCCCCACTAAGATCTTGTCTACCCTTTGGTTTGAAACTGATTTAGTCCCTAGAGCTGGTTGTCCAGGAAGACACTAACATGACTGGAAATCTCAATGTGGACAAGGCCAGCCGCCAGACCCTCCAGCAGCCCCAATTTCATTATCTCCTTGTGCTGGCTGCTCTCTGCAGGCTCGAGAAACTGGAGAATGAATCCAGGACTAATCAGGACAAGTTTGAAGAGATCACCTTGAAATGGGGCTCGGCCAAAGAGAAAACCATCCCGCAGGACCTGTGGGAGGTGCTCAACCAGCAGCAGCAGCACTGTGCTCTGCTCATCGAAGAGAAGAACAAGCTCATCAGCGAACTGCAGCAGGTAGATTGCCAGAGCCAGGAGTGCGGGGTGTGTGTGTGTGTGTGTGTGTGTGTGTGTGTGTGTGTGTGTGTAGAAAGCTGTGGGGCAACGAGGGTCTTGCTGGAGCATCTAAATGTTAGAGAGACACTGTCCAAGAGTAAGTGACCCAGAACTGACTCTCTCTTCTTTTTGGCCAAGGTACTGTGCTACCCTAAAATGACAAATCCATATACATAGGCTCAGCATGCACTCATGTCCTGGCAGTACAGATCAAGACCCAAAAAACCTGTTCCATACTTTTCCCACCCAGATCCAACAACCTTCCAATTTCACACCAGTGGTTCTTCCCAGCAATTTGTTTCCCTCTCCCTCAGCTCCTCCATTACCCCTGACTCCTCTAAGCCTTTGCACTGTTTCTGAGAGGTGCGGGAAAGACGTGTCTGCATTGCAGTTTAAATTAATTACTCGGAGTTCTGTATTAATATGCCTAGTAGGGAATCTATTTGTCAAAAAACATTTCCTGATTCTTTTTTGTTGTCTGTGTTGTTACAGACATACTTGCTGACAGGTATTATGAAATAACTGGCCAAAAATAATTGAAACTGGTGTGATTATGCAGTATTGTGTTATTTGACAAATAAAATATGCAGAATTTTAAAATATTGTATGCACTGTAACGGGTTTGGTCACAGAGACCCCCTTCGGACTGTCACCTGATGTGCTGAATTTACCTTTGAGCCCATTTTCCCGGCCAGTTGGGACTCCAGAACCCTGACTTCTTGAGCCAGACACGCTAGCCTGCTGTAACACAGACCCAGGTCTGGTCCATGTCCCCAAAGCTTCAGACTTTAACCAAAAACTGCTCAGCAGGTCACCTATCTCCAGCACCCAGACGCCCAGTTCCCAGTGGGATCCAAACTCCAAATAAATCCGTTTTACTCTGTATAAAGCTTATACAGGGTAAACTCATAAATTGTCTGCCCTCTATAACACCGATAGAGATGCACAGCTGTTTGCCCCCACCTCCAGGTATTAATCACTTACTCTGGGTTTATCCATAAACAAAAGTGATTTTATTAAGTATAAAAAGTAGGATTTAAGTGGTTTCAAGACAGAACAAAGTAAGTTACCAAGCAAAATAAAACCAAACACTCAAGTCTAAGCCTAATACATTAAGAAACTGATTACAGGTAAATGTCACCCTCAGAAATGGTCCAATAAGCTTCTTTCACAGACTAGACTCCTTCCTAGTCTGGGCCCAATCCTTTGCCCTGGTAGAGTTCGTGTTAGTTCCAGCAGGCATCTTAGGTGAAAAGCAGGGACTTTCTCATGATTGGGACCCCCTTTGTTCTGTTCCACCTCCTTTATATCTTTGGCACAAGGCAGGAATCTTTTGTCTCTCTGGGTCCCCACCCTTCCTTCTAAATAGAAAAGCACCAAGTTTAAGATGGATTCCAGTATCATGTGACATGGTCACATGTCACTGTAAGACTTCATTCTTCATTACCCGGGCTGGCACACACCAATACAGGAAGGCTTGCAGGTAAATAAACCATTTACAATCAATTGTCCTAGTCAATGGGAGCCCTCAAGATTCTAAACCATCATTAATGGCCCAACTTTGCATAATTACAATGGGACCTCAGAGTCATACTTCTTATTTCTAGGTTCAGAAAAAAGGATGATACATGCATACAAATAGGAGGAATGTATTCAGTAGGTTATAACCTTTGTTATGATACCTTACAAGAGACCTTTTGCAAAAAGCATATTCCAGTTACATCATATTCAGATTCATAAAGCATGTAGCGTGCAATGTCACATGCAGAATTTTTAATTTTTTGTTGCACAATTTTTAATTTTTTGGCATAGAAATCCCCCAGGAGTAATCTCCCTGCCAATGCGTGATTGCTCCCATAGTTTACTCTTGGGGCTTTCTAGTCCTGCCCCCTTAGTCCAGACAAGAGTTACATAGCCCAAGCATTGAGGCTTCCTCCTCCTTGCTAGCAAGTGTAGTAGATCTTCCCATCATCTCTTCTCTCTCGTAACCACTGTTCTGTTCCTCAGTTCTCTTCCCTAGTCACTTTTCATAATGTCTGAAG
Organism: Gopherus flavomarginatus; assembly: GCF_025201925.1. Classification (NCBI taxonomy): domain Eukaryota; kingdom Metazoa; phylum Chordata; order Testudines; family Testudinidae; genus Gopherus; species Gopherus flavomarginatus. Next base: position 214,468,443 of record NC_066620.1, on the reverse strand, counting down.
GGGCAGATGCAGGATATTGATTGTTAGGTTCTCTGGCTTGTGCTGAAGCTCTGCAGAGCAGTGTTTATCAGTTCAGTGTCTGCTCTTCTCCTGCAGGAGCTGAAAAGCAAAGATGACCAGTATGTGAAGGATCTCAAGAAGCAGTCAGATGACATTAACCTGCTGGTGGACAGAATGGAGGAGCAGATCAGAAACCTAATGAAAACTTACCGTCGGGAACTCATGCAGATTGAGGTAGTAAATGGCTTCATAGCAGGATGGGAGCAAGCAGTGAATTATTCCCACAATAAATCCACCAGGGAGTTCTCCTTAATGGAATTATCTCCAGCAAAGGGGTCTCTTGCTCATTACACTGGCATTTCAGCAATGCTGGGTTCTGGGCTGCAGTCAGATGTTTCTGTGGACCAGAGCTCTCACTTTGTCAGGTAGAAGTAAAACTGGAGCTGAATGGAGCTCTGCAGTTCTGGTTATGTGATTCTGGGGTCTTTCCCTCTCTAAGTTACTGGGGATCCAGTGCAGCCCAGGTCAGTAGACAAAAAGTTGCTTCTGTGTGATGACTGTTCATTCCTAGATGTGTAAGGCCAGAAGGGACCATTCTGATTATCTAGTCTGACCTCCTGTAGAATGCAGGCCAGAGAATTTCACCCAATGGCCCATACGTTTTGGTTGAGCTAGAGCGTATCTTTCAGTTTAATGTAGTGGCTTGTTGTGTGAACTAGATTTCATCCTCACACCCACGCTAAACTGTTCACAGACATCTTCCTACAAACTGAGAGAGCCAACAGCCCACTTAACACCAGACCCAGACTTTATACGGGGCAACTGCTGGGTGTGGGGTGCTGTCGGGGCAATAGGGAGGGCATGTTATCTCATGGTTAGAGCAGCACAATTAGAGTCCCAGGCACTGGTTCTCTTTCCAGCCCTGCCACTGAACCCTGCTGTGACCTCGGGCACAGGGAGAGGTTGCTGTGCCTGTGTCTGGGTGGCACCCGGTGGCGATCTGGAGCTGGCTTCTGTCACGGAACCCTCTTGCCATTGCTCCCAGAGCTTGGCCCAGTAAACAAGGTTCATCCAGCATGGCAGCGCTGGCAGCAAGCTGGGAGCAGGCCTTGTGATGTGCACAGCGACCCGCTCACAGCCCTGTCTCCTCCTCAGAAAGCTTTCGAGCTGGAACGGCGAGAGCTGCTGAGCAGCAACAAGAAGAAATGGGAGCAAGCCATGCAGGCCCACAACGCCCAGGAGGTAAGGGCCCTAAGGGGAACTGTGATCAGCGAAGGAAGGCTCCTGGGCCAGCAGCTGCTCCTGGGCAGAGCAGCAGCATGACTCAGTCCTTGGGCCTGCTCTTGTGCCCGCTCTTGAGATTGAAGAGCCTGGGGTCAGAAGGGGCCAGGTGTGGGCAGAGAGCAGGTGGGCGAAGGGATGGTCTAGGTTAACTCGGTCCTGCCTTAGCGCAGGGGGCTGGGTAATGAATGCTTCACTCTGCCCTCCTCTTGTAGGGTTCATGCTTGCTACAGGGCAGGCGGAACTCGGCAGCCCAGCAATGCTGGGTCAGGCTGCCCTGCACTCCCTGTCCTTGTCGCTCTGTACCTTGAAGAGGACACGGGAGGCTGGTGAGACCTCAGCTGGAGCACTGTGTCCACTGGGCACCACACGTTGGGAAAGATGTGGGCAAACTGGAGAGAGACAGAACTGATAAAAGGATTAGAAAACCTGACCTGTAGGGAAAGGTTAATAAAACTGGGCCTGTTTAGTCTTAAGAAAAGAAGACTGAGGGGGCTGATAATAGTCCTCAGATCTATTCAGGACGGAGATCGATTGTTCTCCATGTCCGCTGAAGGAAGGACAAGAAGTGATGGGCTTTATCTGCAGGAGATTCATGTTAGTTGTTAGGAAAAACTGTAACTCTCAGGGTAGCTAAGCTGTGGAACAGGCTTCCAAGGGAGGTTTTGGAATCCCCATTACTGGAGGTTTGTAAGAGCAGGTTGGACAAACCTCTGTCAGGGATGGTCCAGGTTCACTTGGTCCTGCCTCAGCATAGGGGGCTGGACTAGATGTCCTCGCGAGGTCCTTTCCAGGCCCACGTTGCTATGACTCTGTGATTCTGTAACCTCAGAAAGGTAGGGCCTCCTGCAGTCACAAATCGTAACAAAACCCCAGATCACACCAGCTTAGTTCTGGCCCTGGTTTTGTACATGGACTCCTTGCTGCACTGGGGCTCCTTGGTGGCTGTGATGTGCCTGGTGAAGAGTCACAGCAGAGGAGGAACAGCCGGCGTCATTTCAAGGGCGTGAAAGGAAAGGGCTGGAACGGGCACCCAATTAGCCTGGCCAGCAGCACATACCGGGTGGGCAGGCATTCAGGGACTAGAGCAGATGGCTGGCTTTGTACCACCTATTCCAGTCACACCCACACTACACCCCGCATGCATTGTGTGTAAGGGAAAGACTAGTGTTGGCACTCCTGCCTAGTTCGGTGATAGCCTAGGATACGTTGTCCCCACTGGGTTCCTGCCTGGGAATGATCCGTATCCCTCCTTGCTTTGGACTTGCCAGGGCAGCTGGGATTGGGAAGGCTGAGCGGCCGATCAGAACCGTGGTGATTCTCTGTGGTCGTTTCACTCTCCTCTGGTCTCCTTCTGCCCTCAGCTGGAGAACCTGATCACACGCATGCAGAAAGTAGAGGAGTACGAGAAGCAGCTGAATCAGCTGCGGGTGCAGGATGCTGAGGAGTACAATACCATCAAAATCCAGCTGGAGAACGACGTACAGGTGTGGAGAGCAGGGCCCCGGGGGAGCTGAGCCCCAGGACCCCACTGAGTGCATAGGGCCCAGAAGGAGAGCACAGCAGCAGCTTTGTGGCTGTGGTGGGGAAGGGGCTCTTACTTTTCAGCAGGGCTAAACTAAGTGGCTGCTTTTCCGCCAGCTGCACAGCTTGTACTGAGCCAGGAGAGCTGGGCAGCAGAATCAAACTCTCAGCCTTTCTGGGGCTTGGCTTCTGTGTACAAACAGTTAACAGTAGCAACTGTCCCCCTCAGCTGGGCTACCCCTAGGGTTCCTCCCTCATGACCTCCTGACGTCCCTTCCAACCCTGATATTCTACGATTCTAGGATTGCTCAGGGTGCCCCCTAGATCCTCTCACAGTCACTTCCAGCTCTCTCCTCTCCAGAGGGAGTAGTGAGCCACATGTGTTAGTGAGGTAGCAGTGCTTACTTTCGATCAGCACCTGCTAATAGGGTGCGGGTTTCAAGCAAACACTGCCTGCCACTTTCACATGCATGTTACCTTTTATCTGACTGCACTCAGGAAGGCACTTCCCTCTGGACAGATTATTTCAGAATTATCTGTGATTGTGGCTTCCTGTGAAGCCATCAGTACTGGCCACTCAGCCGAGAGACTGAACTAGCTGGATCCCTGGTCTGCCCGGCATAGCAATTTCCATCTTCCTAAGTAACCACCACTCATATTGCAGACTTGTGACTGAGCAGTAAAATAACCTTCTTCCTACTGTTACGTCTTCAAGTGCTTGAATGACAACATATCCAACAGGAGAGCGGCAGAGAGGTTCTCACACCCACCACCTGGGTTGTGCGGCTTTACCTTGGACAGTAGATGCTGTCTCTTGCCGTGTGCTGCCATGACAGCTGAGGGACCCCTTAACACTCGCACTGACATGGCTTGGCTGGGGGCTGCTGGCAGGGAGTTCTGAGCCTGTGACTCTCCTTGCCAGGTGATGAAACAGGACCTACAGGACCTGGTGCACAACTGCCCATGCTGCTGCCTGAGGGCTTGGCATGGGGGCGAGGAAGCTGATGCACTCTCTGTTCATGGCACTGAGTCAGTGGATGACAGGCTGAATGAGGGGTTCGATAGCATGTCAGGACAGTGAATGTACAGGCCTCATCCTTTAAAGAAGGAGCTTCATTGTAAGACTTCTGCACTGTCACTAGATCCTGGGGAGTGTGGCCTAGGCACCCTCTTTCTAGAGCCCCCAGGCCAGCCATGGGATGGCAGGGAGGGGCTCTGTAGTTGCAAACCTTTCCCTGTACACAATGGCTTTTTATTTTGTTTGGAATCTCAGATCCTGGAGCAGCAGCTGCAGCAAATGAAAGCCATTTACCAGCTGAACCAGGAGAAGCTGGAATACAACTTCCAGGTGCTAAAGAAACGGGATGAGGAAAACACCATCATAAAATCCCAGCAGAAAAGGAAACTCAACCGGTAAAAGATCAGCCCAGTTCGTGTGGGGCTGGGGCAGCGCCTGCAGTTCGTGTGGGGCTGGAGCAGCACTCTCTGGGTCACCATCCACGTTCTCACTGCAGCCAACAGCCCTCTCCCTCCCCCCACAAAGACTGAATATAATCAGGCTTTGCACAGGGGCTCTGTCAGCAGAGTCCTTCCCCCTCCAGGGGTGCTGCAGCCATTGGGCTGGGACGGGGCTGAGGAGTGGCCCATGTTCAGGTGCTAGGACATGCTTGCCCTTGTATGTCCGGCTCTGGGTGTGTGTATGGATTATTTACTCCTGGGGGAATTCTGCACAGATACAGAGTTTATGTCCCCCGCAGATTTCTTTGCTTCCCCGCAGAAAAATGACTTTCAGATGGGGAAGCAAAGGGAAGCCACAAGAGCGGTCATGCGACCCTCCCCAGCGGTATGTTTTGGGTGCCCAGGGCAGCCGGCAGAGAGGTAAATCTCTGTGGAGCGGGCGCAGGACTGGGGAAGACCCGGCTGGTGGCTCCTACCCTGCACGGGACTCAGCTGCTAGTGCTGGCTGGGCTGGGGAAGACAGGATTTCCTCTTACCCTGCACGGCATCCGGGGCTGGGTCAGACCCACACCCAGATTTCTCCCCCGGCTGCAGGTAGCTCTGCAAACTCCCCCCACAGCTTCCTGCACCCATCACTCCTCAGCTGCAGGGGGAGGGATCCCTGTACAGGGAGCTGCTCCCACATCTGCCCAACTCTCGTGCATCCAGACCCCCTCATCCCCAGACCGTCCCACTGAGCCTCACTCCCCTGCACTCGGACCCCTCCATCTGATGAGCACCACTCCCCCTGCACCTGGACCACCCCGATGAGCCACACACACCTGGATCCCAACTCCACCAAGCCCCAACCAGCTGCACCTGGATCCCCACCCCACTGAGTATCTGGACCCCCTATTGAATCCCCTAGACCCTGCCTGCTGAGCCCCACCCACCTTCACCTGCCCCCCCCCTGCAGAGTCCCATTACCGTTGCACCCAGAACCCCTCAACAAGCCCTTGTGCATCCAGATCCCCACCTCCCGGATCCCCCACTTTGCTGCTCACACCCGGATTGCCCCAAACAGAGCCCTTTCAACTCACACCTGGGTCCCTCCAGACTTGGATCTTGCCTTGCTGAGCCTGCCTACCCATCCCTGGTGGACCTGGCACAGAGGGGAAGGGCTCTGGGGTGTTTCTGGGGCAGATCCAGTCCTTGTGCTGTGTCAGGGTTGGGTTTTGACAAATAAAATTTGCAGAATTTTAAAATATTGGGTGCAGAATTTTAATCTTTTTGGCGCAGAATTTTTAATGTTTTGGCACAGAATGCCCTGGGGAGTAATTTGTTGTTGTTACCAGCCTGCCCTCCTCCTCAGGCTGCATGACGTGCTCAATGCTTTGAGAATGAAACTGGACAAACAGATAAAGCAATTCCAGGAGGAGAACCAGACCCTGACGGCCGACTACAAGCGCATCGTGGAGCAGTACAAGGATCTGCAGAGAACGATGAGGTGCGGTGTGTCCCAGAGACACGACCTCTCTTTGAGCAGGGCACTTGAGGGCAGCTTGCTAGGACCCCCAGGGCTTCCTCAGAGAGCAGATAGCAGCCACCCTCCCCTGGCTGCTTGGCTCAGAGTGGAGCATTGCTGGGCAGCCTGCAGTCTCTGGGATCTGCTCCACTGTCTTAAAGCTCAAGGCAGCTGCAGGCCCTATTGTGGCACTCAACGGGCAGCTGTGGGGAGAGAGGTTACTCTCCGAAGCCTGTGACTGAGCACTGTCAGGGGGGTCTGAGCCACAGGGGGACCCCAGTGGTCCAGAGCATGGAATGCTGCATGGGGCAAACCTAGGTCACAGGCAGGGGCCTTTCCCCTCTCTGCAGACACTTTGCTGTCGTCGATGCCCAGAAGTTCCTGGAGGTCTGGCTGATGAACGAGGAGGAAGCCAAAGGGCTGATGTGGAAAGCTCTCAAGGCCGATCGCATCATTCACACCCAGCAGCTGGGGCTCCCCTGGGTGGAGCCTGACTACTGGTTCCTGGACAACGTGGGCCCCATCGTGCACCGCATGGCAATCAGATCTGCTAGCAAGCTGGCCCGAGAGGTGATGGCATTAACAGGTGGGATACGTGGCATCTGTAATTCCCCAAGGATCTCAGAGCCCTTCCCATGCTCTGATTGCTGACATCTCTCTGCACCCCATCCCAGAGGAGGAGGCTGAGGCCCAGAGGGGTTCAGTGACTTTCCAGGAGGGCTCAGTGAGTCCTTACGAGGCGGGGATAAAACTACCTGGCCCCCAAATCTCAGTGCCCTGCTCTGCTTTGCCTCTCCGGGGTGTGGAAGGAAAGCGAAGGGACCTGTCGTCATTGTAAAACCCCTGGGACCGCCAGACCAGATCTTTTTTTAAGGAAATGCACCTCTGCTCGCTGGCCGATGCTGGAGTGGTCACAGCCAGCCCTGCGCTTTTTCTGCAAATCCAATTTTAAAATGGAAATTCCTCTATCCCCAACCCCCCTGCTCCTCATTGTCTCCAGCTACTAGAGACCAGTACAGTGACAGCCACACCTGCTGCTGTGAACTGCTTGCTGAGGTTTGCATCAGCTGCTGAAGTGGTAACCACACGAGATGGCTGGCACTGCTTCCAAACAGGCCTCCCAGCACCTCCCCTTCCATGCTCTCTGTCCAACAGCTCTGAATAGATTCCTATGCCGATTCCCTGGGGTGGTTACCTGTGCCAGGTGAGGAGTGCAACAGGTGATGGGTCTTCTGAGTTTCCTTCTCCCCTTGTGCTTTAGAAAGCAGCCAGCAGGAAGAGGAGGAGGATGCTGTGGAGGAAGGTAGAAAAGAGGCAGCAGCAGAGGCTGGAGAGGAAGTTAAGCCTCCCCGGCACATCTCGGTGAAGTCTGTCAAACACATCCTGGAGCTCCTGTGCGACGAGTCGGTGAGTTGGGCCCCACTGGCCAGTTCCAACCGCAGGAGACTCTGTGCTGGAGACAATGTTGGCCCTTAGCTGGGCCGCCCCTTCACAGACCAGCTTCTTGGATCTGAGGATTGTCTTCATTTCCTCCCCCCGCCCACCCGGCTTCCAAAGGGTTCAAACATCATCCGGTCCAGGGTCAGGTCCCCGTGCTTTCTACAGCAGCACCTGGCACAGTGAGCCCGCGATCTTCCACCTGACCATGCAGCATCTGTGCTGCAGAATGTTTGTGTGAGGGGAGATGCTGACGTGTTTGGTGCCACCTGCCTGCCACACCCTGGGGGAGGGGGTAGAACGGGGCTGGTGCAATATGGGATACATCGAAATAGCAATTGGCTAAGCTGTATTTGCAACAGCGTGTAGGGATCTAAACACATCCTTCTGGGGAGCATCCTATGGATCAGCTGTTACGTCATGGCATGAGCCCCAGGAGATCTAGTATCCTAGTGTGAATTGAAACACTTGTTCCTGTGAACATCGTCTTGTGATTTCCTTCCAAGGGCTTCCTGATAGAGAGCAAGCTGCTGGGACTCCTGCAGCCCCTGGAGAGGCACGAGCGCTCCCTGATGAGGCTGGACGCAATCTTTGCGGTTAGTTGGGCATCTCGCGCAGAGCGCATGGGTAGGGGCACTGCAGGAACACAACCCAGAACAATCCCCAGTGTGCTGGGGAAGGAGTATGGTGCCCATGGGCTGAAAGCTGCTGGTGGATGATGCAGCTCCACAGGGGCGGACCTGCTGAGATGCTGCCTTTAGAAGCATGTCACCTGCAAGGGGGGGGGAAGGGACGGGGGGCATGGCCCGTGCACAGGTGACTTCCCGTAGGACTCAGCGGGGCCATCTTGTGTGCTCTGGTCTGGGAGTTTAGCTGGGGGTGGGGCGAGGGGGGAGGCTCCCTTCCCAAGAGGGATTGAAAGGCAGAAGGAATAGGAGAGATGGGACGTGCCTGAATGCAGTTCCTCTCTTTGCCACCCCTAATGCCATCAGCTCCCACGCCCCTGGCACTCCCTCCTCGCTCCCACTGATCCCCCATCCCCAATACACTTTCAGCTCACACCCTGTCCTGTGTCGTTCCCAATACAGCCCTCCATTCCCCCCTGCAGATATCCCTGCCACTCCCACTAAGACTCCGCTTCTCACATCCCCTTCCCACTGGGGCCTACCCTCTTGAGGTCCATTGTGGCCACCACCCTTTTGCCCTAAGAGAGCTGGGCTCCTCTCCCCTTATTTGGGAAGAGGGATGGGTTTGGAGCTGTGTGACGTCCTCTCTTTCCCTGGGGCTCCTGCAGGGCTCCCAGTGTCTGACATCTCACTGAGAGAGACCAAGAGCTTAACCTGAACCTGGTCCTTCTTCTTCGAGTGATTGCTCACATCCATTCCAGTTAGGTGTGCGCGCCGCGCGTGCATGTTCGTCGGAAACTTTTTTACCCTAGCAACTCCAGTGGGCCGGCAGGTCGCCCCCTGGAGTGGCGCCGCCATGGCGCCCAATATATATCCCTGCCGGCCCGCCCGCTCCTCAGTTCCTTCTTACCGCCGTGTCGGTCGTTGGAACTGTGGAGCGCGGCATAGCTGTCCTCCACGTCCCTAGCTCTCCTCGTTATCTATCGTTTATCTCTAGTACTCTTGTCGTTGTTAATTAGATTGTTAAGTGTAGATAGTAGTAGTTAAGTATAAGTAAGTTGTAAATAGTTCTTCGCCGGGGGCTTAGCCCTTCCCGGCACCCGGCACCGGGCTCATGCCTGGTTCGCCGGGCTTCAAGCAGTGTGCGGCCTGCAAGAAGCCCATGCCTACCAGCGATCCCCACGACGCGTGCCTGAAGTGCCTGGAGGAATCGCACAGATCAGACAAGTGCCGCATCTGCAAGGCTTTTAAGCCAAGGACAAAGAAGGAGAGGGATCAAAGACTCCGAACTCTCCTTATGGAGGCGGCACTTGACCCGGCGGCTTCGCAGGCCGTGATCTCAGCGCCGGCACCGGATCGCACCGGCACCGAGAAGACTCCCCGGCACCGACCTTCTCCGGCACCGGGGACAGAGCCAAGGCCGTCGAAGTCTGCTACTCCGGCCAGGCAGACCCGACTGGAGCGCCCGGCCTCAACATCGGCCGCGGCGCCGCCGGCACCGTCGACTCCGGGCCCGGCGGGTCCGTCGAGTCCGGTGCCGCCAAGCTCCCCCATGAGATCTGGGGTTGAGATAGTGGTCCCATCCACACCGGAGACCTTCGCCTCGGCTCGGGACCTCATAGCCCTGACTGAGCCCACTCAGCTGCCACCCCCGGTACCTCCGGTGCGGGTCGTGTCCAGAGGCAAGCCCATGATGTCGGCACCGTCTCGGGACTCACGTTCGCGATCCAGGTCCCGACGCCACGGTCGCTCCAGATCCCGCCGCCGCTCGCAGTCCCGGCACCGCTCCCCTCAGTGGTACCGGTCGCACTCGCGGCGCTGGTCGACATCAAGACGATCGTGGTCGGACTCCAGCCGCCGATACCGGCACCGCGATTCCAGGAGCCGGTCCCGACGTTACTCGCCGCACCGGTCGACCTCCCGGCACCGAGCTGGTGGCAGGTCCCGGTCCCGGTCGACCTCCCGGCACCGAGCTGGTGGCAGGTCCCGATCCCGGCACCGAAGCGGCGCCCGGTACCGGTCCAGATCCCGGCACCGTGACAGAACCCGGTCCCGGTCCCGATCCCGGCACCGATATGACTCCCGGCACCGGTCCCCGGCACCGAGAAGATCGTCCGTGCCGACCCGCGCAGACCCTTACCAACCAGGGTCAGCCCCGCCATGGCCCTCTAGACAGCTGTCCGTATCTTCCCACACGGACAGCGGGTATGCGCTGGGCACCGACCGGCAGGCGGCGCTGTTCAGCGATCCGCCACAGCAAGACCAAGGCCCGCAGCAATGGGGATTCTGGACACCCTGGGCATATCATCAGGCCCAGGGCCACCAACAGCTCCCTGCTAGGCCGGCGACTGCGGAGCGCAGGGCGCCTGAAGCCTCGTTGTCTCGCCCCCCCTCCCTCCCCGGATGGGGAGGAAGGGTCCAAGCAACAAGACTCCGCTTTGGCTCCTGAGGCAGAGGCGAGGGCCGAAGGAGACCCGCCGTTAGACACTCTCTTGCCGGGGGTCTCCTCATCCTCCTCCCCGGATGAAGCGGTGGCTGGTACCTCCTCCAACAGCCCCCCCCCGCTGGATCTCAGGGCGCACCAGGACCTCCTCAGGCGAGTAGCTCAAAATCTGAGTCTGCAAGCCGAGGAGGTCTCGGAGATAGAGGATCCAATTGTCACCATCCTCTCAGCAGATGCTCCCACCAGGGTCGCCCTACCCTTCATACGAACCATCCAGGCCAACGCCAACACCATCTGGCAGTCTCCGGCCTCCATCCCTCCTACTGCGAAGGGCGTCGAGAGGAAGTACATGACTCCTTCTAAGGGCTACGAGTATCTCCATGTGCACCCGACTCCGTGTTCCCTGGTGGTTCAATCAGTGAACGATAAGGAGCGTCATGGCCAGGAGGCTCCAGCCCCCAAATCCAGAGAGGCCAGGTGGATGGACCTCCTCGGCCGTAAGGTGTACTCGGCTGGGGCGCTGCAGCTCAGGGTCTCGAACCAGCAAGCCCTGCTGAGCAGATACGCCTTCAACTCCTGGGTGGCAGCAGACAAATTCAAGGAGCTGCTGCCACAAGACGCTCGCCAAGAGTTTACGGCCATCTTGGATGAAGGCAAGAAGGTCGCACGCACGTCCTTGCAAGCCTCTTTGGATGCTGCAGACTCAGCTGCCCGTACCCTCGCGTCGGGAGTAACGATGCATCGTATCTCCTGGCTGCAGGTTTCTGGCCTTCCGCCGGAGCTCCAGCATACCATACAGGACCTTCCTTTCGAAGGCCAGGGCTTGTTCTCTGAAAAGACAGACCCCAGACTCAAGAGTCTGAAAGATAACCGAGTCATTATGCGGTCCCTCGGGATGCACACACCCGTGACGCAACGCAGACCCTTCCGGCCACAGCAACAACAACAGCGCAGGCCGTATTCCCAGTTCCGCCAGCGGCAGGACCTTAACAGGCGCCGCGGCAGGAATGGAAGGCGCAGGCATTCGGGGAACCAAGGGGGGCAGAACCAAGGCTCCTCTAAGCCCCCACCTGGACCTAAGCCTTCATTTTGAAGGTGCGCCCGAGGGCGCAGTAACAGTTTCCCCAATGGAGCCTTCCCCCCCGTTTTCCAACCGCCTTTCGTTTTTCCTCCCGGCGTGGTCCCAAATAACATCGGACCGCTGGATCTTAAGCACGGTGCAGACGGGATACCGCCTGCAGTTTGTTTCTTTTCCTCCTTCCCGCCCCCCTTCCTCGTCCCTCTTCAGGGACCCCTCTCACGAGCAATTCCTTCGACAGGAGGTGCAGACGCTCCTCGGCAAAGGAGCTATAGAGGCGGTGCCGGAGAACGAGAAAGGCAAGGGGTTTTATTCCCGCTACTTTCTGATCCCCAAGGCCAAGGGGGGCCTCAGGCCTATCCTCAACCTGCGAGAGCTCAACAAGTACCTGGTGAAGTTGAAGTTCCGCATGGTATCCCTGGGGACCATTATCCCATCCCTGGATCCGGGAGACTGGTACGCCGCCCTCGACATGCAGGACGCGTATTTTCACATTGCCATTTGGCCACGCCACAGACATTTCCTTCGCTTCGTGGTGGGCCCTCTTCATTATCAATTTGCAGTCCTCCCATTTGGCCTGTCCACGGCCCCGAGGGTGTTTACAAAATGCATGGCAGTTGTTGTGGCGCATCTTCGGCGCAATCGTATCCACGTGTTTCCTTATCTGGACGATTGGTTGATTCGGGGCACGTCGGAACAACAAGTCTGCAGCCATGTCCGCGTGATCACCGGCATGTTCGCCACTCTGGGCCTCTTGGTAAACACGGACAAGTCCACCCTGATTCCCACACAGAGGGTGGAATTCATCGGGGCCGTCCTGGACGCCACTGTGGGCAGGGCCTTGCTGCCATTGCAGCGGTTCCAGGCCTTGTCGGTGATCGTTCAACGACTGCGGACAGCCCCCTTGACGTCAGTGCGGACATGTCTAACCCTGTTCGGCCACATGGCGGCTTGCACCTTTGTGACCGGTTACGCTCGGCTCCGCATGAGGCCCCTCCAGTTGTGGCTCATCAATCATTACAGGCCGACAAGACAGCCACTAGATATGTTAATCACAATCCCCCAGAGGGTATTAGATTCTCTCGGCTGGTGGCTAGACCAGTCCGTGTTATGTGCGGGTCTCCCTTTCCACCCACCTCAGCCCTCGGTGTCCCTAACAACGGATGCCTCAGATCTGGGCTGGGGGGCCCACCTAGGGACCCTGAGGACGCAGGGCCTGTGGTCCCAGGAGGAGGTGGGGCTACACATCAACATGCGGGAGTTGAGAGCGGTCCGCCTTGCTTGTCAAACGTTCTGTCATCAGCTTCAGGGTCGCTGTGTCGCGGTGTTCACCGACAACACGACGACCATGTATTATATCAACAAGCAGGGCGGCACCAGATCCTCCTCCCTGTGCCACGAGGCGATACGACTCTGGGACTTTTGTGTAGCCCACTCCATTCACCTCATGGCTTCCTTCCTCCCCGGAGTACGGAACACGCTGGCGGATCGATTGAGCAGATCCTTCCTGTCGCAGGAGTGGTCCCTTCGCCCGGACGTCGCCCTCTCCATCTTCCGGAGGTGGGGTTATCCCCGGGTGGACCAATTCGCGTCCAAGGGGAACAGGAAGTGCCAAGCGTTCTGCTCCTTTCAGGGCAGGGAGCCCGGGTCGATAGCGGATGCCTTCCTCATTCAGTGGTCGACCCACCTGTACTATGCGTTTCCCCCATTCCCTCTGGTCCACAGGGTCCTTCTGAAGGTGCGCAGGGACAGGGCTCATGTGATCATGGTAGCCCCGGCATGGCCCAGACAGCACTGGTACCCCATGCTGCTGGACCTGACCATAGCCGACCCAGTTCCCCTGCCCCTTCATCCGGACTTGATTACCCAGGAGCACGGGACCCTCTGTCACCCGGACCTGCAGTCGCTGCACCTAGCGACGTGGCTCCTGCGTGGCTGACTGGCTCTGAGCTGCGCTGCTCCACGCCGGTGAGGGAGGTGCTCTTGGGCAGCAGGAAGCCGTCCACGAGAGCGACATATTCGGCCAAATGGAAGCGCTTCTCCTGTTGGTGCGTGGAGAGAAATCTCCGCCCTATGGAAGTTTCGGTAGCCGACATCTTAGACTACGTTTGGTCCCTCAAAGGGCAAGGTCTGGCCATATCGTCGTTGCGAGTCCACCTAGCAGCTATCTCCACCTTTCACCCGGGTGCGGATGGTCGCTCTGTTTTTTCTCACCCAACGGTGTCTAGATTCCTTAAGGGGCTGGAACGTTTATACTCTAACGTCCGTCCCCATGCTCCAACCTGGGATCTTAACCTGGTGTTGTCCCGGCTCATGGGACCCCCCTTTGAGCCGTTAGCTACTTGCTCCCTGCTATACCTCTCTTGGAAGACTGCCTTTCTAGTAGCTATCACCTCAGCTAGACGGGTGTCGGAACTCCGGGCTCTTGTGGTAGACCCCCCATATACGGTCTTCCACAAGGACAAGGTGCAGCTGAGACCACACCCTGCCTTTCTCCCCAAGGTGGTCTCAGCCTTCCACGTCAACCAAGAGATATTCCTCCCGGTTTTTTTCCCGAAACCTCACTCCTCAGGCAGGGAGCAGCAGCTCCACTCGCTTGATGTCCGTAGGGCTCTCGCGTTCTACGTGGAGAGGACCAAGCCCTTCCGCAAATCCCCCCAGCTTTTCGTGGCAGTAGCGGACCGCATGAAAGGGCTTCCTATCTCCTCCCAGAGGTTATCCTCTTGGGTAACGTCCTGCATCAGGACCTGTTATGACTTGGCCCGTGTCCCTACGGGCCGTGTGACTGCGCATTCTACCAGGGCGCAGGCGTCGTCGCTGGCTTTCCTCGTCCGTGTGCCCATCCAGGAAATCTGTCGGGCAGCGACCTGGTCATCGGTCCACACCTTTGCTTCCCACTACGCCCTGGTCCAGCAGTCAAGAGAGGATGCGGCCTTCGGAACTGCAGTGCTCCATGCCGCGACTTCTCACTCCGACCCCACCGCCTAGGTATGGCTTGGGATTCACCTAACTGGAATGGATGTGAGCAATCACTCGAAGAAGAAAAGACGGTTACTCACCTTTGTAACTGTTGTTCTTCGAGATGTGTTGCTCACATCCATTCCACACCCGCCCTCCTTCCCCACTGTCGGAGTAGCCGGCAAGAAGGAACTGAGGAGCGGGCGGGCCGGCAGGGATATATATTGGGCGCCATGGCGGCGCCACTCCAGGGGGCGACCTGCCCGCCCACTGGAGTTGCTAGGGTAAAAAAGTTTCCGACGAACGTGCACGCGCGGCGCGCACACCTAACTGGAATGGATGTGAGCAACACATCTCGAAGAACAACAGTTACAAAGGTGAGTAACCGTCTTTTCACTTGCCCCTGCTGAGCACTCCTGCTGGTCCTGCATTGGTAAGGGAAGGGCTGTGAATTCAGCTTAGGCCCCTGGGCCACTCCTCTAAAGGAAGCGGGAAGGGACCAGAGCAACATCTCGGAGTCCCAGCTGCCACCTGACCTGCTGTTACTCTGCCGCTCTCCAGGCCCTTGGAATTGACAATGAAGACGACGTATATACGCTGGTGGATTTCTTCTTGAAGTTCAAAGCCCAGCAGGTCATCTCCAGCCAGGTACGATGAACGTGAGCGTCGTGAGATGAGACCCAGCAGCCCCGGGAGGAGATGGGGCTTGTAAAGCTCCGCGCTGGGGGAGGGAGTTGGTGTCGCTCTTATCAAGAGAACGGTGGTGGTCCAGCAGCTGCAGCCATGACACCATTGAAAAGGGCTAAGTCTAAGCTGTTTCCACCAGTGCTGAGTTTGGCTCCCATGCCCCTGTGTTTTGTACCCAGTAAATACAGATGTCACTAAACCAGGGCTCGGGATGGCTGAAAGCCTCCTGGGTTTGCAGTTCAGGGTAGAGGTGCTGTGGGCTGGGGGGAGCATTAACAGATTAGCTGTAGTTGGAGCCTTGTGTGGCTGGAATTCACTCCCGGCGCGTGTGGCTGCCATGCAGGGCAAGCAGTGGGCAGAGGATCAGGGCCCTGAAGAACTCGCTGTGGATGCGGCAGACAGCGACGAGGGATCCACTGCCCTAAAGGAGGAGGGCACGGCCCATCAGAGCTCGGCAGCATCACTGTCATCTTTGCTCTTCCATCCTGATGACGTCCTCAAGGCCCTCAAAGCATTTGTCCTGGACTTCCAGAAGCTGAGGTGAGGTTGGGCCGTGAGCAGAGCGTGTTAGCTGGGAATAGGGTGGGGGGCTGCTTGAGAATACGAGGAGTAGGAGAGAACGGGCTGCAGGAGTAGCCCCATGATCCAAGGGTGTGAACTGGAGGAGGGGCAAGGCATGGGAACCGTGGGAGTGAGGCTGGGGAGAGGGGCATCTGGGCTGGGGATTGGCTGCCAGGGCGCTGGGTGGGTGTGCTGGGCTACAGAGCTTGGGCTGATCTGCTCAGCAGCGGAAAGGTTCCCTTCGTCTCCCCCAGGCACAACTGGTTTCTGGCGGCGACATTGACAAGAGGTGGAGCAGGATGGGTTCTCCATAGCGCATGGGGTTCACTCTGTGTGGGACAGCTGTATGGTATGGTGGGGAGCAGGTTGGATTGCGTCGGGCAGGCAGACCTGAAGAGAGGAGCCTGTCGCCGCCAGCAGGGACCCGTGAGGCTAACGCTGGCGCTGCCCCAGGCAATGGCCCCTCCTTTCAGACCTGGCTGGGTGACTGAAAGGCTGGGCAGAGCGGTGCCCTGAGCCCAGGGCTGCTCTCTCTGCCCCTTAGGGACAAGCGGCCGCAGGTGAAGAACGTGATGGAGGAACGGGACGACTCCAAGGACTCTGAGTATTGGGAGGCCCTGGCTCATGTCATCCCAGAGCCA
The DNA here is from genome assembly GCF_025201925.1 of Gopherus flavomarginatus. Lineage (NCBI taxonomy): Eukaryota > Metazoa > Chordata > Testudines > Testudinidae > Gopherus > Gopherus flavomarginatus. The sequence continues at coordinate 214,452,245 of NC_066620.1, read as the reverse complement.
AAGCTGAAGGTTTGGGATGCGCTGGAGGCGGCGTTGGAGAAATACTAGTAAGTGCCCCAGTCAGGGGCCCCCAATCATCCCACCCTCGGGTGTGAGGGCATCAGGCCTGGCCGTGCTAATGGGGCTTGTCATTAGAGACGAGCTGCAGACACCAGCCCTCTGGGCCGCTTGCCTCCCCAGCTGCCAGTGCACACCTGGGGAGCTTGTCTTCACGTGCTCCTGAGGGCTCAGTGCCTGTACAAAGGGTTAACTGGCCATTAATTAACTCCAGTGGGGTCCGGCTCCCGGCCCAAGACCCCTTGCTGGGCAGTGGCTGGAGGTCGGGTGACCCCTGCTGGTGGGATAGGAGAAGATCAGCTTCTTGTATGTATGGTTTGTGTGGGCTCTTTCCCATCCGTGAGTGCTCTTTAAATGACCAGAGCGTGACTGCAGCGCTGCCTCCTTTGAGGGAGGTTTTCCATCAGTGACATTCACAGCAGCAGTTGCTCGAGCACACAGAACCCTCCCTCCAGCTGAGCTTCCCAGCCCCTGTGCCCCCTGCAGTCAGTGGGGACCGTGCTATGTCCGTGGCGTTCTCTGGGGTGCACTCAGCTGCAGAGGGTGAGCTGGGAAGAGCCCAGGATCCATTTGTGGCCAGGGGCCATTTGTGGGCACCACAATCAGTTTAGCCAGGTGGGGGCACCGCTCACCCCCTGCTCCTGAGAAAAGCGGGGCCAGAGCTGTACGTGTGAAACGCAAAGGGTGCGTTAAAAGCCCCCAGGCCCATGAGGAAGAGGTGCTGCTGTCGGGAGGTTTCATCCATTTCCCTTCTTTGTGAAGCTCTGTGCTGAGCCAGCGCTCGAAGCTGCTCACGGATCTTGATGGGCTCCAGCAGCAGAACACGGAGCTGCACATGCTGCTGCATCAGTACCTCACCTCCAAGGTGAGTGGGAGAGCCGGTACTGCCCTGGGACAAGGGCCCAGGGCCTCTGGGAGCGTCACTCACTGACGGGAGTGCTTATTACTAAGGGTGCCAGAGGCCCTGCATGGCAGCTGCACCCAGGGCCCTGTGGCAGTGAGCAAGGGTGAGGGGAGGTGATGGAGGGTGTAGCTTCGCGTGCTGCAGGCAAGCAGAAGAGGTGGTTTCTGAGCTGTGGGAGGTGAAACAGGCCGGTCCTTGGGGCTGCAGCCAGGGCCTACCTGTGCATCCTCTGCCAGCCAAGGTGGGCAAGTGGAGGGGTGGAGAGATGCCGAGGGATGAGCATCGGGCCAGGAGGGGCTCTGAGGGCCAGCAGAGGGTTGCGTAGTGGGGTGGGCCCAGCAGAGACCTCTCCTGGGGGTGAAGTGGTAGTGTGTGTGCAGAGAGAGGATGCTGTTGGGACAGATGAGCAGAGCAGGTGAGAGAAACCAACCCCGCAGTGTTTGGAGTGAGGTGGGCAAAGGGTCCTAGGGCCCCCGTGTGCAGGGTTAGTGAAGGTGTCAGGTTGGGGGTGTGGGGGGGGGGAACGACATGCAGTACGTCCCTTATTGTTCCATGACGTGAGTATTCAGGGCTGGAAATCTGGCACCTTCCCAGCCGCAGCACTCGCTGTACACGGAGAGGAAAGGTGGGGATGGGCAGGGGACACTCACTGCGTCTCAGCCCTGCTGAGCGGCAGTCACCTCCCAGGGGAATGGGGAGCCCCAGGACTAGAGTCCGCCTGGACCTGGCAGGGGAAGAGAGCAGCTCATGTCCCCCTCACGGCTCGGAACCGGAGTGTAACACCAGCAGGCAGAGGGCAGTGGCACCACGTCCCCGCCCAGAGTGAGGGCCCCGGGGACTCTTCCAAGCCAGTGTGTGTGCTGTGCCCCCCGAGAGCACCGTCACCCTCACCGTGGCCTCGGCTTGTCCTGGCGCAGGTGAACGAGGAGCTGCTGATTCCACCCACCCACGTGATAGAGCTGATGCCACCGTGACCGTCGGGGGCCGGGAGCCCTGGCAGGCAGCATGAGACGGTTGCCGTACGTCCCTACCCACGAGCCCTTGGTGCTGGACCTGGGGCAGTCCCTGGATGGCAGCGGCTGGAATAAACCCCCCTTTAAAACAGCCGGGCTGTGGGGGGGGTGATTGCTGAGGAGACACGCAGGCCCTCAGGCTCAGGGGGGTGCCCCTCGCTGTCTCTGCTACCTGGATGCTGTGAGATGTGGGCTGGCCCATTTCCCTCCCCCCGTCTCCCAGCTGTTTTCCGGTGGAGCAGTCAGTGCCTGACAGGAGAACGCACCCAGGGATGATAAGGCCAATTACATGGGGCTCCCCAAATCCCTGCCCAGCCCCCGCACCTTAGCCCACCAAGTACCCCACCCTGCTCTGCCTCTTGGTCAGCCCTGCCCCCAGGTACCCTCCCACCCAGCCCTGGGGTCACCCTGGTCTCCCTCAGTGGGGCTGGGAGGTGGCCATGTTGTGGGGGGGTGAGTTTATTAGAGAACGTTAGGCTAAGTGGTGGGCCCTGCCCTGGAGTCCAAAGGGCACATAGGAACAGTGTGTAGACAACACCCATCAGCTCTCCCCTCCCCCTGCCGTGTGAAGTAACAGCCGCAACCTGGAAACACACAGAGGGCCCGGCATGACCCAGGGATGTGTTGTGCAAAGCGAGGCCCAGCTCTGCAAGTAGGATATGATGCACGTGCATTGCACGGCTGGGGAGAGCACGTCCCTGCTTCACTAACTGACACAGCTCACTTCCACGGGGGTCCTTCCCCCACACAAGCCAACAGGCCAAGGCCCGATGCCTGCTGCAGGGTCCATGGATCAGGGCAGGGTCGTGTGCGGCTCACTGACCCCCTGCCCCTGCCATGTAAACATGGAGCTGCTGCAATGTCGGGACGGGGCGGGGGGGGGGGGCGTGAATCTCACCAGCACCATTGTGCAGGGCTCCTTCCCCGCTCCACTGGAGCAACCAATCTAGGCACAGGGAGGGAGAGTGATGTAGGCTACAGCCTCCCAGGCCTTGCCTGACTAGGTCATACTCCCCCCACCCCGCCCGGCTGCACCTCACTCATGCACAGTGCAGGTGTGGTGCTGGAATTTGGGGGCACCCTTCTGCCCCCCACCAGCCTATGCAGTGAGTGGCTAAGCCACGCTCCAAAGGGCAGCCAGCACCTTCGACAGGGGCCCTGGGATGCTCCCAGCACCACACCAGGCCCACAACTGGGGCAGTTCTATTTTCTTTCCTCTTTTTTATTGTCAGATAAAACACAAACATCATAAAAACAAATGAAAGAGGCTCCCCACCCCTACCCCCACCCCAAGTGGCCCCTGGGCTGGTGGCTCTCGTCCCCGGCAGCGAGTGGCTCAGACCCAGGGCCAGAAATGAGCGAACACCAGACACGGCTCTCAGGCCCAGGGGGAAGGGAACAGCTATAACACGTCAGGCCAAGCGTTAGCAGGGCTTGGGGACAGCAGGGACCCTCCCAGGCTCCCCTGTGGCAACAGGCCCTGCTGCATTTACTGGGCATCGGGGCTAGAAAAGGGACATGCTGGGTGGCCCTCCAGCCCGCACCAAAGGATTCCCACACAAGCCGTGCACCGGCCCCCATGGAGTGGCTGAGGTGTCGGAGGGGGGCTGGAAAACAGGCCCAGGCTGGGTCTTGGCCCACCCCACACAATGACAGCAGGCAGCCTGGAGAGCTGCCTCCTCACAGCCTGGGCATGTTTCCCCGGCTCTGCTGCTGCTTTCTCCACTGCCTCCGGGGTGACTGTCACCCCTGCCTGGGGGCTTTGGTCATGGGCAGCCACCGAGCCAGCATGGGATTGTGGGCTGGGGGACTTGAACAGAGGGGGCTGCTTGTCTGGAGAGTCCCACGGTTCCTCCCCTCAGGCTCTTCTGATGTGACCTCTCGGGGTGCAACACCCCCGTTCTCCCTGGCACCTGCTCCCCAGGGCGGCGCTGGCTGTGGAACAAACCACGTCCCCCTCCGCCCCCGCCAGGCCAGCCGTGAGCGTGGGCAACTGGCCTCCTGGGGCTCTGGGAGCCAGAACTGGGCCTGGCTAAGAGGCTCTTAGCTGTGGGGAGTGTAATCCTAGAGCCAGCTCGGCTGCCCTGTATTTGCTGACCTGGTCAGCTGCATTCACCCAGGGAAAGTGCTAGGGACCCCAGTGCCCCAGGCCCAACGTCCTTCCCTCCGGCCTCAGGAGAGAACTACACCAAAGGGAGCCGCGCAGAAGGAAACGCAAACAAGGAGAAGCTGCGGGCTCTTCCCACAAGCCCAGTCCTGGCGCCGTCCCAGCCAGGCCGCTGCGCATGGCAAGTGGGTACGTGGCCCCGGCCCCAGGCGGCCTCACGCTCCCAGCAGCTTCTTGACCATGTAGCCGGGCATGGAGTAGAGGAAAAGTCCCACCATGATGAGGAGCAGCAGCGCCAGCACAATCTTAATGATGAGCCACTTGTAGCGGGTACAGATGAGGTACTTGATGGACTTGAGCGGGTTCAGGAACCAGATGAAGGAGGTGTCGGGGCGACTGGCCAACGGGCAGCAGGAGGCGGGCGGGTGGGGGGGTGGGGAGGAAGAGCCGCACGGCCCGGGTTAGCAGCATTAGACACAGCCAGGCCCCCGTGTAGGGGAAGAGCCTTCTCCCCACCCCACCACCAGGTCTTTGTGCCTCCCCCTGCCACCCGCCTGCCTTGGGCTGAGCCAGTTCCCCTGTCCCTTGGCTGTGCCCCAAATTCCCGACAGCTCCCGCCTTGCCCTAACCTAGCTGCTCATCAGCCCCGGGAGACCTAGCCGGCCTCCCGCTGGCCAGTCTCCAATGAGTCACCCATGGGACTGGCCAGGGCCCCTGGCAGCCCAACTATGCCCCACCTTAGTCCCCTCCCGCGCACCCAACACCTTCACGGTCCCCTCCAGTGAGCTCAGCCAGCAAATGTGCCCCGGGTGTCCGGGGTGGGAAGTACCATGGACAAAGGGATGGTGCCTCAGGCCCCCAGCAGCTTCTTGACCAGGTAGCCCGGCATGGAGTAGAAGAAGAGGCCGACCAGGAGGAGCACGAGGAGGAGGAGGAGGAGTTTCAGGAGGAGCCAGCGGTACGTGTGCCAGATGAAGTAACGGATGGACTTCAGGGGGTTCAGGAACCAGATGAAGCTGGTGTTGGGGCGGCTGGGGAGGGTGCAGGGGGGCAGCCAGAGTGACAGGGAGAAGGTGAAGGAAGGCAGGAAAGAAAGGTTGACAGAGACAGAGAACTGGATGTGTATGGGGGGATAACAGTCCGTATCATGGGGTGCCCCCGCCAGCTACCCAGCCCCCTCCCTGCCGTGTAGCATCAGCTCCATGCACCTAACCCCCCTCTCTACCCAGCCTTCATCCCCATTGCCTGCCCCACATCCTCAGCCTCCTCCACTCCCAGGACCGCACAGGCTCAGGCATGATGTTTGTTGGTCCCCTTGCCGCCCCGTCACTTACTTGGGTTTCTCCAGTGGGTCGGGCTCATTGCGGGCCAGCCCCACGGGGGATTTCTCCGCTTCCTCCGCTGTCAGCAGGTGCAGCTCAGCCTCCACCTTGCCCTGGGGGAGCAGAGAGAGTCGCTCGGGGGCCCAGGACAACCCTGGCTGAGAGCTCCTGGGGGACGGGGGAACATCCCGCAGCCTGGGATGCCGTCCTGGGGCCTACGGCTGGAAAGGTGCCGAATCCTCCCAGCAGAGCTGCCCCCAGCGCACATCACCTGAGCTGGCGGGGGTGACCGTAACACCCCCCTGACCCCAAGAAACAGTCTCACCGCTCCCAGGATCTACCAGCACCAGAGAGCGGAGCCAGCGGCGTGCCCAGGGCCAGGCAGTGCGGGTCGGGCTGCCTGTGGCTCGCTCCGATCTCAGCTCCACGGGGCTCTGCACTTCCTGGCTACAGCTGGACCGGCTGCTCTGGCTGCACCTGCCACGCGACTGGGCAGAGCACCCAGCCCCGAGAGCCGCATGGGTCAGACAAGGAGCCAAACTTCTCCAGCCCTGTGGAGCCCAACCTCATGGGAATGAGTCACCCATCGCTTCTGTCCTGCAGCCCCCGCTGGCCTGGTCCTGGTGCCCCTCCGCCAGCGTCCCTCAGTCCCGACCTGCAGACCCCCACTGGCCTGGGCCCAGGCTCCCCACCCCTAGCTCTGCCAACAACCCTCAGTCCCGACCTGCAGCCCCCCGCTGGCCTGGTCCTGGGCCCCCCACCCCCAGCTCCACCAGCGCCCCTCAATCCCAACCTGCAGCCCCCTGCTGGCCTGGTCCTGGCCCTCCTCCGCCAGCGCCCCTCAGTCCCGACCCGCAGCCCCCCGCTGGCCTGGGCCCAGGCTCCCCACCCCAGCTCCGCCAGCGCCCCTCAATCCCGACTTGCAGCCCCCCGCTGGCCTGGTCCTGGGCCCCCACCCCCAGCTCCACCAGCGTCCCTCAATCCCGACCTGCAGCCCCCTGCTGGCCTGGTCCTGGCCCCCTCACCCCCAGCTCCGCCAGCGCCCCTGAATCCCGACCCGCAGCCTCCCGCTGGCCTGGTCCCGGGCCCCCAACCCCCAGCTCCGCCAGCGCCTCTCAATCCCGACCCGCAGCCCCCCCCCAGCCTGGTCCTGGGCCCCACCCCCAGCTCCGCCAGCACCCCTCAGTCCCGACATGCAGCCCCCCGGCTGGCCTGGTCCTGGGCCCCCCACCCCCAGCTCCGCCAGCACCCCTCAATCCTGACCTGCAGCCCCCCACTGGCCTGGTCCCGGGCCCCCACCCCAGCTCCACCAGCGCCCCTCAGTCCTGACCCGCAGCCCCCTGCTGGCCTGGTCCCGGGCCCCCCCATGCCCAGCTCCGCCAGCGCCCTTCCTGGTAGTGACAGGCCAGGCTCACCCTGCTGTGCTGCATTCAGCAGTGCCCCGCTCCCCGGCATCCTCACCGTGAGTTCCAGCTCGTCGTTCTCATTCCTGGCCACAAAGGGCCACCAGCCCTTCACCCTCTTCTGCTTGAAGATGGAGACCAGGGGCAGGTCACCCTCGGTGGTCACCATGTCCATGCTGCACTGCTTCGCCGTCTTGGCCCCGCGCGGGAAGCGGTTCAGGTCCAGCTCGATGGCCCCTGCCGGGGAGAAACAAAAGCCATCCCAGTGCCAGCTGGTCCCCTGGAGCTCTCGTCCCCTGCTCTCCCTCTCCGCTGGGCTCCTGGGGGGGGTCTCCCGTCCTGATAGATCAGCAGCTCCTTTGGTGGCTTCCGACCACCAGGGTCTCTCCTGGGGCTGCCTCCCTTCTCTCTATCCTCTCACCCTCTCCCTCCAGCCTCGCCTGCCCAGCCGCGAACAGCACACAGAGCAGATCCCCGACGCCGGCCTGGTGCTGCACGGCTCTCCCTGCCCCGCCGCGGCCTCCTGCCCAGGCCTGGCAGCACGTCACCCCCCCCACCTACGCACCCAGGAAGTCATCAGCAGAGAAGTGGTCGGCGTCCCAGACTTGCAGGGTGAGGCGAGCCGGGATCTTGTACTCGGTCTCGTCCCAGGAGAACATGGACTCCTTCTTGGAGATGACGATCTTCTCCTCCGCCATCAGGTAGTCGAAGGGGAAGACGTAGCGCCAGTTGAAGTTGCCCTCGCCCGTGAGCGAGTGGTAGTGCACGTCCGTGTCCTGCTTGTCCTCTTGCTGGCCCTTCAGCCACCTGCAGGGACCAGACAGTCGGGCAGGGGGACGGGGCTGGTCACAGGGAGCAACGGGACAACCAGACGCTCCCCCCAACCCCCGTGCCAAGGAGCTGCAAGAGAGCCCCTCAGCTGCAGCATGCAGCCCAGAGACACACAGAAAACAGGGGCACAACGACCACAGCAATGGGCTGGGGGCTTGACCAATGGGGCTGATCGCCCAGAGCTCAACAGGCGACCACTAAGGGCAGGGGCCCAATGACTCTCTGGAAGGGCCAGCAGGGGCCACGCACCCAGGAGGCTGGGAGAACCCGGGCGGCCCAAGGGGACATGAGGAGGAGGGGGATGGGATTGAGGAAGGGAACATGTAAGCTACAAGTGACAGACTGTGTGTGTGTGTGTGTGTGTGTGTGTGTGTGTGTGTGTGTGTGTGTGTGTGTGTGTGTGTGTGTGTGTGTGTGTGTGTGTGTGTGTGTTAGTTATGCTTTGTTCCTCCAGCAACGCTGCCAGCAAACAGACTCAGCAGCAAGATGGGACCTGCACCAGTGACATCCTGCTAGGGACCTGCCGACGGCCAGGCCCTGGAGGACACTGGTGCGACCATCAGCTACACTGGCCCCACACGTGTCTCTGCACCCCTGCCCCCTTGGAGAGGAGACCCCCTGGGGTATGTGACGCTGTCACTCCGCCTGCAGGGAGTCTCTGAGGATCTGCAGGTTATGGTTAGTGACTCTTGCTTCGGGGGCCTGCCTGTTTGGCACAGGGGGCACCAGGTGGCTGTGGGGAGGGCGGGTTTGCAGATTCATAGGGCCCAAGGGACCAGTGTGATCATCTCATCTGACCTCCTGGATAACCCAGGCCAGGGCACTTCCCAGGAAGCCTGCGGCGGCTCTAGAAAACCATCCAACCTTGAGTTAAAAATCGCCAGTGCTGGCGACCCCACCCTGACCCTTGGGCAATTGTCCTGGGGTTAATTACCCTCATTATGAAAAAATGATGCCTTAGTTCCTGTCTGAATTACTGCCAGCCATTGGCTCCTGTTAGCCCTTTCCCTGCTGACTGAACAGCCCACGATTAAATCTGTGCTCCCCGGGTATCGCTGGGATCGTCACCCCTTAACCTTCGCCTGGGGAAGCTAAATAGATTGAGCTCCGTGAGTCTATCGCTGTCTAATCCTTTAATCATTCTCATGGCTCTTCTCTGACTCCTCTCCGACGTAGCAACATCATTCCTGAACAGCGACTCCACCAGAACTGGGCACCGGATTCCAGCAGTGGCTGCCCCGGTGCCAAAGACAGACACAAAATAACCTCTTGGCTCCTACTCCAGATCCCCGTTGTGCAGCCCAGGAGTGTGTTAAGTCTTTTGGCCTCAGCATCTCAACTGATGATTATTCACTACAAAACCCCAAAACTTCTCAGCAACCCAAGCTGCCCCTTCTGCCCTGCACCCATCAGCGGCCCTTGCAAATTCTGTACCCAACCTCCACTCCCCTGCCTAATGCCACATGTCCCCATTATCCCAGGGACCCCTCCCTGCAGAGTAATGGCATGAAAGCCTAGCCCCATGCAGAGGGCTCAGCAGGGGGGGGGGAGAGATGCAGAGAGGTGGCCAGGCTGGGGGGCCGGGAATTCCTCATTCAGAGGTGTGAAAAGAAATCTACACATTAACTATTTGCCTAGCATGAAGCTAGCAGAGGCAACCCAGCCGCCCCCCACCCCCCCCCCCCCCGGCCGCCCTGTGTGAGTGTGATGGCGAATGATGATGAACTCCCTGGGAAGCTCCAGCCCAAGGCAATTCATAGTTTACACTGCCCTGATCTGTGGTGACACAGGCTCCCTGCTCATGGGGTCCCAGAGCCTGCCAGGTCAGCTACACCCCAATTAAACAGCCACACAGCCTGAGCCCCACATGCATGACATGGGTCAGGCATGGGGGTTTAAGTGCAGTGTAGACATACCCGTAGTCAGGGTTTGGAACTGGAACAGCATGAACTGGGTGTCACAACCACAGCAAGGTCGATCTTAGTGCAGGGCTCAGCTGCAGATCCGGAGCCACCCAGTGCCGCCTGGCCCACGCTGGGCAGGGAGTGCCCATGCTGAGAGCAGGGAATACCCATGGAGCGCAGAGAGTGCCCACGCTGAGCAGGGAGTGCCCACGGAGCGCAGGGAGCGCCCACGCTGAGTGCAGGGAAAACCCATGGAGCGCAGGGAGTACCCACGCTGAGCAGGAAGTGTCCACGCTGAGCAGGGAGTGCCCACGGAGGGCAGGGAGTGCCCACGCTGAGCACAGGAAGTGCCCACGGAGGGCAGGGAGTGCCCACGTTGAGCAGGGAGTGCCCATGCTGAGCGCAGGGAGTGCGCACGCTGAGCACAGGGAGTGCCCGCCGAGTGGCTGAGAGCAGCTCTCAGCAGCTGCTCACCATGTAACGGCAACTGGGCACCAGATGCGGAACTAACCAGCTGCTGGACTCATCGGGCATCAGACCAGGAATTAAGTGCCTCATCGGGCCCCGGAAGGGGAATGAACGTGGCAGTGCCACAGACACTAGCCAGGAACCAGACGAGTCCTGGCTCAGCGCTGGCACCAAGCAGCGTTGGGAGAACTAATGGGGCCATGGACACCAAATTCACCCCTGGCTGCTGGGACTGGTCATGACAAGGAACCCATCGGTGTGTGGAACTGGAGTTAACTCGGCGCTGGAGTTGAATGGGCTTGGGAGGAGCCCAGGGCCAGCCATATCGGGCCAGGCCTGGCTGATCCCCCCAGATCCCCACGCTCTGGCTTTGGGTGGAGCAGTGAGGAATGCCGGTGACACTCAGGACAGGTTGAGCGGGCACGTGTCCCTCTGCACAGCCTGAAGGGGAGGGGGGCTGGGCGGCAAGGCCTCGTCCGTTACCCCCTGACATAGATGTCAGACATCTTCTCTCCTGTCATGAAAGCATCGTCCTCCAGCCGCACCTCGTCGGTGTTCCAGATTATCACCCACAGCTCATAGCTAGCGGCCGGCGGGGCGGGAACACAGGGACAGCCCACACCAGGCGCGGAGCAGACTCGGCAAAGGGGGGTGGAGGGGAGACACACACAGAGGCAAAACAAAGAAGCAGAATGTCTGTTATTCACCCCCATGGCCCCCAGACCAAGCGCCAGTGGGATCCCGGAACGAGGCGCCGGTGCCGCGCTGTACCTACCCCCTGACAAAAATGTCACTGGATTTCTCCCCAGTGAAGAAATCATCGTCCTCCAGGATTACCTCATCTGTGTTCCACACTATCACTCTAAGCTCATATCTGGAAGGGAGACAAGGAGGTGAGGCGAGGCTGGCGGGGAAATGTGGGGCAGAACGGCACAGAGCCGGTGGGGTGCTGGGATCGGCTCCCCGGGACAGGACCCCTCTCCTGAGGGGAGCCACGGTGCAGGCCCACGAGGAGGTCTCAGCTGTGAGCTGCATGGCAGCCCGGTCCTGGGCCTTGCAGATGTTTCAGACCAGAAGGAGCCATTAGGACGCGCTAGTCTGATGTCCTGCCAGACACCGGCCAGGGGACCTGGGCAGGCAGCCCGCTCCCGGGCTTGGTCAGCTTGCTCCCAGTTCAGGGGCTGGAGCAGGGCAGCCTGTTGCTGCAGCAGCCGCTGGCACCTGGGCCCACAAAATAGACATCTGCACAGTTCAGGTGAAGTCCCTAGGGCTGCACCAGGGGCCAATGGGAGCAGAATTTCCCCTCCATGCTCAAACCAGCATCCCTGCAGCCCCGATGTTCCAGCAGAGCCCTACCACCTGGCCCAGCTGGGGGCCGGGGAGCTGGGAGGAGCCAGAGCCCATGTCCCCTAGGTCGCACTGTGGGGTTCATAGCTAGGGAGCCCCCTCTCCTGTAGGCTCATTTGGGCAGGGGCCCAGCCGAGGCCCCTAGCACGCAGCTGAGTAACAGATTCATAATTAACACAGTTTAGGGCTCCAGCAGGCGTGACCGGGGGTGGCTCCTTGCAGTGGTTCCCTGCCAGGGATGCTGACTCACAGCAGCTGATGATAATACGCATCACACCCTGGGCTGCAACGCCCCCAGGCTGCAGCCTCGTCGCTGATGGACGGGGCTCTCGGGGCACGGCTCTGTCTCACGTGCAGGCTGGGCACATTCACACTCACACGTGGGCACAGAGAGGGCGGGGGCTTTGCTAGGTGTTTCACATCACTCAGGTCTGGCCCTGGCCACTAGACGCGATCGGGAACAGACGGCAGGGCCCTGGCTCAGCTTTCCCGGCGGCAGGCGGGCAGAAGGCGCTTTGGTGCTGGAAGCTGTTGAACCTGCTTCCCTGCCCTGGCCACGGTGAGAAGGGCCCAGCGCTGGTTCAAGGGCTGCTGCTCAGCACCGGTTCCTCTTCTCCCTCCCTGCCCAGACTCTCTGTTCCCCTCCTGCGGCTGGCTCACGCCCTGGTCCTGAGCTCTCCTGCTCCCCTGGCAGACCTGGCCCAGTGCCAGTGGAAGGAGCCTCACTGATTTCACTGGGCTTTGGATCAGGCCCTTATCTCTCTGGCCACAGAAGCTCAAGGCCCTGCAGGCGCTAACTCCGCCTCGGTGCCTAGTTGGGGCCTCACGTACACTGCCTCCCTGTGGGCAGCCGGTGGGAGCAGGAGACGGAGGACGTGACATCCCGATTCCCAGCCACCTCCCAAATCAAGGGGCCAGGAGCATGGGCTGGAGGGATCGCTCCTCACGTGGCAGCATGAGGAAGGGGTGTGGGCTGGCCCCAGGCGACCACTCGGTTCTTTACCTCTTCGGCTTCCTGGGAGAGATGTCGATGGCAGGGCCAGGTGCTGGCATATCCATGGGGAACATGTCCACCCACATCTCCAGCCGGCCCTGCAATGTTGGGGAGACCCAGTTAGCTCCCCCCTGCTGTCTCCTCCCCTCCCTTTCCTGGGATCCTTCCCCTCCCGCCTTGCAGCACCAGGCACGGCAGGCCATATTCGCAGAGATCTTTGCCAGCTTGGGAGCTCAGCTGCACCCCCTGCTCCCCCACCCCCGAGTGTCGCCTGCCCAGGGAGTAGATGAGAGGCAATAAATGAGGTACCGAGGGGACATGGGGTTTGGTGGGAAGGGCGGGGAGAGGTGTGGCCATGGGTCGGGGTTGCAGGGTGGAGCTGGAGGGGAAACAAGTGCATGAGGGTAGAGAACAGGGCCTGGGGTTGAGGAAAGCAGCCAGGGCCGCACAGCTGTGGACTTGGGGAGCACAAGAGAACAGGGGCTTGGGAAGGTATGGAAAGGTGGGGGGGAGCTAATCAGACAGTGCTGGGGCCTGGGAGGCAGAGATAATTGCTATTATTGCCCCCAGGGGTGATGTTTTGTGGGAAGGGCTCTCCCTGCAGGATTCTCCAGCTGAGGGATGGGATGGGGCTGGTCCATATGGCCTTAGATCTGCCTTGCACATGGGAACCCATTAGGCTAGCAGGTCTGGCGTTCCCCGAGGGCGAGAGGGGGTGCTGCGTTCACCTCTCCATCCCCCCCGGCACTGAGCCAGTGACTCTGATGCCAGGAGGGCGGGCGGTACCTGTTCGATGCCGGGCTTGTCGGGATTTAGCAGCGGCCGCGTCTCCACGTGCTCCGGGACGAGCTTGCAGCCCACCCGGGGGATCTCCTCCCACTGGCGCAGCACCGCTAGGGCCAGGTGTTCGTCCGTCTGCTTCTTCTGACCTGTGTGCGCAGAGCGAGTGCTGAGCTGGGCCGGCCGGGCCGCGCTCCCCGCAGCCAGCCCGGGGCAGGAGAACGCAGGGCACAGAGCATGGGCTAGCTCACCTCTTGGGCGTGACCCAAGCCCAGCAGTCAGGAGGAGATCACTGAGTTCAGGGGGCTTTGGGTCAGGCCTCTCCCAGTGCCCCCTGCCCGGCCAGGCCAGGCTGACCCCCAGCCTCGTCTCTCCATTGCAAAGCAGGCGCTCGATTTGCTGGCACGCTCGCTGCCTGACCTGTGGGGGTGCTCAGAGCAGGGGAGGTGTGGGCAGGCGTCTGCAAGGACCGGGCAGGGGGTAGCTGCAGAGAAACCCCACGATTCTGGAAGGGTCGGGCTGCCCCAGATCAGACACTGCAGCTACTTTCCACATAACCAGTTCAAGCCAGCTGACGGGCAGCAGGGGTGGAGGGAGCAATGCAGCTGTCCAGCCCAGCCCTCCCACCCAGCTGAGTTCCGCGCCCTCGGCCCCATTACCGTTTTCATCCTCCATCTCCCTGGGGCCGGTGAAGACCCGGTTGGCGACTTTCACCCGCCCTCCGGGGCCGTAGTGGGGCCCGTCCACCTTGCCCTCTCTGCACAGCTTGGCGAGGATCTGCGTGGGCTTCCCGGGGTCCCGCCACATGTTGTAGCCGTGGCTGTGAACAAAGGGCTGGGGTCAGGGAGAGCCTCTGCAGATCTCACCGCTTCCAACTCGCCCAGGGAGAAGGGGCCGGCCCCGCTCCCCTGGGGCTGGAAGGAACCGGGAATCATACGGGAAGGGACTGTGCAAATGTCCCCCGCTCTCCCAGCCCTGAGTGCCCCACACATGGATCTGCCGGTGCCCCTCAATGCCGGACTGCAGCCCTTGCGGTCCCTGCCCTGGGTTCCCCACACATAGCTGGTTTTACTAAAGGTAGATCGTGCCAAACCAACCTGATCTCCTTCTCTGAGAATGTGACAGATTATTTAGACAAAGGAAATGCAGTAGACCTAATTTACCTCGATTTCAGTAAGGCATTTGACACGGTTCCACATGCGGAATTATTAGTCAAATTGGAAAAGATGGGGATCAATATGAGAATTGAAAGGTGGATAAGGAACTGGTTAAAGGGCAGACTACAACGGGTCGTACTGAAAGGTGAACTGTCAGGCTGGAAGGAGGTTACTAGTGGAGTTCCTCAGGGATCGGTTTTGGGACCAATCTTATTTAACCTTTTTATTACTGACCTTGGCACAAAAAGCGGGAATGTGCTAATAAAGTTTGTGGATGGCACAAAGCTGGGGGGTATTGCTAACACGGAGAAGGACCGGGATATCATACAGGACGATCTGGATGACCTTGTAAACTGGAGTAATAGTAATAGGATGAAATTTAATAGTGCAAGGATTCAGGGGGCCTGGGGTCTTCAACGGTGGGTCCCAGGGTGGAAGGACCTCCCACCGCAGGTCTTCAGGGCACTTTGGTGGCAGGTCCCAGAGCGGAAGGACCCCCCCATCGCTGAATTGCTGCCAAGGACCCGGAGTGGAAGAAGCTCTGGGGGCCCAGGCCCCGTGAGAGTTTTCTGGGGCCCCCGGAGCGAGTGAAGGACCCTGCTCCAGGGGCCCCGAAAAACTCTCGTGGGGGCCCCTGCAGGGCCCAGGGCCTGCGGAAAATTGCCCCACTTGCCCTCCCTCTGGGTTGCCCTGCTCCTCAGTCCTGGCCTTACGTGTCCACTCTTGGAGTGCCTATGCACCCTCTGCTGATGCCCTTGATCCTGCCCTGCTTTCCTGCTATTCCACGTGGGGTGCCCCACTCAGGAGCAGACAGGCCCGGTGGTAAGTAGCACACTGCGTGATTCCACATGCCCTGCTGGGCTCGGGGCGGTATAGGCCCGGGGCTGACGCTCGGCCCAGGGGCAGTTTCATCCCCACGTTGTCAGGGCACTGGAGTGGCAGGGCCCGAGGTGGGAGGTGTTTCCGTACGTGGAGTAGGTCTGTGAGATGCCGCAGGTGGCCCGGTGCTTGCTGTAGTATCGGTTCTCCAGGTCGATCTTGGTCTCCCCGATCAGGTCGTCAGAACCCACCAGGTCCCAGTCGTACACGGCCACCGTCAGCATGGACTCCATGGGGAAGGTGGCCTCAATGTCGAACGACCTGGGGAACGGGGAGGAGAGAGAACGAAAGAGCATTTACCCCTGGGCCTCGGTGCAGGCCCCACCCTTGCCAATGGCCCTGGCCCACCTGGCAGCCGGCTCTGCCCCAAGGCTCTGCCCCACACTCCACCCCGAGGCCCCGCCCCTGCTCCGCCCACATTCTGCCCTGAGACCCCGCCCCCACTCTGCCTGCACTCTGCCTTGAGACCCTGCCCCTGCTCCGCCCACATTCTGCCCTGAGACCCCGCCCCAATCTGCCTGCACTCTGCCTTGAGACCCCGCCCCTGCTCCGCCCACATTCTGCCCTGAGACCTCGCCCCCACTCTGCCTGCACTCTGCCCTGAGACCCCGCCCCTGCTCCGCCCACATTCTGCCCTGAGACCTCGCCCCCACTCTGCCTGCACTCTGCCCTGAGACCCCGCCCCTGCTCCGCCCACATTCTGCCCTGAGGCCCCGCCCCCACTCTGCCTGCACTCTGCCTTGAGACCCTGCCCCTGCTCCGCCCACATTCTGCCCTGAGACCTCGCCCCCACTCTGCCTGCACTCTGCCCTGAGACCCCGCCCCTGCTCCGCCCACATTCTGCCCTGAGACCCCGCCCCAATCTGCCTGCACATTGCCTTGAGACCCCGCCCCTGCTCCGCCCACATTCTGCCCTGAGACCCCGCCCCCACTCTGCCTGCACTCTGCCTTGAGACCCCGCCCCTGCTCCGCCCACATTCTGCCCTGAGACCTCGCCCCCACTCTGCCTGCACTCTGCCCTGAGACCCCGCCCCTGCTCCGCCCACATTCTGCCCTGAGACCCCGCCCCAATCTGCCTGCACATTGCCTCGAGACCCCGCCCCTGCTCCGCCCACATTCTGCCCTGAGGCCCCGCCCCCACTCTGCCTGCACTCTGCCTCGAGACCCCGCCCCTGCTCCGCCCACATTCTGCCCTGAGGCCCCGCCCCCACTCAGCCTCTTCCCCCCAGGCTCCACCTATCATTTGCATGGGGACTGGACAGAGAGGAGTGAGCAGTGGGGGGGGGAGGGATGGAGAGGAGTGAGTGGGGGGCGAGGCACAGAGGGGGCAGAGAGGAGCAATCAGTGAACAGAGAAGAGCAAGTAGGGGGTGAGGAGGGGAGGAGAGGAGCGAGTGTGGGGGGGTGAGGCTGAATGGGGGTGGGGACATAGTCTGGGTACTGGTGCCCCTTCTGAGTATGGGCCCGGCACCATAAACCCGGCGCTGGATGAAATGGGGACGCCAAGCCTGCCTTTGTCACACTGCTCTGTTTCGATCACAAGCTCCTTGGCAAAGGGACTGTCTCTTGCGTTGGATTTGGCTAGCACAGCACAACAGGGCCTTGATCTCCATTGGCTCCTTGCCGCATGACCGGAAATCTACCAACCCTCAGCGTCCCCTGGGCGGCTGACAGCAGCCACCCGCTCAGCTCTTCTACGTCCCTGCTCCTCTCCTACCCTAGACTTTATACTCCAGCCTCCCTGGTTGCCAAGACTCGGTTCTCTGCCTCCCTCTGAAGGCACTGGCCAGGACTGGAGACAGGCCAGCAGGATGGGCCAGTGCCTAGACCACTGGACTAGTGCTGAGGAGTCCTGGGCTCTCTTCCTGACCCTGCTTGCTCTCTTCAGGGCAGGGCCTGTCTCCCACTCTGCATCCAAACTAGCCCTCGCCCAGCAATCTCAGCTGTGGCCACCACAATAACGCCGCAGTGCCTTACTTCCCGAAAATGGGGTTGAGCTGCTTGGAGATGTAGTTCTCCTTGTCTTTGATGTCTGTCTTGCCCAGCTTGATGGCGATATAGGGATCGGCTTTCCCGTTGATGTCGGCTGGGTGCAGGTCGGTGGCCTGTGAGGAAGACACAAGACACACGATGTCCCCTCGGGGTTGCCCTGGGCACACATGGCCCACATCAGCCATGTGTTCACTTTATGTAGGGTGGCTGCAAGTCTCTTGCTGTTCAAACCTCCCCTCCCTCCATTTCTTCCAAGAGAAAACTGACAAACTGCGACATGACTTCCCTCCGCCCATCGGAAGAACGTAGCTGGGTCAGCCCAATGGTCCATCTGGCCCAGTATTCTCCCTCTGGCTGTCAGAGGCTAGGGACACCCAGAGCATGGGGTTGCATCCCCCAACCATCTTGGCTAATAGCCATTGGACCTGTCCTCCAGGGACTTATCTCATTCTTAGAATCATAGAACCAGAGGGTTAGAAGGGACCACAAGGGTCAGCTAGTCTAATGTCCCCACCAAGAGGCAGGATATGTTGTGTCTAACCCATCTTTTTTTAACCCAGTGATACTTTTGGCCTTCACAACATCTCTTGGCAAGGAGTTCCACTGGCTGACTGCACTGTGTGAAGAAATGCTTCCCTCCATTTGGTTTAAATCTGCTGTCTATTCATTTCATTGGTTGACCCCTTGGTTCTCCTACAACTCTTGCCTCCTTCTCCTGGAACAGATGCAGAAATTTCTCATCCACTCTCCTCCTATAACACCTCCATGTGCCCCAGTAAGCCCATCCCATCTCATCTTCTGCGCTCCTTCATGCCCACTCTCCTCTTCTTTGTAACCTCTCACTCTCCTCTGACTCTTTCCCCTCACAGTATGGCCCCACGTTCTCATCGATTCGTAGATCCCAAGGGCAGAAGGGGCCAAAGTGATAATCTGAACAGCACAGACCTTCCCTGAAACAAGTCCTGTTTGAACTAGAGCAGAGCTTTTAGAAAAACATTCGGTCTTGATTTAAAAATGATAAGCGATGGTGAATCCACCATGGCCTCTGGGAAACTGTTCCAATAGTTAATTATCTGCCATGTTAAAAATGTACATCTTAATTCCAGTCTGAATTTGTCTAGCTTCAACTCTCAGCCATTGGATCCTGTTAGATCTTTCTCTGTTACACTGGAGAGCCCATTGTCAAATATTTGTTCCCTGTGGCTGAAGCTCTTTGAGTCTATCACTATAAGGCAGGTTTTCTAATCCTTTAATCATTCTCATGGCTCTTCTCTGAACCCTCTCTCATGTATCAACATCCTTCTTGAACTGTGGGTACAGAACTGGACACGAGATTCCAGCGGCAGCTGCACCAGTGCCACATACGGAGGAAAAATAACCTCTCTGCTCCTACTTGAGATTCCCCTGTTTATACATCCCAGGATCTCATTAGCTCTTTTTGCAGCAAAGAGTCCTGTGACACCTTATAGACTAACAGACGTATTGGAGCATGAGCTTTCATGTTACATCCGACTAAGTGGGTATTTACCCACGAAAGCTCATGCTCCAATACGTCTGTTAGTCTTTAAGGTGCCACAGGATTCTTTGCTACTTTTACAGATCCAGACTAACACGGCCACCCCTCTGATAATTAGCTCTTTTGGCTCCTGTGTCACACTGGGATCTCAGCTTCAGTTGTTTCCATCCCCCTCCCCCAAATCCTTTCCCGAGTCACTGCTTTCATCCTGTAAGTACAGCCTCATTCTTTGTTTCTAGATGGATACATTTACCTTTAGCCGTATTAAAATGCATATTGTTTGTTTGCGCCCAGCTTACCAAGCGACCTGTCCTCTTCATCAGTTATAGATGTGTACAGAGATACTATGTAAGGAATTTGAATATATACTGGAAATACGTTTTAAAGTCTGCATCAAGGTATTAGTCACCAGCAAAGACGAAGGACAGGTTTTCCATAGGACAGGAAGTAAGAAATGTGCATTCCTCTGTCGTGATGTAGATTAAGCAGCGTGAGCTAGCACCCTGGATGCCCATTTTACATACACAGTCAACTGTTACCGAAGAGATGTGACGGCAACAGGGAAAGCAGTGCACAGGAAACACAAGCCTGTCTGTGAGGAACAACAGTGGAATTTGAGGGTACACTGAGGAGGCACAGACGACCCTGCCCTCATCCTGCACCCAGGAAGGAAACGGACAGTGTGTTTACGTTCACAAAAAACGGATCTCAGCCAACCTTGGCTGCAGGGGACTTTGGGTGAGAGAAATTCTCTAGACAGGAGGTTAACCCGGTAGTTACGTTTAGTCTCTAGGAAGTGTGTTGTGCTTTTATTTGCTATGTAACACTTTGTTTCCAACATCCTCCCTCACTGTCTCCCGAATCTCTAGTCTTTGCTAATTAACTTATTCCTGTGTCACTATCAATAGATCTCAGAGCTGTGGTGTTCAGCAGAACGCTGGCTGAGCTGAAACGTTCAAGCTGGCCTGGCCTGTTCCTTTGGGGAGGGCAGCCCTCCTAGTTCTGCGAGTGGTCAGTGGAGAGGGTGCTGGACATGACTGGGAACGCTCAGAGTGGGCCAGGGCTTGGCATGTGCACAGAGACAGCGAGACCTGCAGAGGGCTAGAGGGCAGGGCTTGCGTTGCCAGAGGCAGTGGATTCAGGGACCTGATTCACAGACAAGGCTGCATCATGTTTAAGGGCAGGTGGTGGTGAGGTGCCCACCAAGCGTGGGCACTGTCACATGGGGACCCCACTAGAAACACATCCGCTCCATGATGATTCCCCATTTACAGTTACATTTTGAGTCTTATCAGTTCAGTTTTTGATCCATTAAATGTTGTATATCGGCCTAGTTTTCTAATCAAAATGTCCTGTGCTACCGAGTCCAACGTCTGTTACATCAACACTATTACCTCTCTCAACCAAACTAGTCATCTCATCAAAAACGTGTACCAGCCCCTGCTCTGGGTGTCCCAAAGCCTCTGACTGCCAATGCTGGGACTGGACGGCAGGGGATGGATCATTCAATCATTGCCTTGTTCTGTTCATTCCCTCTGGGGCACCTGGCATTCGCCACAGTTGAATGACAGGATACTGGGCTAGATGGACCTTTGGTCTGACCCAGTACGGCCATTCTTATGCTCTTGTCAAGTTATTTGACAGAAAAGGACCTGGGGATTACAATGGATGAGAAGCTGGATATGAGTCAACAAAGTGTCTTTTTGCCAAGAAGGCTAATGGCATATTTGGCAGTATTAGTAGGAGCACTGCCAGCAGATTGTGGGAAGTGATTATTCCCCTCTATTCAGCACTGGTGAGGCCACACCTGGAGTATTGCGTCCAGTTTTGGTCCCCCCCACTGTAGAAGGGATGTGGACAAATTAAAGAGAGTCCAGCAGAGGGCAACAAAAATTATTAGGGGGCTGGAGCACATGATTTACGAGGAGAGGCTGAAGGAACTGGGATTATTTAGTCTGCAGAAGAGACTGTGAGCAGGGATTTGATAGCAGCCTTCAACTACCTGAAGGGAGGTTCCAAAGAGGATGGAGCTCAGCTGTTCTCAGTGGTACCAGATGACAGAACAAGGAGCAATGGTCTCAAGTTGCAGTGGGGGAGGTCTAGGCTGGATATTAGGAAACACTATTTCACTAGGAGGGTGGTGAAGCTCTGGAATGGGTTACCTAGGGAGGCGGTGAAATCTCCTTCCTTAGAGGTTTTTATGGCCTACCTTGACAAAGCCCTGGCTGGGATGGTTTAGTTGGGGTTGGTCCTGCTTTGAGCAGGGGTTTGGACTAGATACCTCCTGAGGTCCCTTCCAAACCTGATATTCTATGATTCTATGATCTATTTTCTATAAAACCATGGTGATTGGCTTTAATTACATTACCCTCCTTTAGTTCTTTATTAATCAGGTCCCATATCCAGCTGTTCCATTATCTTGCCTGGGATCGATGTCAGGCTGACTGGCCTATAACTACCTAGTTCATCTCATTTACCCTTTTAAAACACTGGTACAACATTCGCTTTCTCCCAGTCATCTGGAACTTCCTCAGTGCTCCAAGAGTTATTGAAAATCAACATTAATGGCCTAGCGCATTCCTCAGCCAACTCTTTTAAAACTCTTGGACATAGGCGCCAATTCTGTGAGTGCTCCAGCCCCAGAGCAAAATTAGTGGGTGCTCTGCAGCCACCGCCAGCTAAGCTCCCTGCCCCTCCCCACCTCACCTCACCTCCTCCACTCCCTCTGCTTCCTCCCCTGAGCGTGCCGCGTCCCCACTCCCAGGGCGTCCCCACTCCCAGCACTTGCCACCACCAAACAGCTGAAATAAGCTCTGGGAGGGACGGGGGAGGAGGGGGAACGCAGAGCGCTCAGGGGAGGAGGCAGGGCCGGGGCAGGGATTTGGGGAAGGATTCAAATAGGGGCAGTGAGGGGGTGGAGTTGGGGCTGAGACTTTGGGGAAGGGGTTGGAATGGTGATGGGAGGAGGCGGGCAGGGGTGGAGTTGGGTCAGGGCCGGGGGCAGAGGGGGAGTCAGCACCCACTGGTGCAATTAGAGGTTGGTGCCTGTGCTCTTGGAGTCAAGTTATTTGGACCTGCTGTTTAAAAATTGTCTAACTTTCGAAGCTGTTCTTTAACATCCTCCAGAGATACTAGTGGAATGGAAAGAGTATTACATGATATGGCTACATCAGACATGGGCAAACTATGGCCCGCGGGTCACATCCGGAACCACGGGACCGTCCTGCCTGGCCCCAGAGCTCCCGGCCAGGGAGGCCAGCTCCCAGCTCCTCCCAAGCTGTCCTCCCTTCCCCGCAGCCTCATCTCACTGTGCTGTGGGGCTGCGCTAGGCAGGAGAGCAGGGAGGGAGGCTCACCCGCAGCCTTCAGGGAGCAGTCGGGTGGTGCGGGTGCTGGGAGCACGGGGAGCGCGGGTGGAGGACTCAGGAGGAGCACCAGGCAGCCGCGCAGCCGGCCGGACAGAAGCGGTGCTTTGAAGGGGAAATGGTCACTTCTCTCCGGCTGCACGGGTGCCCCTGCTCCTCTTGAGTCCTCCGGCCATGTTCGCAGGGACACATTCGGAAGGGGGCTTATGGGGGGGATCAATAAGGAGTGGGGTCCCAGGGGGCCAGTTAGAGGCTGGGTGTCCTGGGAGGGGGTAGTCAGGGGACAAGGAGCAGGGGGGCTTGAATAGGGGGTGGGGTCCTGGGGGGCCTGTCAACGGGCAGGGTTGTGGATAGGAGTCAGGGCAGTCAGGGGACAGGGAACAGAAGGGGTTGGATAGGGGGTGTTGGGGTCCCAGTGGGGCGGTTGGGGCAGGGGTCCCAGGAGGGGGTGGTTAGGGGACAAGAAGCAGGGCAGGGTTGGATGGGTCGGGGATTCTGAGTCAGTCAGGGGGCGGGAAGTGGGAGGGGCCAGATAGGGGGCGGGAACCAGGCTGTTTGGGGGGCCCAGCCTTCCCTACCTGGCCCTCCATACAGTTTTGGAACCCTAATATGGCCCTCAGGCCAAAATGTTTGCCCACCCCTGACTACATCATCTGTTTTTTCCCAAATACAGAACAGAAATATTTATGGAAAATGTCTGCCTTTTCAGCATTATTAGTGATAATTCTACCTTTTAAATCTAGAAATGGACCTGTACCATTGTTGGGATTCTTTTTGTTCCTAATATACTTTTAAAAAATCCTTCTTATTGTTCTTAACTCTGCTAGCCATAGAGTTCACCATGTGTCCTTTTGCTTCTCTTATCAATTGTCTACAATTGCCCAATATAGCACGACCTGATATAATGCAAATTTGAATATAACGCGGTGAAGCAGTGCACTGGGTGAGTGGGGCTGCACACTCTGGCGCAGCAAAGCAAGTTCAATATAATGTGCTTTCACCTATAACACGGTAAGATTTTTTGGCTCCCGAGAACAACGTTATATCGGGGTAGAGGTGTACAATTTATATTCATTATTATCAACTTCCCATTTTTTTCATTTGTTATAGTTGTCTACATTTACCCTGTAACCAGGTTGGTTTTTTAACAAGCACAATCTTCTTCATTGACTGTGGAATTGTAGCTTTTTGGGTATCTAGTAAAGTGTTCTTAAACAATTCCCAATGATCACTCACATTTGTCTGATTTAATTCTTCCTCCCGGCTGATTTGGCTCAGTATTTTATTCAGTGTTGTGAAACTGGTCCTTTCAAAGCATCAAGTGTATGTGTCACTGGTCTGGACTTTATTCTATTTGCACATTAAAACTATGATCGAGTCATGATCACCTGTACTTACCCTTAATTTTCAGTTCTATGGTCAGTTCCCCTTTATCTGTTTAGGATAAGGTCTAACACAGAATTCCCTCATGTTGGTGGAAACGCTTTTCGAGTTAGGAAATTATCATCTATACTCCTAAGAAATTCCGAGGATGTTTTAGCACTGGCAGCATGACACCTCCAACATGTGTCTCTGAAATCGAAGTTCCGTGTGATGACACAGCTTTTTTACCTACACTTTAGAGCAGCAGTTCTCAACCCACGGCCTTAAAACCACTGCTTTAGAGATAGGTGCTTAAGGAGCTGTCGTCCTGTTCCCGAGTGTGAAGTGGTGGTTTGTAGCAGACACCAACTCGTGCCTCATCCTGTGCTCTATCTGTTAGGACACTGATCCGTAAGCATTCAAGATCATCTTCATACGTGTTGGCAGTGGCTTGGAAACAGGGAATGCTGTTTTTGACATAGAGCGCCGCTCCTCCTCCCCTCTTGCCCAGTCGCCCCTCCCTGAAGAGTTTAAGCCCATTGATTTTAACACATCCCTGGAACGGACCACCTAGCTCACGCTGTCCTGCAGGTTACACTCACCCTCACGATATACACTCGGACCAGCACGTTGATGGGGTCATTGCTTGGAATCCCCTGGAACATGCCAAAGTTGGGGTCGTATCCTGCCTCCTTGGTGATGTCGTCGGGAAGCGGCACTTTGTAAACACACATGGAACCCTGGTGCAAGGAAAAACACATCCCGAGCAGGATTCCACAGTAGGGCTCAGCCTAAGGACCAAGCACCCCTACGGGACACATCCTGATCGCCATTATACCAGGGTAAACCCAGAGCCACGGCGCCCTCGGCTCCAGCCATCACACCTCTGAGTTACGCTGAGGTGGGTTCAGAGATTGAATGAGAAAATAGCATCAAGGATGCAGCAACATTTTGGTGAGCCCTGTGAAAACAGTCCACAGTCTGACTGGCCAGGGGTGAGGGCCGCGCAGGGTGACCACATGTCCCAATTTTATGAGGACAATCCTGATTTTTGGGTCTTTTTCTTATATACGATCCTATTACTCCCGGCCCCCTATCCGGATTTCTTACACTTGCTGTCTGGTCGCCCTAGGGCTGCAGGAGTGGCTGATACACTGAACCACTGAAAATCCAGCCAATAGCCTGCCTCTAGCTAGGTAGGTCAGATTTTGAAGCTTCACCAAACTTGCAAGTCTCTCTGTTTTATGGAATCTGAATGAGGAAAATGAACTCTCAGTGAATGAAGTCTGCAGGATGGCTGGACTATCTAAGCCTGTCTCTTTCGTTGACCTGGCTGTGTTTATTCTGGGGGGCTAGGTTGGCACAGCAACATAGGTCAGGGTGTGGTTTTTTCACACCCTTGAACAAGGTAGTTATGTCGATGTGACTTTTAAGTGTAGATCAGAGGTGGGTAAACGATGGCCCGTGGGTCACATCCGGCCTGTGGGACCCTCCTGCCTGGCCCCTGAGGTCCTGCCCCAGGAGGCTGCCCCCGGCCCCTCCCCTGCAGTTCCCCCTCCCCTGCAGCCTCAGCTCCCTCCACCGCCAGTGCAATGCTCTGGGCGGTGGGGCTGTGAGCTCTTGCTGGGCAGCGCAGCTGCAGAGCCGCGGCCTGACCCGGTGCTCTGTGCTGTGTGGTGGTGTGGCTGGCTCCGGCCGGGTGGCACGGCTGCCTGTCTGGGTGGCGTGGCTGTAGCACCGCCAGCCACCAGTGCTCCGGCAGCACAGTCAGGGGGCAGGGGGCAGGGAGCGGGGGGCTTGGATAGAGGACAGGGGAGTTCAGGGTGGTGGTCAGTGGGTGGGGGGGTGCATAGGGGTCGGGGCGGTCAGAGGGCGGGGAGCAGGGGGGGGGGTTGAATGGGGGCAGGGGCCCCAGGGGGCAGTCAGGAAGGAGCGGGGCTTGGATGGGGCAGCTGGGAGCAGTCAGAGGACAGGGAGAAGGAGTGGTTGGATGGGGCAGGGGTCCTGGGGGCCGTCAGGAAGGAGAGGAGGGGTTGGATGGGGCAGCAGAGGGCAGTCAGGGATGGGGGTTCGGGGGGAGGTCAGGGGACAGGGAGAAGGGGTGGTTGGATGGGGCAGGAGTCCTGGAGGGGCCATCAGGGGTCAAGAAGCAGGAGGGGGTTGGATGGGGGCGGGGGCCGGGCCACAGCCTCCGCTACCCTGCCCTCCATACAATTTCGGAAACCTGATGTGGGCCTCAGGCCAAAAAGTTTGCCCGCCCCTGGTATAGACTGAGTCTCAGCATCTGTAGGTAGTGAGTTTGGAGGTGAAAGCGGTAAGTGAGAGCTCCATGAAACCTAAGCAATGGAGGGAGAGGACATTTACTGATGGGCCAGAGAATTCAGGAGACACCACACAGCTGCTGATTTCCATGTCCCTGAACTTACAATAGGAGACTGGGTGGGCAACTGCCAGCCAGTTTCTTCTGATGGAAATTCATTGCTGTCATTTTGAAAATTGTCACTGGAACTGGCTGGAAAGCGTTTGTGGAAATCGTTTTCCAGCAGAAATGTCTCGTTTCAACATTTGCGGAACAAAAAGTTTTGATCTTTTTGTATCAAAATTGACTTAGATTTAAAAAAAAAAATGTTAAAAGGGCCAAAATCAAAATGAAACATTTTGAACATCTCAGAACAAACCATTTCCATTGGCCAGACGCACATCTTTTTGTCAGAACTTTGGTTCGCAATAAAAATGTGTTGTTTCCTCCCAACTGGGGATGAATTCCCCTCCCCCCACACTCCCAAAATCTTAACACTTTTGGCAGGATGGAAAACCTGTTTCCTAGACAGCCCTGCTTGTAACGGGCTGTGATTCCACCCCCATGTGAAATACCTTTGTGGGGAGCTGTGATGTTATTAATATAATCTGGGACCATATAGAACATGGTTGCAACCAAAGTCCCGTAGTGGCACCAAATCTTGTATAAAGGGGGTCAAATGAGGTGTCTAAGACAAGGTTATGGATTGTTGGTTATGATTATGCTGTCTGTATCTGAGTATCAATTTCGTAGTTGAAGTTATGAATATTGGCTCTGTACTGTCTGAATTTCAAATTTGTACCGTGCTTCTGGTAGACATCCCAGATAAGTTGGTGTCAGCTCTGCCTAGCCTGCTTGATGGCCCATTAAGGACCATCAGCTACACAATTGACCCATTGACAGGAGGCAGATACGCCTTGTAACTCAGCAGGGTGTGCAGGGACTTGCCCATGTGACTGCAGACTCCATGTTGCTGTAATTTTCCACAGTAAGAACAAGGAGGATCTTACACCTGGAAGTGCCTATATAAGGCTGATGCCTCATCTCCATCTTGTCTTCAATCCTGCTTCTTACCTCTGGAGGGACTTTGCTACAAACTGAAGCTCTGAACAAAGGACTGAATGACCCATCCCAGCGGGGGATGTTCCAGAGACTTGATTTAAACCTGCAGTTTATTCCATCACTGCTACAAGCCTGAACCAAGAACTTTGCCATTACTGTATGTAATTGATTTCATTTAACCAATTCTAGCTCTCATCTCTATCTTTTTACCTTTATGAATAAACCTTTAGATTTTAGATTCTAAAGTATTGGCAACAGCGTGATTTGTGGGTAAGATCTGATGTGTATATTGACCTGGGTCTGGGGCTTGATTCTTTGGGATTGAGAGAAACTTTTTCCTTTATTGGGGTGTTGGTTTTCATAACCATTCATCTCCATGACGAGTGGCACTGTTGGTGATACGGGGAGACTGGAGTGTCTAAGGGAATTGCTTGTGTGACTTGTGGTTAGCCAGTGGGATGAGACCAAAGTCCTCTTTGTCTGGCTGGTTTGGTTTGCCTTAGAGGTGGAAAAACCTCAGCCTTGGGCGGTAACTGCCCTGTTGGAGCAAATTGTCCTGAACTCTCAGTTGGGTCCCGCCAGAACCGCATCGTCACAGGGGCCAATCTCGTAAGTCCTTCCTCTCTGGAGTGAGTA
Organism: Gopherus flavomarginatus; assembly: GCF_025201925.1. NCBI lineage: Eukaryota > Metazoa > Chordata > Testudines > Testudinidae > Gopherus > Gopherus flavomarginatus. The sequence continues at coordinate 214,424,849 of NC_066620.1, read as the reverse complement.
TTTGCATAAGCCAATAGCCCCATTGGCGCCAACAGGGCTACCTGTCTGAGTCGAGAAGAGGCCAGTGGAGAAGTCACAGGACTGGCCCGTAATCTGGGAAGCCTGGGGAAGGGAAGGATTTGCTGAAGGATATACTGTGGGTCTGGGCACTGGCTCTATGTGGTGGCTAGCCCATGTGGATACTGCAGGAATTAAAGAGACACTGACTGACTGGGGCAGGTTGTGACCAAGGGGGGGTTACCCCACAGTGGGCAGGGCAGGCCAGGCCACATGGTTCCACCTCTACACTCTCCAGAAGCAGCTCTTAGCCCATAACAGTCTTGCTGATAGATCCGCTGGAGGTCTCCCATCTGTGTGCTGATCTGTCTCAGCCCAGGAGAGCTTACTCGCTCTAACAGGCTAACACCTCAAGGGAGCAAGGTTGAAGGTGCTGGAGCAGGGTTCAGTTGGGTTCCCCGTGAATTGATTTCTATTGTAGCTGATCCATTTTCCTGCCCACAGGGGGGTCTCCTGGCTGGGACCGACTCACCTTGAACCGGCCCACTATCCGCTCTTCCTCCATTGTGGTGTCGTCGTTGTCCCCGATCTTGCCCCGGAAGAGGCTGAACGTGTGCAGCCAGTCTTCAAAGCTGTCGAACTCCATTTCCAGTTCTTTGTTGTAGACCTAGGAAGGCGGAGCAGAAAGTCGTGGGGCGCAAACGTTCCCTGTGCCAACAGCAGCAACCCAGGCTGGGAGCCCAGAGCACCCGAGGGCAGTGGGCTCCCAACTCCCATTAAACACCATTGGGGATTGGGCACCTAATGCTGGTAATTCCCAGCCAACAGCAACAACGTGTGGGATGACTCCTGAGCTTCCTAGGGAACTGCAAGGCCAGACCTGGCCTCAGAAAGCAGAGAAGGAAAAACCAGATCACAGCCCAGCTCCTCCCATAGCCAATGCAGGTCTGCTTCCTGCAGGACCTTTCCCGGGGCTTTATCAAGTCCCCTTGTAACTGGAGCAAGTGAGGGAGTTTGCATCCACTCCCTTGGGAGACTGTGCCGCAGTGTAGCACATCTCACTGCTAGCCATGGCAGAGCCCAAGAAACGTCCTGTGCTGAAACTAACCTTGGCTTCCCTGTGACCCGCACAAATAATGAGAGAAATGCCCATGGCAATGACCACGGGGCTCTATTCTGTTGGGGTCTTATCTCCTCCTCCCCATGTTATCTGAGCCCCTTCCAGTCCTAAGAACGTAGGAATGGCCAGACTGGGTCAGAGCATGGTCCATCTAGCCCAGTGTCCTGTCTCCAGCAGCAGCCCGTACCAGAGCCCCTTGGGGAGTGTACAGAACAGCAGTTATGGGGTGATCCACCCATCTTGTACTCCCAGCTTCAGTTGGAGGTTCAGGGTTGCTCCAAGCTTGGGGTTGTGTCCCTGACCATCGTGGCTAATAGCCATTGATGGACCTGCCCTCCATGAACTTCTCTAGTTCTTTCTTGCACCCAGTTATACTTTTGGCCTTCACAACATCCCCTGACAACAAGTTCCACAGGTTAGTTGTGTTGTGTGGAAAACGTACTTTTGGTTTGTATTAAACAGATGCCTATTAATTTCATTGGGTGACCCTTGGTTTTTATATTTTGGGAAAGCGTAAACAACACTTCTCTAGTCACCGTTGCCGCATCACTCACAATTTTATACCGTCGATCACATGCCCCCTTAGTCGTCACTTTCCTAAGCTGAACAGCTCAAATCTTTTTAGTCTCTCCTCGTCGGAAAGCCGTTCCGCACCCCGATCATCTTTGCTGCCCTTCTCTAAACCTTTCCAGTGCCCCTATATCCTTTCTGAGATGGGGCGACCAGAACGGCACGCAGTATTCAAGCTCTGGGAGCACCAAGGTTTATAGTGTCTGTCTTATTTTCTATCCCTTTCCTAACAGTTCCCAATCTTCTGTTAACCCTTCTGACCACTGCTGAGTATTGAGCGGAAGTTTTCACGGAACTATTGATGGTGACTCCAAGATCCCTTTCTCAGGTGGAACAGCTAATTTAGAACCCATCATTGTGTCTGTAGAGTTGGGATTGTTTTTCGCAGTGTGTATTACTTTGCGCCTTAGGAGGTGTAACGCTTTCAGGACAAATGGCCAAGCCCATGGGCCACCAGTCCCTCCCCAGGCTGGGATCTGGCACCCACCCTAGCCCCTGAGTGGCTGGCACTCACCTTCAGTTCGTCAATCTTCTGTTTGCTCTTCTTCTCAGGGGCCTCAGGTGGCTGTTGCTGCTTCTTCTTCTTGTCCTCTTTGGGTGCCTTGACTTTCTCCTTGGTCTTTGCCTGGCCCTTGAAGCCTTTCATAGGAGAGTCATCAAGTTTGATTTCTGGAGTCCAAGGGGAGAGACGGATGGGAAGGAGGTGGAGATGGGGGTGGGGGTGGGATGAACACAGGACACTCAACCATGGTGTGCATGAAAGCTGACAGCCAACGGCTAAACCTACAGCCTACGGCTCACATGGGCAACCCCCATCCCAGCAGGTCATCCGGCACAACCTGGCCCGGGGGTGTAATGTCCAATTTGCTGATGGACCAGTGGTTAAATGTCCTTTTGGTCTCAGGAGCTCTGATGAAGGGCTGGATTCCCTTCTCACACAAGTGAGATCCAGGGGCAACTCCCCGGAAATCACCATTACTACACTGGAACAAGTGATAGGAGAACTGAGTTTTAAGCCTCAGTTGAAAGAAAAATATCGAGGGCACCTTATTTACCCCAATAGGTCTTGCCACCCCACTGCCCTTGAGCAGAGTAAGTGTCCATGCCCAGACCCCATGATGCTTTGCAGCAGGGGAACAACCCCAGCATGGATTGTCAGCAGGTCTGAAGCCTAGATCTTCAGCCCACAGCACAGAGCTTGACCACTGGAGCTAAAGGAGCAATCCCACTAGGTGGCAGCAGTAATATGCAGAGCAGCCACGACACACGTGTGTTACCCAGGCAGCCAACACAGGTTTGTTCGAAAGGGAACTGTGGACACTTTTTCCCAAGATCTAAGGTTCCCCCAGACCCATCCCAAAGTCTTTGGGGGTTTCCTCTTCCTTTGCTGTCTCTGTCTTGCCAACTTTCATGGTGTCTTTGCCGTGCAGATGAGAACAGACAGACTGGGACAGACAAATGCACAGTGTGAAAGCAGGAGGGTAGAGCATGCGTGGCGGAAGCTGACTGTGGCCAGGCTCCGCTTAGGAATGGCTGGCAAAGACAAGTATGGGAGGCCAGAGACACCGTGCCAAGAGCAGCCAGAGTGACCTCGCGACTGGGGTGAAGAGACTTGGAGCCAGGGCTGAGCGCTGGGGGTTCTGCAGGGAGGAACCTGGCGCTTCTCGTGGTGCAGAGCCCGGGGACTGAGCTGAGACCAGGCCCCTCCTCCCGACTGGCTGCTGATTCCACGCACCCCGGCGCACCAGTGACCAGCACCCAGGTACACACACCCAGGCTCCTGCTCCCCCAGATGTCGGCCACGGGCAGAGACCACGTGGCAGCTGAATGGCACTGGGTGCAAACAGCGTATTGCCGCTGATGGCAACGGGCCAGATCCGCGGTTGGTGCAAATCAGCCCAGCTCCACTGACATCAATGGGCCAGATCCGCGGCTGGTGCAAACCAGCCCAGCTCCACTGACATCAATGGGCCAGATCCGCGGCTGGTGCAAACCAGCCCAGCTCCACTGACATCAATGGGCCGGATCCGCGGCTGGTGCAAACCAGCCCAGCTCCACTGACATCAATGGGCCGGATCCGCAGCTGGTGCAAACCAGCCCACCGGGGTCAGCAGAGCTGAACTGACTCCCACCAGCTGAGGGTCTGGCCCCACACAGTGAGAGGTGCTGGGCCGATGGCCCCAAGGCTGCAGGCTTCCTCCCCAAAGAACAGGTAGAGATGGGAGCAGCACGGCGAGCTTCCTCCTCACCAGTCACCCTGCCCCCAATGTGATGAGCTAGCCAGCGGGGAGCTACGCGGTACCATCTATGGCCCCGCCCTATAGCCCTTACCCACATGAGCGGCTCCGCTGCAGCCAGCGGGGCTGACTTCTGGGAGTAAGGGAGAGTGGATCAGACCCTAGAAGGGGATTGCCCAGAGACACCCAGCCACCCCAAACATCAGTCCTCTGAGGGGAACTGACCGCAGTCCAGAACTCAGAGGTGAGAGTCCCTACACCCCATTCCTGGAGACCCCTCTCCAAGCCTGAAGGATTCCCAACGTACCGACCGTTTGCTGCACAGCCCGGACCGTCCTTGCCCAGTTAGACACACCACTGACATTCGTAGCCAGCGTGGGCTGCATTAGTTCTTCCTGCTAGTCTGAATCAATCCCCCAGAGACACATGGATGGGGCCTGCCTTTCGCAGCAGGTTACTTAACCTCAGAACCTTCAAATTATTAAATAACCTAGCAAACAGGTGTGAGCAGTCTGCCAGAGCAGCGATTGCAGGGATCACAACCACCCTGCACGCCTCACCCGAGTGGTGAGTGAGATCCCAGAAGGGCTCAACTCCAGGAAGGGCCAGATCAACCCAGCTGCTTCTTAATGCTACTGGGATGCAACTGACATGATCAGCAACGCCTAGCGGGAAAAGCACAGGGTTGGACATCAGGGATTCTGGTTCTGTTCCTGGCATCATCTACAGATTCACCGTGTGATCTTGGGAAAGTCACTTAATTGCCCTGTGCCTCGGTTTCCCCATTTGTGAAACAGGGCTAGTGACGCCTGCTCACCTCCCCAGGGCAGTGTTAGGGTGGACATCTTTGGGGGGAGTGAAGCGCTTGGAGATCCACGGGTGGCACACACTGGAGATGCGCACAGCCATGTCTCAGGGCAGGTACTGCTGTACGCTAGTCCCTGAGCTACGCTACCCTGTGAGTTGCCCACAGCCTCCCTGAAGGCAATGACATGACACCAGCATAACAGGGAGTAGGGTGTGACCCAAGGGGATATAACTGTAAGCAGTCAGGATGAGAGCTACCCTGACATCTGGTGGTGAATTGTAGGGAATGTGGAAAGAATTCCAAGAATTTCAAAGAATGGGGAAAGAGATATGAGCATTTGCATTGGCACCCACTCCCGCTACTCAGCATAAGCCCACAGCAGACTGGGATGGTTATTTCAACAGTTCTGGGATCCCAATTTCTTTGTTATTGGGGCAGGAGGAAAAAAAAGTTTGCCACCCTGATTGTGTGAATGGGGAGCTGTGGGACTGCGTTGTGACAGAGATGACTCAACTTCAGTTGGGTGGTAGTGTGTGTGTGTGTGGGGGGGGAACCCCCTTTTGAGGGCCTGGAACACCATTTGCACATCTTCCTCTCTCCAGTGTTAAAGAGCAGAGCTAATTTTGATTCCATTAGGAGTCCATCTAGAGACTGCTGAGCTGAATTCATGTTGGGTCAATGGTGCACCAGCACCAGGGCTCCCCTACGAAGAGCTGAGCTGAGATCACTGAGTGCTGTGCTAACTAGTGGGGGAGCCTGAAGACCTATTGTTAAGCGGCTGGCAGAATGGAGCAGACCATGGAACAGTGAGCAGAATGAAGTGGTTTGCAGGGACGGCTGGAGGAGCGGCACAGCTGGTGTGGTGGAGCGGGTTGTGGTGAAGGCTGCAGCAGAACTCCACGGAGACGCAGAGCAGTTGGCCCTGGTCCATGTAAGGTGCCCCTTAACATCTTGTGTGGACTCCCCCGCATTTCCACCCAGGCTGTGGGGGGGGGGGGGTAAAACTCTGCAGATAAACTCTTGAATTCTGGGGTGGCACTGACCAGAGACTTTTGGATTGTTGGACTTTGGGGTAATTGGACTTAAGACCCTAAGGGGAAAAGGACAGTGCCAAACGTACTTGGAGGTGGGTTATAATCCTGTCTGTGGTGTTTCTCCAATGTGATGCCACATTGTTTCCCTCCTTTATTAAAAGGATTTTGCTACACTCAGACTCCGTGCTTGCGAGTGGGGAAGTATTGCCTCCTAGAGGCGCCCGAGGGGGTGGTATGTAAGTGTCCCAGGTCACTGGGTGGGGGCTCGAGCCGGTTATACATGGTGTTACTGAAAAGGAACCCCTGGATACTGAACCCGGCCCTTGTTGCTGCCAACTCAGAGGGACAGAAGGGTTACATAATATATCCGAGAAACAGGCCATCCTGCTTCCGGTATGGCTGTCCTGGGGGTGGGGGCAGGACAGACTGGGGAAACCTGGCACGCTGGGTTATTATTAAGAATGATATTTGCCACTTCTATAGAGCCAAAGATCTCTGAGCGCTTCTCACACACCAGGCAGACGACCCCCGGGAGGAAGGGATGGACAGAGAGACTATGACTCTCCCAAGGCCACACAGCAAGGCAGTGACTCTCACTAGATGCT